>NC_042629.1:60790252-61109002 GCF_901001135.1 Rhinatrema bivittatum | reverse complement strand
GAAGCAGTAAATTAACTTTGTCAACTCACAACTCTGCTTTAATTAAAACCAACTATTTATCCTAAATGTATTTCCAATGGGAAAAGACAAATCAGCGAAATGAAAGACTTGTTTCCCTGTCTCAGTCTTCTGAGCCACGCTGCCCTTAAGGATCCCTGCATCCATCCCCTGAGCCTTCCTATCCTAGGTGTCAGCCTCCGGATCCCTAGGCCTAACCCCCGAGCTCTCCACTAGCACAGGTGACAGGCTGTATAGTCCTGCACCCATCCCCTGAGCCAAACTGTGCATAAAAATAGAATGCAACGGGAAGTAGGAAGAACGCTGGACCACCCTGGCAAGCTCGTTCATAAATGCATTTCATTCTAAAGTGTTACTCCATGTCACAGGCACACGTGGACAGGGGACCTTTCCACTATTGGTGCCTAGTTTGAGCTCCTCCACTACTGAAAGATTCCGGAGAACCTCTGCTGGTGCCTCAAAGAACATTACCCTACCAGTAACTTTCCAAAGGTACGTAACCTCTGGGCTGATAGGTCCCACGCATTCCAAACACAAGTCTCTTAAGGCCTATCTTCCCAAGCTGTTATCTTGTCTGAGTGACCATGATTCCCTGAGCAGAGGTAGAAGAATTCTCGTCTAGGCTCTATGCATTGCTTTTCGTCAAATCCCAAATCTCAAGACGTGTGTAAAACAGCACTGATAATCACTGCAGCAATAATCACACCGGAAGAAGTAGGGGGCTTCCAACTTTACTTTTACTGAAGTGTTGTGCAATACAGGAAATGGTCTTTACAGCTTCTTTATCCAATCATGATTTTTCAACTTTTCTCTCTTAACAAATCTGTGACTTCCTCTATTTCTCCAAATTATTCAGTTGTAACAGCCAATTCTTCTAGTACTCAATTTATGGATTCTCTCTTCGCTCATGGTATAGGGCAAGCTGTAGCTTCCCTCCCAAATTGGCAAGTAGTTTAGCTTTTTAGTCCATGGTAGATATCTCCACAGATGAGTCACATATATATCCTACCTCTCTAGTGGTAATTCTTCCTTCCACCTTGTCCTTTTTTTCCTCCTAGTGCCTGAATGGAACCTGTGGAAGTTTTCTTCTCCAACTATCTTCCGCAGACGTAAAGGAACCCTTGTGGGGATCCACGATGTCTCTTCTCTTCCACTCGCTCCATCTCCCTTTTCAGAAACCGAGAGTCATCCCTCCTCAAGGATACAGATAATCCTAGTTTCCTTCTCAGTAAAGGGACCTCCTCCCTTAGTTACACAACAAAGCAAAAGAAGGCCGAGCCCCTGGGTAATGGGAAACTCAGTAAACTCAACAGAAAACCCCATTACAACCTCCTCCCCCCCCCCCCCCCCAAGAATACCAAAATTACAGACTAGGAAAGTGGAAAAAATTCCCATCTCATGAAAAACACTCTCTATAAAAATGATTGGTAAATAAAGAAAAACTTTCTGAGGTTTTACCCCTGAAACCAAATAAGACCAGGGACAACCATGACCTGCTACCCCAAACAGGGTAACACAAAACTTCCACATAGCAAAATGGTGGCAAGAGTTTATATAGAACAGGAATGCACCATTTACCATCTCCCACACGGGGGAGCTAAGCTAACCATCCTCACTACGTGCTGTTCTCTCCTCCCCATAAACAATGGAATATTCCACATGCTTACTGGTAGAGATCCATGGGGATCTCTACACAAAGATTTGTTGAAACTAAAAAGGTTGTGGAAAAAGGTTTCCAGGTCCTCAGTTTTTTTGTGAAGTTTCCTCCTGTTTCACTGGGTTTGCAGCGTAATCAGAATGAAGATTATCTGGGGTCGTCCCCCCCCCACTCCCAATTTTAACTCTCCTTCCTCTCCGTCTGGGCCAGCCATTGCAACGACCTTATCTAGGGGCCGCAGCTCCCTAAGTCTGGCCAAGGTTAGGTGTTTGCTTTTGCGCACTGCCTTGGACTCTTCTCCCTCTGGCGCAGTGAATGCTCTTTCCACGGCATAATCAATCCCGAACGGCCCAAGGGGCAGACACCAAGTTCAGAAACAGAACCCGCATCTCCCACGTGGCAGGAAGCAGTCGCTGCCTCTCAGGCTCGTGGGCTTGTGAGTTTGCCTGGGAGTGAAATCTGGGAAACGATGCCTATTCACGATGACAGCAAGTCGGTGCCCTCATTCTCTCCCTCCCTCCCCCAGGCCTAATGCAAGACTGCACACTCGTGCACTGCATCAGCTCAAGGGGCTTACTTTCTCTGCCTCTTGATTTCTGGCACTTTTAAATGACCCCGTGGTGCACAGTGACTGCAGCGTGACCAGAGAGGGAGCGGAAGGGGAAGCACACACACAAGACAGAATCACTTGGCTAGAGAAGAATTCAAAGAACGGCTTTTATATATAGCAAATAATTACTGATAATGGTACAGAAATAGGCCTCCCTCCCTAAAACATCTCCTGGCTTATAAAGTCGCCACGGATTTGACACCTTACCATAACATCCTGCAGTTGATAAGGTCGGCATAGATCGAGTCACTGCATAGAATAAGACTTTGTTATAACAACCCCGACTCGCAGTGTCGCTCCAGAAGTACGGAGTGCGTACAGAACTCTAATCAACCCTCATTACCGCATGTCAACTCTTCCTGCCACCAGAGTCAAGGCAAAAAAAACAAAACAAAAGCCTAAGTAACCGTCTGTCCAAAAATCTGGATACAATCACAACCTTGAAACAAGCCTGCCGCGGACTACAGGGACTCAGGCAGAAAAGGGACCCCGGTGCTGTGATCTCGGCTCTCCAGCAGCCCTTACCGGCTGGAGGATTGGGTTTTGGATCAGGCCTTGGGGTAGGGAAACCTCCCAGACCATGGAAATCTGTAGAGCAGGAGCCATGTCCTCCACCGGCCCAGCAGGAGGCGGTGCTGGGAGGCAGCACGTGAGGGCAGTAACTTACAACATCTGGAAGTGAAAGCCAGAGAGCTGCCAAAATACAGCTTTCATTTTCCAGCCCATGAAACAAAAGCCGTATGCAGTCAAAAACGTCCTCAGATCCCCGACCACAGAGTAATTTTTGGCTTTAATTTGTTGACTGGGAAAGCCAAATTAAGACAAATGCCCTCTTTCAACTGTGTCCCGGAGACACAAGGAGATAAAGTGACTCCTCCAGGGTCACACCGAGAGTCAGTGCCTGAGGCACAGGGAGGTAAAATGTCTTCCTCGGGGTCACACAGAGAAAGCAGATGGACTTCTCTAACTTAAGCACCGGGATTCTTCCTGATTCTCAGTCCTGTGCTCAAACTGCTGCAAAAAAATTCCTCCTGCCCAAACTCTGGCAAGAATTTTGTACTGTTGAAAGGAACGATATGTATTTAAAAAAAAAAAAAAAAACAAACACACACACACATGATGCTCTTGAAAGACACAAGCTTGTGAAAGAGCAACTTTCACTGTTTTCAGATGGAGTCTGATTTGAACTGCTGGGTTCCGACCGGTCGCCACTTCTATTCGGCAGAGGAAGGCGCGCTACGCAAATTCTTTTCTGGTGCTTCCTTCCTAGTCTCACAACTCGGCGGTTTTGAAACATAGCGAGTGAACAGCGCTTTCTAACACAAGCCAACTGGGCCCAGCCAGGGCTGGAGATGCTGCAGAGGCATCGCTCACAGTCCCTTAGGGAGAGGGGTGGGAATCCATAATGGTGACCCCATGTGGCCGAATTTAAGATCCAAAATGGCAGGGGTTCCAGAAAGAGGCCCTGTGTATGGCCCCCCCCAGTCCGGCACTGTTGCTAGAGTGGCTGGAAGTTGGGAGGGGGATATGAAATAGGGGTAAAATTCCCCGGTATTTGTGAATGAAGCCTCAGGGCGCCAGGTCTCAGCCCTGGTTCCCACTGAGCTGGAAGCATGTCCTACAAACCGATATTGGTGCTTCATACTAGTCTTAAGGGTATGTAATGCTACTGGGCACCAGTGTGACCAAAGATTATCAAGATTTATGCAAGAAACGGCATCCTAGAACTGTACCCAGTCGACAGTAAGAGGATTGGGCAAGACTAGAACTTGTCTGGGAGATCTCCAAGATGCACGGGTGGGGGAGTAACATGCACGGTGCTGGGGAGGGGGTGCTGAATCCACCAGTGTAGAAGCGTGGTGTCAGGGGGCACTCCTTCCTCTGAGCTAGCACTGACCCAGTGTCCCACCTTGGTGTTGGCGAATAGTTACGCCGTGGCGCTTTCTCTCTTTCAGATGGGACGTTAAACCAATGGCCGGTGTCCTGTGCAGCCTTGGTGCTAATCTCAGTTATCTGGCCTCAGTTTTAAGACATGTTGCATTTTTTGACTTGACAAAATTCTGTCTTTAGACTTAGAAAAGCCTGCCTCAATAATGAACTGTCCCTTGTATCCCTCTCTATGGCACTTTGACCAAATGTACTATTAAAAATGTAATAATAATAATCCTACCCCAATAGACTAGGGATGTCTGCTTTTCATACACTGGGGATAAGAAACTAGTAGGTAGAAAATTTAAAACAAACTGGATAAAGTATTTTTTTTTTCACTCAACGCACAATCAAGCTGTGAAATTTGTTGCTGGAGCTCATGGTCAAGGAGACTAGCATAGCGGGATTTACAAGGACTTTGGATACACTCCTGAGGAAAAGTCCATAAAACAATTATTAGCCAACTGGACTTGAGGAAAGCCACCACTGATTCCTGGGAGAGAGCATCTTTGGAATCTGCTGGGTACTGATGACCCGGATTGGACATTGTCGGAGACAGGAAACCGAGCTCGATAGACCTCTGGTCTGTCCCAGCATGGCACTTATGTTCTCAGCACAAAATAGAAATGAGACGGAAACAGAGAGAGAGAGAGCAACAGAGCCAGAAGAAGCAGGTAAGTTGATATCTTGAAAAATCTAGAAAGTCCGGCTGTTACAGGAAGGGCTTCTAAAGCTTTGTGAGGATTTGTTCAGGACCATTGAAACCGGCTGAACCAGGAGATGCAGGCTAAGAACAGAAAATAAATTCACACTAAAAATCAAGGGAACTGTCATAAGAACATGCCATACTGGGTCAGATCAAGGGTCCATCAAGCCCAGCATCCTGTTTCCAACAGTGGCCAATCCAGGCCATAAGAACCTGGCAAGTACCCAGAAAACAAGTCTATTCCGTTTGTTTGTTTTTACAACAGTGTCCAAGTGACAGAAGTCTGGAGCAGTACTGTCCCGGTAAGAGTATCTGAATCCAGGCTGACAGCACAAACCTGGCACCAGCCCTGGGCTGTCACTACAAGCATGGATGGGGTCCAGAAGGGGCAGGAACAGAATCTACAATGAGGGTCAGCGAGAGTCAGACAGACAAAGCGCAAAAGTCCAGTGTCAGCCGAAAAGCTGCTGCAGGGGAGCGAATCTGCCAGAGCGCTCGCTCTTGTTCTGTGCCTGTAGAATGAAGAGAGCCGAATCACTTACAGCCTAGTCTGTGCTGGAGGTTCCCTCCCTACAGACCTGACACTTGGCAAAAACAAAAACCTGTTAGTACAAGTCACACCAGCATAAAAAAACAAAAACAAAAAAACTTTAAAATTATTCTCTTAGCAATAAAAGCAGAATCATTAAGCTCCCCCTATTTTTGACTCTAAATTGTAAGTCCTTCTTGTACAGTTAATGCACAAAGTTTGTAAATACTTAAACAAGTGCCCTTTTGACCAAACAGCAGAAGCAAGATTTTTTTTTTCTTGTTATTACTGTGCAGACAAGTGCTACCCAATAACAACCTAAAACCAGGTGAAAAATGAATTAAAAATTGTCCATTAGAACTAATAGGAATCACAGACACTCTCATGAGTGAATAGTGTCTACTGCGAACACCACGTTAATTCAGAAAAGACAGTATGGTCTTCCTGCCTGACAGGCCAGAATTAAATCCTGTCCTCAGGGAGAATATCAGAAGGAAAATGAAGGCTTTCTGGGTAGAAAGTGGAAGCAAGGAGGAGACCACCCAAATAACTCGCAACGGTACCAGTCTTGACAGGGGAGCATGAGCAAAAAAAAACTTGACTAGATGGGAAGAACCTGCCGAATCAAGTGATGAGGGTGGATTTCAATCCGCCACATATTCCACCAGGATAAGGAGTAAGTCACGAGGCGGGGAAGGGACCAGATTTCTGGGTATCCTTAAAGATACTTAGCACTCTCAGCACATGAGGACCTTCACCAGGTCAGGGGCGTTTCTGGATCTTAACCATTTACAAACCAGGAAGAGACTGCGAAGGACCCCAGGGAACGGTGACCACTACATCTTATCACCACTAAAGCAGAAGAAGCGAGAGGGAAAAAAAAAATCCAATTTTTAAAAAGGGCCAACTTTAAGTTTAAATGCTAAAGTAAAGCAGGACAAATAATCCGTCGGAGGTTTTTGCAGGGGGCGTATTTCCAACTTCCTCGGTATTACCGTACAGAGGGATCTATTTGGTAGTCAGAAGGTTGGATTCAATGGGCCTCCGGTTTTCCTGCAAACTGGGAAAAAAAAAAAAGGGGGGGGGGGATAGGAATAATGCACCTGACCCCTGAGAAAAGACGAGGATTTCAGAGAAAAGAAGACACCCCCCCCCCAGCACATAGTCTGATCCACATCTTGAGCGGCTCATTCAACCGCAGCCAACGAGGACATAAATCATACTTTTGGCAAAAAAAAAACAAAACACAGAACGGGTCAGGGAATGCCTCCACGCAGCGAAAGCCTTTCCAATAAAGCCAAGATTTCACGGTCAGATCCCAGCAGCGGGCTGAAATCCCGGGTCTCCTCAGAGCGGTTAGAGTGGAAGAAAGGGGGGAAAAAACAGAGAGAACGCGGTGTGAGAGAGAGAGAGACGGCGGGCACTGGTTCTACTGCAGAGAAAGTCGCGGCGGCGGCGAGCAAGGCCCCCTGCACTCACGCTCCTCGCAGGCACCCGTGACTTCACCCTGTCGAGAACCTCCAGGACGGCTCTGAGTCACAGAAAGGTTTACTGCAAGGCCCTGAGAAGCAAGAGAGAAAGATCCTCCAAAATTACTGTTTTATCAACTGTCGAGTAAAAAGTTGGGCGCCATCACAAGTATGGAAATCCCTGGCAGAGCTCCATCCTGGTGATGTCAACAGATGGTGTTATTACTGTTAATCCTGTCCTCATGCTGAACAATCGGTCCGGCTCTTCCCTCACATTCCAACTGATTTATCTCACCAAATCCGACAGCCCCAGCTGTAAATACAAAGCCTGCAGATGGGATGCAGAGCGGTTCGTAACACGCCGAGAATTCTGTCGATCCCTGTGTTTAAAGTTAGCAGATGGTCCCAGGTCACCAGGTACAAGCTGAGTCAGTCTCGGTTTAAAGCTGCCCTCACCCTGCACTGAAGGGCTTGTGGTCTGGGCAGGAGAGATGGCACAGACAGCCCTGCTAGAGACCGGGCCCGACTCTCCCAGACAGCCCTGCTAGAGAATAAAGCAGACTCTATCAGAACACCCCAGTTAGAGACCAGGCCCAACTCTTCCCAGACACCCCTGCTAGAGACCGGGCCCGACTCTCCCAGACAGCCCTGCTAGAGAATAAAGCAGACTCTATCAGAACACCCCAGTTAGAGACCAGGCCCAACTCTTCCCAGACACCCCTGCTAGAGACCGGGCCCGACTCTCCCAGACAGCCCTGCTAGAGAATAAAGCAGACTATCAGAACACCCCAGTTAGAGACCAGGCCCAACTCTTCCCAGACACCCCTGCTAGAGACCGGGCCAGACTCTCCCAGACAGCCCTGCTAGAGAATAAAGCAGACTCTATCAGAACACCCCAGTTAGAGACCAGGCCCAACTCTTCCCAGACACCCCTGCTAGAGACCGGGCCCGACTCTCCCAGACAGCCCTGCTAGAGACCGAGCCCGACTCTCCCAGACAGCCCTGCTAGAGAATAAAGCAGACTCTATCAGAACACCCCAGTTAGAGACCAGGCCCAACTCTTCCCAGACACCCCTGCTAGAGACCGGGCCCGACTCTCCCAGACAGCCCTGCTAGAGACCGAGCCCGACTCTCCCAGACAGCCCTGCTAGAAACAGGGCCAGACTCTCCCCAATCACCCCTGCTAGAAACCAGGCCAGACTCTCCCCGAACACCCTTGCTAGAAACCGGGCCAGACTCTCCCCGGACACCCCTGCTAGAAACCGGGCCAGACTCTCCCCGGACACCCCTGCTAGAAACCGGGCCAGACTCTCCCCGGACACCCTTGCTAGAAACCGGGCCAGACTCTCCCCGGACACCCTTGCTAGAAACCGGGCCAGACTCTCCCCGGACATCCCTGCTAGAAACCAGGCCTGACTCTCCCCGGACACCCCTGCTAGAAACCGGGCCAGACTCTCCCCGGACATCCCTGCTAGAAACCAGGCCTGACTCTCCCCGGACACCCCTGCTAGAAACCAGGCCTGACTCTCCCCGGACACCCCTGCTAGAAACCGGGCCAGACTCTCCCCGGACACCCCTGCTAGAAACCAGGCCTGACTCTCCCCGGACACCCCTGCTAGAAACCGGGCCAGACTCTCCCCGGACACCCCTGCTAGAAACCGGGCCAGACTCTCCCCGGACATCCCTGCTAGAAACCAGGCCTGACTCTCCCCGGACACCCCTGCTAGAAACCAGGCCTGACTCTCCCCGGACACCCCTGCTAGAAACCGGGCCAGACTCTCCCCGGACACCCCTGCTAGAAACCGGGCCTGACTCTCCCCGGACATCCCTGCTAGAAACCAGGCCTGACTCTCCCAGATAGCCCTGCTAAAGAATAAAGCAGACTCTCCCCAGACACCCCTGCTGGCCAGAAAGAACTAAGGCTGCCTCTTGTTTCCTGTCCTCTGGCATTCTGAGACTAGTAGTCTTTAAGATTAAGATTGTTAACCGTTTTGATATTATAAGGAAAGGTGATATATCAAATCAACTAACTAAATGACATAACTAAAGCAGAGCCGGACTGCAGCTCCCAGAATTCACTGGGAACAGGGATTATAAAGCAGAAGCTGCAGATCTCACCTGCTGTAGTGGAACCAGGAGGTAACTTTAACACTGCAAGCCATAGATTTAGTAAGTCTAGCAATCGCTCCCAGCCAGCCGGCTGGGACTTTTAAAGTCAATCTTGGTTCCTGCACATTACTGTATAATTTGCCAACAGTCCTGTTTGCCATAGGAAATCTCCGTCCAGTTCAGTTTGATTCCAGCCGTAGAATTTAATGCTTCCCTGCCATTGCCCTGTTTTTCCTGGTGACAGCACAGACTCCTGCTTCCAGCTCCATTGTTAAGTCTGTGTCAGCAGCAGCACAGCCCTCTCCTCTCCTCCCGCCCCACCCGTTACCAGCTGGGAATCATTTTAGGGGCTCATATAACCTGCCAACATCCAGGACCTCAAGTCACCTCTTCCACTCCTCCCGCCCCACAGAGCTGGCCAGGCCCTGCTGGAGAGAAGCGGATTTCAGAAACAGAGGCTCGCCACGAAGTGGCTGGAGAAGATGCCGCGGGCATAGGCCCGATGCGCTGCGGCCCTCCGTAATGACCGATGTGCACCCCCCCACACCGTGGCAACACAGCTTACCCCATGCCAATTACAGTGCTACGGTGTGCCGTGTCCTCAGTTTCTAGTAGGAAAAAAATGGGACATTTGTCTAGACAAGGGGTTTAACACCGTACAGAGAAACCGCTAATCCAGGGGACTGAGGTCGCTCGCCAGAGCTGGGGGGACGGGACAGAAGTTGCACCTAAGGCCTTCACAAGTATTAAGAACCCTACAGCTTTCACTCCTGCCTCTTCTGTGTGGAGCCTCCAGTACGTCCAGAGCAGCACTTTTCACTAGCAGTAACTCCTCTTTAGAAAAGAAGAGAAAAAAAAAAACCCAGAAAAGTTACCAGTTAAAGTCAGTGGGAAAAACTGAGCCAGCCCCTATCTAGCAAAGCCCAGCTTAGGCAAAGTTTGCTGAGAAGGAGTGGGGACGAAGCCAGTTCCATGAATCACCGGGAGACAGACAAAGCTGGAAGTGTGAGGGAAGAGAATTCCTCTCTCCGCGCGCCAGGGCCGGCTGCAATCTGCACACTATCAGCAAATCCCACCACCTTTCCAACCCGCTCCGACCGGAGCCAAGACGATTACTCAGAGCGCCCAGGCCGTCAGACACGGGAAAACGGGAAATCGGACTAGGATTAGCATCGCTGCCAAACCTTTGGACATTTGTTGGAAGCACCCAGCACAGTTCTCTATTCTTCACATGGATGTCACCTGCAGAATTTACAGGAAGCGTCGAGCAGACAAAGCCACCAAGTTTGGATTTCCTGTAAAATTACCCCTTGCTGCTTGCACCCCACCACCAACCTCCAGTCACTTCATCCAAAAGAAACACGGATGGCGCTCAATAGTTTGGACTAATCCTCGCAGCTTTGAATGCTTTGAGACCTGTCTCATTCCACAGAGGATTTTTTTTTCCTCTCTTAAAAAAAACCAGCCATGCTGTCAGTTGCAGTTCTGAGAAGCTCTTCCTATCTGCCCCAGGCTGCACTGAAGAAGTTGTGCAGAATTCCCCTCTGGCAAAGCCGGTGCAAGAGTATTTGGAGCCCTAGGCGAACCTTTGGTCATGCACCTCCCCTCCTACGGGTGGCAGTGGCTCCAGCACAGCGCTCCCTTCTTTAAGCTGTATTAAATCTAGCACAGCACCCCTCTATGCCTTGCACTGGCAGGATTTTGCGCCGCCCCCCCCCCCATTTGATGTACTACTTTCAGTACTTTTGGGGGTATTCTGCAAAAAAAAAATTAGAAGTTCTCTATGTCTTACCTTTTTGTTGCATTTTAAATTAATTACTCAAAGATAGTAATTACATTATTTTGATAAAGTATGCAGAAAATCTGCAGAATTTTAAAATACTGTGCACAGAATTGTTTTTATTTTTTTGCACAGAATTCACCCAAGAGCAACCTTGTGATGATAGAGAAGGGTGACCAAAATGATAAAGGGCAAGGAACGGCTCCCCTATGAGGAAAGGCTAAAGAGGTTAGGGCTATTCAGCTTGGAGAAGAGTTGGCTGGTGGGGGGGATATGATAGAAGTCTACAAAATCATGAGAGTACTTGAACAGGTAAATGTGAAATGGTTTACCCTTTCAGATAATAGGAGAACTAGGGGCACTCCATGAAGACAGCAAGTAGCACATTTAAAACAAATCTGAGAACATTCTTTTTCACTCAACACACAATCAAGCTCTGGAATTCAGTGCCAGAGGATATGATTAGGGCAGTTAGTGTAGCTGGGTTTAGAAAAGGCTTGAATAATTTCCTGGAGGGAATAGCCACTGCTTGTTGCCGGCAGTAGTAGCATGGGATCTATTTAATGTTTGAGTACTTGGGAGGTACTTGTGACTTGAATTGGCTGCTGTTGGCGACAAGATATTGGGCTTGATGGACACTTAGTCTGACCCAGTATGGCAACTTCTTATGTTCCAAATCCCTCTGAAAGAAGTCTCTCTGGCTTCCAGGAAACTCCTGTTATCCTCTTGTGAGCAAGTACAGAGGATCTGGCTATGATCAGGGCATCCTAAGGTCCCTCTTTATTATGAACAGTATTGTGGATGCAAATCATATAGAAACATAGAAATGACGGCAGAAAAAGACCAATCGGCCCCTCCAGCCTGCCCAGCAAGCTCCCACACTTATTTCCCCATACTTATCTGTTTCACCGACCACCAAGTTCAAGGCCCTTGTTGGTAACTATTTGACTCAAAACAAAATATTATATTCTGTGTATAATATTACCTTCCTATTAAGGACATTCTGATATTAAAGGAGAACTGCCTAGTGCTCTCCATTGCCCCAATGCAAGAGTTTCACAGAATAAAACCCCCTTAGAAAAGCTGACTTAATGTGGTTTTAGCTTCCAACCTTAGAGCATCCTGCGATTCGTAGTCTTGCTTCCAATCCCAGAACACCTTGGAACAGCAAGTTTCGGGGGGGGGGAAGACTAGCCAGACCTTCTCAGGGCTCAGTGGTGAGGCCATCCTTGGTAGGTATCACTTTTAAGGATCCTCTTCCCCTCCCTTCACCTGGAATTGAAGAGATGTCAGGGACAGACAGCAGAAAGGCTTTTGGACGGTGCTCTGTTTCCTTTGGATGGGGACGCCTATCTTTCTCAGCTCCATCAGTGCAGCCTCTCCCTGCCCGGTTTTGTTTTTTTTCCCCGTCGCTGCCTCTCCTTCCTTGCTTCTCTTCTGGACAGCTGTCTACCTCGGCGCCACAGTGCTTCAGGGGAAATGCAGCAGTAATGCTAGGAACAGTCATACAGTCTCCTTCTGTCCAAATGCTCAGTTGTGTGAAATAAAATGAAAATCTACACAAAGCAATCAACTGAATCAAACTGAAAAAAAAAACAAAAACAAACAAAAACAAGTCTAGAATTGCATGGCAACTTCAAAGAATGTGTTTTATGATTTCAGGATCTGCATGTGTGTGTATGTTGTGATGTGTCATGCAGTTGCTCTGGGGGTTGGAGGGGTATAGGATTTATGTCTGTGGGGGTCAGGGTGGTAGGGGGCAGTTTGTGCCTGGGGAACTTCACCAGCCTCCATTACGTCTGCCAGCGCAGTGCTCCAGCAAATGCCTGTGTAACTGGTGCATCATTTGTGCAAAAATAAATGTATACATTTTATTTTATTCATATCCAATATATAACATTCTATCTAGACAATTAAAATCTAACTAATCAAAACATACTCATCCAATCCCATTCATACCACTTTTAAAAACATATGAAATATGTAAACACTGTGTTTTTAAAAGTGGTATGAATGGGACTGAATGAGTATGTTTTGATTAGTTAGATTTTAATTGTCTAGATAGAATGTTATATATTGGATATGAATAAAATACAAATTTATACATTATTTTTCCACAAATAATACATTCTCTGGGTATATTATGAATTGATGGATAGAGGATAATTTGTTTGAATACATCCCTGTGTGTTTTAATACCTTGTGTTACTAGTTTGGCAGTCCCTCACTCACCACTTATGTCGCCTGTCCCACCACTGCTCTCTGCTTGTGATGTCGGCAACACAGGCAATGGACAATACAAAAAAAAAAAAACAACACATACACGCTTTTTGTTTCATAACACACACTAACAGACGGCTTGAGAGTTCAACTGGTCTTTAGGTCACATGGCCAACCTGCTTCTCCACCCATCCACCCCACCCACCTTGAATATTGTGACCAAGCACATGACATTGACAAGGTGGAAGTCCAGCAAAATGGTGCATGGCCTGCAGTATAAGCCACGCACAGAGAGACAGAAGGAGCTAAAGATGTGCTTTCTAGAAGGGGGAGATATGATACAACATTCGAATATCTAGAAGACTTCATTTTATATAAAAGGCAAAAAACTCAAGGTGAAGAGGTCATTATATGAAGCTGAAGGGAGGGAAACTCTAAAGGAGAGTGAGAAAATACCTTTACACTGAGAGGGTGACGGACGACTGGAAGAGACTCCCACAGAGGAGCCAGAACAGGGGCAGGATTCGGGCATACGTGGGATAGACCCAAAGGAACCACAGTGGCCAGGCAAGAGAAGGAGACAGAAGAGCAGAACTGGAGAAGCAACTGCAGCAGCACTGTAGATGGGTGCCTATGGGCAGACTGGGTGCCCCTTCTGCACCATGCCAAGTAATACCACCTGGTTCCTTGGCAGTTGCACTTGCATATCTGCCGGGAAAGCGGCTTTAATGATGCTTCCAACATGACCATACAAGCTGAGCTACACCAGGGACAAACTCAAGGAAGAGGACAGCACAACAACAACGAGCTGCAAGAGAACCTCAATAGACCCTAGATGTCGACATTTGGCCTTGCTCAGGCTGATTTTCAAACTGTCCATGCCGGAACAAAAATCACGTGTTTTGGGGAGCTTTTTTAATCTGTGGGCTTTGCGCCAATTCTCACGGCCAAAGCTCAAACTTTGAAACTTTGCCACCGGCACAAAGAGGTCACTGGCATTTTTTTCTGCTGGAAAAAAGTGCAAAGATTTGAAAACAACGTGCGTTGCTTTCCCATCTCCTCTCGCCCCCCCCCCCCCCCCACTCCAGGAACACCTCACCATAACGTGGCTAAGGGTACATGCCTTGTAGAACAACTGCACCGAGGAAGGGAACCTTTACACACAGCCGACCACTGAGGGTATCTGATTTGATGATTGACCTCATTACAAGATCACAGAAAGTTACTGTTGGCATGAGACAACCAAGGGGGCGGTATTTGGATCTGAAGTTTAGATTTTAAAATTACTCCCCTTTCCGAATCAGAGCTCGAGGTGAGTTACAATCTGGTACAGGCGGCAATTTCTGGTTAAAAATAAGCAAACAAAACCCCCTCCCTGTCAGTTCTACTCAAGGCCGTATGCAGGAGTTTGAGCCACTTCAGTTTACCTACCCTCCAATCTCCAAACCTTCCAGACACTACAATCTCGATGTAATAGTAACAGGGCAAGCAAATCCCAGAATACATAGCAAGAGAGTAGATGAGAGCAGAAAAAGGCCAACTGCTCCATCAAGTCTGCCCAGTTATTCCTGTCCTTGCTGACAAGGATATCTCCAGCTGCCAGTGGTAGAGCATGACCGGACAGCACAGAGGCAAAAAAAAACCCCACTACTTTCTTTTTATGTTGACTTGGTCTTGGGAAAACAGCTCTGGAACCTATAGCTCTCTGGGTATCTATAGAACAGGTACAGCACAGGGCTTCACACAGAAACATATACATTGTCCATAGATCAGGAAGCACACGGGCAACAGCAATGCAAACTTCTTTCAAAGGTGGGTGGGGAAGCGGGTTTTTTAAATTTTTTTAAATACTTAGGCCGGGATAAGCCAACTCCGGTCCTCAAGAGCTGCAAACACGCCCGATTTTCAGGACAGCCATAAGGAATATGCAGGGAGTGCATGCAAACCTAATCTCCAGCATGCGGGATATCCTGGAAAACAGAACTGTTTGTGGCTCTTGAGGACTGGAGCTGGCCACCCCTAGCTTAGGATAAGTCAGTGGGAAAGTTGTTCTGTGAATGATGTGCAATGGAAAAAAAAAAAAACAAAAGCCCTCCCCAGCTGCATGAAGGAAAGGTGCCCAGGGGCGTTACTACCCCCAAGAGGCGGAGGTACACTGCAGCAGTCGCTGCTGCTGCGTCATCGCAGGGGGCCCTGTGACCACTGCATCTTCAAAAGGGGACCCACCTCCTCACCGACCCAGCTGCAGCTTCGGAAGGAGGCGACCAGCTGTCTAAATGCCTAAGGGCGACTCGAGGGGGAGGTTAAATCTGCTGCAGAACCCAAGTGTGAAGCTGATGAAGGGCCTCGATTGGAAGGACAGAGAAAGCAGAAGAACTGGACAGGAGTAAGGGACAAAAGTCCCAAGTCCGGAGACCACAAAGTCATGGACAAGGTGTACATATCCAGGACACAGGAAGAGCTGCCGACGGCTGACAACGCATGCAACGAATCAGCCATCCGAGGTATTGCGGTGACCTCGTAGCCTGTATCAGTTGTGTCTGGCTACAAACTCTGGGGGGAGCTGCCCTGCTCAGCTGTTTTTGTGCGTTCACGCTGGATTGCGTTATGTCGAGTTGCGAGAGCTGCTTCCGGCTAAATGCATTAGCGGCCTATAAATGCAAATAAATAAATAAATAAAATGTTCAGAGCAGCCCTGCAAATCTCCTCACGTCAGTCTGTGACATCATGAATCCATATGGGGGCGCAATTTCAAACTACAACAGTTTAGAGGGAAAAAAAAAGAGAGAGCAATCTTGAAAGCAATTAAGGAGTCAGCCGGCTATTTGGGGCTGCTGAATGGCTACTTAGGACCACCTGGAGGTCGATATTGAAAGGGCTGATCCGGGTGAAAGTTTTCGAGCGCATACATTTTAGCCGGGCAGGTCATTAAGGGATCGGGGCTGTGCGTGCATCGGAGTGCACGTGCGACCCAGCCCCACGCGCACTTTTAAGCAAACCGCAGAGGCATCCTGGGGAAGGAGAGATGGGATTGTAAAAAAGTATGCGTGTAAGTTGACCCACATACGTCACACCCTCTGCAGAGAAGGTGTGACCTTGCGCGGGTTCATTTAGGCCAGTAACCCAAGCATTTTCAAAGCAGATGGATGCTGGGTGCAGACTGGATGTGCAAGTCGCAGGCAGACTCTTGCCCTAGCCGCAGAGTTGTAAGATCACCCTCCCTACAATCTTCCTCTGCAGCTCCATAACTCACTGCCACTCGTGCGCTTCAGCACCAGGGACTCGCTTGTCCTCAGACCGCAGGAGGGAAGCTTGTGCTGGGCTGGCGAGGGGCACTAATTAATCACTGATATAATTAAAAGAAAGTGCTTTGCAGATTTCAGATCACTGCCAACCCAATCAATACTGGCAGAGTCCCAGCTTTATTATGCAGCGGCTCCGGCTTACCCATGCAATCACAGTAAGGTGGTAAGATGCATCTCCTGAGGCTTTCCCGGTGAGCACATTTTCCAATCAATTATGTATCTAGTCTGATGCATCTTGGAATTATGGAAGAAAGCTGCCATGGAAATAGCATCACCTAATGCATCTTGGGGCTCATCAGGACCAGCACCTCTGCATTGCTTACTGAGCGAGAACAGTGAAGCCAAGTTGAGTGCTCCCGACTCTCCTGGGATACCTCAGGAAGCCTCTTCTGCCAGCTAAGACGCAAATCAGCTATGCTACTTACATTTCATACCTCACTATTCCTCTCCGCTCATCCCCACCCCCAAACAAATCCTTTTCATTTCTTTTCCCCAGAGACAGCATTTACAATTAATTTTATTCAAGCATTCAGTGCTGAAAAGCCTCCTTAGGAGACCAAGAATGCCCCCCTTCTGCTTCAGGTTCCGATTGGCTGCGTCATGAGAATGAGGTGTAGCCTGTTTTAATTAATTATTGGTGAAAGTGTTTCAGGTACCAAAGTCTGAAAGTTTAAACTGAATTACCTCTGGAATTCCAACCCCCTCGCCACAGTGCAGGACATTACTACATTGAGGCATGGTCAATGAATGACTGGGGCCGTCGACCTGCGCTGCTAGAAGTGGGCTATGCGTCCCAGTGGTCAGTTCAGTGATCGCAATGAAGAAGCCTAAGTGATAAAGGTGGGCAATCTTAGGAATTCAAATGGCACTCAGGAGGCCCGACACCCAAATGCACGTGACTGGAACTCTGCAGCCAGAGACATTCACTTTACAGCTGCCAAGTGACCTAGTTTCAAGAGGGATCATGCCAGGCTGATGAGTCTACATTCCAGCACACTGTGGTTGTTTGCAGTTCCTACTTCTTTCTCAGCAGAAGATACCAAAAACAGCCAGGACTGGCCCCGCGTCTACCCAGAGACTGGATTACTTGTCATCTCTGCCATTACCATCCTGGTAATTTGAGATATTAGACACTTAGTTCTGGGGCATGCAAAGATTTTTCATTCCTGAGTAGAGTGTTCTGCACATGTAGGCATCTGCCGTAGTAACACAGTAGATGGCAGAGAAAGATCAATTGGCCCATCCATTCTGCCCAGCTACCCCAGCTGTCAAGCTTGTAGAATATCATTACCATGTAATGATATTCTACAAGCTTGACCACTTGTAGAATATCATTACATTTCAGGCTAGTACACGGACTCTTTACAGGTTGCAATACCCTTTATTGAACCAAAAGTAGCAGTGCTAATCTTTCAAGGTCAAATAAATTCCATCTTGTCTAAGTGGTCTTGACCAAGACACATTTGTAGCAGGTATCAATGTAATCTCAAAGGTCCATGCTCAACATCTTTGGATGATTTTTGCATTGCTTCAATAAACAGGTCTCAGATCCTGCAAAGAATCCACCTTTCTCCGGGATGACTACAGCCCTGTGAAGACTGCATGTCAGTCCATGAGTGTAGCAAGATGGCTTATTTAAGCTTACCTTTCAAGAAGTGCCATGCTAGGTCAGATCAATGGTCTATGGAGCCCAGTACCCTGTCTCAGACAGTGGCCAGTCCTGGTCACATGGAAGTACCTGGCAAATCCCAATAGCAAATGTATTTTTTTTTTCATGTGGCTCTCTCCAAGAATTAAAGAGGTGGAAAACCCAAAATCCATATGGCTAGCAATTATTTATGGACCTGTCCTCCAGAAACTTGTTCAAACGTTTTTTTTTTTTTTTGTTTTTTTTTAAAGCTTAGTAAAACTACTAACCTTAACCACACTTTCTGGCAACAAGTTCCATAGCTTAATTGTGCATTGACTTAAAAAAAACCCAATTAAAAAAAAAACCTCTTAACTTTGTTTTAAATCTGCTACCAAATAGTTTTGAAGGAGTTTCCCCTATTAACCTGTTCCATATCAAACAACATTTTATAGACCTCTATCATATCCTCTCTGTCATCTTTTGTCTCAGCTGAAGAGCTCTAACCTGGTAAGGGAGCAGATCCATCCCCATAATGTTACCCCTCTCTGTACTTCTTCTAGCTCTGCTATATATATATATTTTTATTTATTTTTTTTTTTTAGGTACAGTGACCAGAATTGCACACAACTCTCAAGGTATAGCCACCGCCATACAGAAAATTTCAAACACAATGACCCCAAAATCCTCTTCCTGGGTGTTAACCCGGGGTTGTGTATACATACGTAGGAATGTTTTTCCCTATGTGCATCACATACAAACATAAGAAGTGCCATGCTGAGAAAAACCAAGGTCTATCTAGCCCAACATCCTGTCTACCACAGTGGCCAGTCCAGGTCACAAGTACCCAGGAGATCCTATAAAGTAGATCTATTTCGTCTTTCTCGTTCCCTGGGATAGTATTAGCTTTCTTTAGTCTACCTGGCTAATAAACCCCACTATGTAAGTCACCTTGACCACATCCTCTGAAAATAGATTCCACAACTTGATACTGCACTTGTTGACATCAAATTTCATCTGCCAGTTAGATGCTCAGTTCTCCAGTCTCACAATGTTAAATGTCCTCCTGCGATTCCTCACAATATCAGCTTGTATTTTAACTACTTTAACATTCATAAGAAATCTAGAAAAAGGAGCAACGGGTGAGGTGATCAGATTTGCAGATGATACAAAATTATTTAAACAGCACCAGCCCCAGACAGATCCCTGGGTACTCCACTATTCATTTCTCTCCATTGCAAAAACCGATCACTAGTGATTATCAGACTGTTTCGTTTCATACAACAGCCAAGAAAGAAAGAAATCGCACAAAGATCAAGGTCTTGAAAAAGAACGAGAAGGCTTGGAGAAGATGGGTGAACAAAAGTGGATCAAATTGAAAGGAGTTAAAATAACAACAAATCTTTATCTAAGAAAAGTAAGCAAAAGTAAAAGAAATATGAAACCAATGTGGTTCTCCAGGGAGGTGGCTGAAAAAATAAAGGCTAAAAGTACAAAGAAACTCAAAATTAAGGAACACAGGGAAAAAAAATCTGGAGGAAAGAAATCAGGATAACAAAACCTCATTTGGAATAGGGGATCGCCAATGAGCTAAAAGTAAAATGACAAAATATTTTTCAGATATATCAGAGAAAGGAGAAAGGCTAAAGTGGTATTGTAATACAGAAAGGCGATATGGAGCAATAGATGAAGAAACAGCAAAAATACTAAACAAATACTTTGGCTTAGTGTTCACTAAAGACGACCTTAGAAAAGGAACGTTGCTGGTTGGGGATGAGGAAGATGCCACCCCAATTACAGAGGAAAGTGTTTGGGTGGAACTTGAAAAACTGAAAGTGGACAAGTCCATAGGGCTGGATGAGTTGCATCCCAAGACACGGGGGGGGGGGGGATTTTATAACTTACTTGCGGCGACACGATTGGTCAGTCCCCAGTTCCCTCCCAGTTCACTCCAATTAAGGAGCAGACTGGGAGGGAACTTCCCTAACCCTATCCTTCCCCCCTCCTCCCCGACCCCTAACCTTAACCCTACCTAGCCCCAATGTTTTTATTTTTATACTTACTGCTCCTCGGGAGCAGAAGTAAACCGGCCGGCGTGTGCTTTCCCGGGACAGCTTCTAATGGCGCTGTCCCAGACCACCCATCTGCAGATGACACTAAGTTCTGCAACAGAGTAGACACACCTGAGAATGAGAAGTGAATTAAAAAATTGAAGAGTGGTCGAAGGCTTGGCAGCTAGGATTCGATCAAAAAGAAAAATGGTGAGGAAACCAAAGACGCCATTAAATACAGACACTTGCACTATCAGTTCATTTTTGGTGCAAAAAAAACTCAATCTGCAATTGTTTGTCCAACATGGGCTATAAGAATATATCAGCTAGAAGCAGGGGTGGATTGGCCTATCGGGGGATTGGGCATCCCCCGGTGGGCCGGTCACTCTAGTCACGTGGTCTGCCGAGCGTGGCCGTGACAGAGCCGTGCTCGGCAGACCACATGGTATCTCCTGGGCAGCGAATCCACGGGCCGGTCGTCATTGGAAATCCACCCCTGGCTAGAAGCACATTAATATCTATCATATACCATTCATATATACTATATACTGTTGAGCAAAATCTCTCAAATGATTTAATGAAAACCAATACTTATCAAACCATAAACGTTTGAATTCCAATGATAAACATCCTATTGCAGTAGGCCTAGTAGTTTAAGAAGACTTTGTTTCAGTTTCTTTCACTTATTGCCTTGAAAGAATGGTTTCAGTGTGGGAATCTCCCTAATATTCTCTTCAGTAAAAGATCGAAGCAAAGAATTCATTTAGTTTTCCTGCGATGGATTTGTCTTCTCTGATTGCCTCTTTTACCCCAGTCATCTAGTGGTCCAGCTGTCTCCCTCTCAGGCTTCTTGTTTTTTATATACTTCAAAAAAAAAAATTTTATTTGTAGTTTGTGCTTCTTTGGCAAGCTTCTACTCAAAATTCTTTTTGACTTAACATTTTATTTCTACCGTGCCAGTGCCACTGCCTAAGCTCTTTCCTATCCTCCCCATTTGGACTTGCTTTCTATTTTTTTAATTTATGCCTTTTTGGCTTTAAATAGTCTGTTTCAAATCTAACCATTCTGGCAGATGTTTGGTCTTCCTTCACCTTTTTTTTTTTTAACGCATGAAATACATTTTATCTGGGCTTCCAAGATAATGTTTTTAAACAATCTCCATGCCTTATGCAAACTATTAACCCTTACAACTGCCCCTTTTTAGTTTCTTCCTGAGTAATTTTCTCATTTTATCAAAGCCCACCTTTTTGTAGTTGAATGCTACTTCAGTAGTTTTACTTAATTATTTTATTTTGATTTGTAAGGACTGCCTATCTAAAAATCTAAGCAGTTTCCGGCATAACATTCACAATAAAAAAATGTATAAACTTAAGACAACACCACACATAACTGTCCCTTGCGATATGGACTTGGTAGAACAGGGATTCCCAAACCTGTCCCGGGGACCACACAGCCAGTTGGGTTTTTCAGGATATCCACAATGAATATGCATGAGAGGAACTTGCATATCATGAAGATTCAGTACAGGCTAATGTATCTCATGAATATTCATTAAGGATATCCTAAAAACCCGACTAGCTGTAGGGTCCCCGGGAGAGGTTTGGGAAGCCATGTGGTAGAGCAAAGAATTACAGAACCAGCCCACCACTCAGTGAAAAATAAAACATTTTGCTGAACAACCAACCTTGAGCACCACTTCAAACTGCATTTTACCCTATGCTCAATCACATAAGAAATCTTCATTCTCTTCCCAAAAGAAAAAAAAAGTTTTACTTAGCTCTCAGATTGCATCTTTACTATATACACTCGTTCAAAAACAAGGTCTTTACTCTCTCCCTTAAAAGAGGAGCTCAATTCATCACGTAATGAGTTCCATAATAGAGGACCAGCAACAGAGAATATTCCCCTTTCCATGATTACATCCCATTTGATTGCATTATGATCACTACTGCCAAGTGGCCCCACCACCATTACCACTCGGTTAATGCAGTTCACTGAGAACTAAGTCTAAAGAGGTTCCCCGGCTTGTCGGTTCCAGGACTGGCTGCTCCGCGAAGCGTTCATTTATGGCATCTAAAAAATGTTACCACCCTTGCATGCCCCAATGAGATATTCACCCAATCAATATTTGGGTAATTGAAATCCCCTATTATTACTGTGCTGCCAAAATTATTAGCCTGTCTAATCTCTGCTAGCATTTCACAGTTGTTTTATTGTCCAGGTCAGGAGGAGATAGCATACTCCCACTATGAAACTTTTCCCTCCTTCTCACATGTTGAAGGGGTAAGGCAGCTCCAGTCCTGGAGTGCCACAAACAGGTTTTCAGGACATCCACAATGAATATGCATGAGCTATAACTGCATACAATGGAGTCAGTGCATGCAAATATATCTCAAGCAGATTCATTGTGGATAGCCTGAAAACTAGACCTGGTTGGGAAACTCCAGGACCACAGTTGCCTACCCCTGTTCTATGCCATTTTTTTATATATATAATACCACCACTCCCCCAATTTGACATGCCCTGTCATTTCGAAATATTTTGTCCCCCAATTTCAGTGTCTCAATTATGCTCTTTCCAGCAGGTTTCTGAGATGCCTGTTATGTCCTATACCTTCATTTAATGCCATACATTCTAACTCTCCTAGGCTTTAGAGTTCTGGTATTTGCATACAGACAAGTAAATCTGTTTTATAATCCCTAATCACAGTCTGGTTATTGGTAGCAGCTGATTCAGGTAATTTTGAAGCATTTATATTTGTCTGCTTTGAATTTAAATCCACCTAAGCTACCTCAGCTATTATTTTCTCCTCTCTACAGAAAAATGCTGACTTCTCTGTTTTAACAGCATCTTTTGAAGATACCTCACTTCAAAGCCTGCACTCCTGAGTGACTGTCAGCTTTCCCCAATAATCTCATTTAAAAAAGTTGCTCTCTTCTCTCTTTTTTAATTTTTAATGCTTGCAGCCAGGTTCTAACCTGGTGAAGGTGAAGCCCAACTAGTCAGAACAGGCTCTCCCTGCCCCAAAATGTTCCCCAGCTCCTAACAAATCTAATGTCCTCCTCCCTATATCATTGTGCAGCGGCGGATACCTGAGGACGACCAGCCCGGGTATGCGCCACCCAGGCCGGCCCAGGACACATAACGTGGTCTGCCGAGCGCAGCTCTGTCACGGCCGCGCACAGCAGACCACGTGACTGGAGCGACCGGCCCACCGGGGGATGTCCGATCGGCCAATCCGCCTCTGTCATTGTGTCAACCATGTATTATTGAGACTCCGGAGCCCAACCTGTCAATGGAGTTCTGTGTGTGGAACTGGGAGAATGCTATCTTGGAGTTTCTGAATTTCAATCTTTTATCTAAATGCCTAAATTTGGCATCCAGAACCTCCTCTTCCTGCACTTTCCTACGTCGTCGGTATGCACATGCACCACAACAGCCAACTCCTCCCCAGTCCTCTAAAATTCTATCTAGGTGATGCATAAGGTCCACTATCTATGCACCAGGCAAGTAAGTTACCAAGGGATCCTCATATGCCCATCAGTCACCCAGCTATCTACATTTCTAATGACTGAATTACCAGTAGCAGTCCTAACCCTTCCCACCCTAGAGACACATCCTTGGTGTGAGGGGATAACTCATTCTCTGGAGGGCAGGTACTAGCTATGGATTACACATTGAAATCGTCGGTTCAGTGTGCTGCGGCAGTCAAAAAAGCAAACAGAATGTTGGGAATTATTAGAAAGGGAATGGTGAATAAAACGGAAAATGTCATAATGCCTGTGTATCACTTCATGGTGAGACCGCACCTTGAATACTGTGTACAATTCTGGTCGCCGCATCTCAAAAAAGATATAATTGCGATGGAGAAGGTACAGAGAAGGGCGACCAAAATGATAAGGGGAATGGAACAGCTCCCCTATGAGGAAAGGCTGAAGAGGTTAGGGCTGTTCAGCTTGGAGAAGAGACGGCTGAGGGGGGATATGACAGAGGTGTTTAAGATCATGAGAGGTCTAGAACGGGTAGATGTGAATCGGTTATTTACTCTTTCGGAGAGTAGAAAGACTAGGGGGCACTCCATGAAGTTAGCATGGGGCACATTTAAAACTAATCGGAGAAAGTTCTTTTTTACTCAACGCACAATTAAACTCTGGAATTTGTTGCCAGAGGATGTGGTTAGTGCAGTTAGTATAGCTGTGTTTAAAAAAGGATTGGATAAGTTCTTGGAGGAGGAGTCCATTACCTGCTATTAAGTTCACTTAGAGAATAGCCACTGCCATTAGCAATGATAACATGGAATAGACTTAGTTTTTGGGTACTTGCCAGGTTCTTATGGCCTGGATTGGCCACTGTTGGAAACAGGATGCTGGGCTTGATGGACCCTTGGTCTGACCCAGTATGGCATGTTCTTATGTTCTTATGGATCAGGTCCTGCCACTCCTTCCTGGAGACCTTGGTCTTCCAAATCCATACGAGGCTGCTGGAGTGAAAATGGTAACTGCCCTACTATGTCCCTGAAGTTCTCCTCTATATACCTCAGCTCCTCCAGAGGTCAGATCCACTCTCTGAAAGCGAGGAGCTCTCTGTATCAGGTGCAAATATATGACCTCTTAAAAACATAAGAAATTGCCATGCTGGGTCAGACCAAGGGTCCATCAAGCCCAGCATCCTGTTTCCAACAGAGGCCAAAAACCAGGCCACAAGAACCTGGCAATTACCCAAACACTAGGAAGAACCCATGCTACTGATGCAATTAATAGCAGTGGCTATTCCCTAAGTATAATTGATTAATAGCCATTAATGGACTTCTCCTCCAAGAACTTATCCAAACCTTTTTTGAACCCAGCTACACTAACTGCACTAACTACCTTCTCTGGCAACAAATTCCAGAGCTTTATTGTGTGTTGAGTGAAAAAGAATTTTCTCCGATTAGTCTTAAATGTGTTACTTGCTAACTTCATGGAATGCCCCCTAGTCCTTCTATTATTCGAAAGTGTAAATAACCGAGTCACATCTACTCGTTCAAGACCTCTCATGATCTTAAAGACCTCTATCATATCCCCCCTCAGCCGTCTCTTCTCCAAGCTGAACAGCCCTAACCTCTTCAACCTTTCCTCATAGGGGAGCTGTTCCTTCCCCTTTATCATTTTGGTTGCCCTTCTCTGTACCTTCTCCATCGCAACTATATCTTTTTTGAGATGCGGCGACCAGAATCAACAATTCCCAACAATTAATCCTAACCATACATATGACACTCGATGCAAAAGACCAGGTTGTCCCCATCTTGCTGCTGAACTGCTCTCTGCATACTTTTTAAGTTATTATAACAATTATTTTTTAACTGTGCTTGACTTCTTTTGTTTACTCTGTAGCCAAAGACACATAATTGACCTAAAATTTCTTTATCCCTTGGATGTGGACCTGCAATTTAAAACTTGCCAAATCAAGGACAGCTGTACACTTACTTGTTGATATCCAGAGTGCGTGCAGATTTTAAAATCAGAGAGAATAATGTTCCTTGGCAAGATTTTTGTCTCCCAAACAAATAACGTTTGTGGTGGAGTAAGATTAAGTGAAGAGAAAAGAAATTTAGTAACAGAAATGGAGGTGTGCTGCCAGGTTCACCATTGTTACATTTTGCAAAAAGACCTCGCCATTTAGGGCTTGCTTTAAGCTCTTCGAAATGGCTCGTTTTGAGAAGCCGACAAAGGCGATTGCTCTAAATGCAACTCGGTTGGGGAGGGGACGGGGGCTAGTTCTTGGAAACGGAAAATGTACTCTATCACCATGAAATATGCCCAGGTCTCATCCTTGCTCATCTTCCTGACAATGTTATTCTTTCGTCCTGCTCCCTGGGGAGTTAATCATTAATCTTTTTCTTTTAATCTGCTTTTAACATAGATATACCAAATTTAATAATGCCTCTTCGGGTAGCCTATCTGTAAGTTCACACAGAAATTCTTATACGTCTTTTAGTGCTGTTTGAAAAATCTAAAAAATTTAAAAAAAAACTTCACTCCAAATAGAAATTTCCAGCACTCGCTCAGCGGGGAGCAGCAGGGGCCATACAACTAGAGAGGTTGCGCCCCCCCCCCCCCCCCCCCCAAGCACGTAGCCTCGCGCAACAGTCAATCTTATGCAGGTCTCAAAAGCTCAGGCAACGGTCCCCGCGGTTCACACTTGTACCAATCCCAGCGTGGGCCATCAGAAAGTAACCGAAAACAGCTCTGCTTGGTCCCCCACCCTCCACTGGCCTTTACTCTTAGGAACCCCCCCCCCTTTTATTTTTCCCATTTCTAAAATGTCTTCTCCAAACAGTGGGAGGGCTGTGGGAAGACACCAGAAGGAGTGGAGAGCAAACGAAGGCTCTGCTTCCGTTCCGGGCTTATTCCATACCCTGCCATGGGAAGCTTCCGAAGACCATTAAAGAGAAGGAGCAAACGAGGCCATCACGTTAGGCGCCTAAGTAAGTTCACCTACAGGTGGGGGATGGGGGATGGGGGAAGCAGATGGGACGGCTCAAGGGTCTTTCTCCATCCCGCTGGCCCTGTGAAGTTCTTGGGGAGAGTTTGGACGCACCCGAGATGGGTACAGTGAGCTCATTGTATGGTTATGGAAGTGCTGAGAGCACATCAACGCTTACGCCGCTGAGCAGCTCATGCCCTCGCAACGCAGAGCAGCTACAAGTGAACGAGGGAGGCGGCCCCGGCCTTGACCTCACCTGTACAGGTGAACGACTCAGGTATGCCTCATTAAGCTGGTAATGAAAGCAGCCGAGGATTCAGAATGTGGGGGGGGGAAGAGCCCACGTCTCTTCTGCGGCTGACGGGGGCTGCGCTTCACCCTTTCCAGTGACTACCTCGGCATGGTATGCACCCAGGCAGCGCCGTGTTTAAAGTGAACTATCACCAGGTACTTCATCAAGCCCCCACAATCTCTGCGATGGAATGCCCAGGATTAAAGGTTTTGCTGTGCTGGAGAGACAGAGCCTCTCCCGCCTCTCCCCCAGACCACGCTGCTTCCCCCTCTGGCAAGCAAGGGGGAGAAAAAAAACCCCCCCTCACTGCCACCACCCAAAAAAAGTTTTAGTGACAGAGGCAACAGGCCCCGAGGGCAGAGCCGCTGGCTAACTGCAGGTCCCAGAATACGTCCTCTGTTTTTTGGGGGGGGGGGGCAGTTTAATCACCTCCTCTGTTTATGCTAACTAAGCAGAGGAAGCCCCAGGATGCTTAGGCGAAAGCTTTAAAACGCTAGGACTGCCTAGACTTGGACTTAAAAACAGCTGGGAAAGTCCAGACCCCGATTCCCCCCCCCCGCCCAGCACCAGGAGGCTGTAAATTCCTGCCCGGGCGGCAGGGGCCCAGCCACATGCGCGCCAGCAGCGGCCACATCCGGGATCAGGTCACCGACCGGCAGGAGACGCGTCAGACGACGCACGCGCCTCCCGCCCCCCAGCGGGTATCTGTGCCCGCAGCTCCCGCCACGGGAACGCGTCACACGGCGCAGGAACCAGCAGGGATTTTTTTTTTTTTTTTAAGTTATTTACCTGGATACATCGCCCTCGCTCAGCCCGGCTAGGAAAGCGCGCAGACTTTCACAACCCGCGCACTTTTAAATCGTGGGTGGGGTGAGGTGGGGAACGACGCAGGTGGATTTGATTTTCAAGTCTACGCCCGTTGCTTTGCCCTCCCGCCCGCCGATCGTGCAGGTGCAGAATTCCCGGGCCCGGGCCTCGAAGGCAATATTCAGAGGGAAAGTCCCCCCACCATGAAGTTTTCCCTGTGAAAAAAAAAAACTCTGCAAGGTCCGTAGTGGCCTTTGCAGCCCCGTGGGCCGCGCCAAGTTGTCCCTCACTAGTTTTGAAAGTGCGCAGCACTGAGTGCACGAGGCCTGGTTTGGGGGGAAAAAAGAAAAAACAGCACGGAAGAAGGGAAGGACAATTCAAGGGCAGGGTCCCAGGATTACAGAGTCTTTCACCTCTTATGCTCCAAATCCAGCTCGGATCACTGGCGCCTAAGGGGAGAGGGCCTGGGCACCTAAATCAGAGCCTTTGAAAACTGCCTGGAGGACGCCTAAGTTCTAGGAGCAGCACAGGCTTGGAGAGGGCACTACCCACTCGCCCCCTGGAGCCGGGTGCTGCTGCCCATGCTGTCCCTGTGCTGGCGGGTCGGGGGATGGGTGCGATCCTTCACAAATATTAAACAATGTTTTAGGAATAAAAGTGTGCCCGATGCCTGCATTGCTGTACAGCTGCGACCACAGAAGCCCAGAATACGATGGCGGAAGCACCTCCCATCTGCCCATTTTCCCCACCTTCGCTTCCCCACCCTGACGGATCCTCTCCACTTGTCCCAGGCTTTTTGTTTGAATGCTAATGCCAAGTATTTGAAAGGGAAGTTTTTATCTTTCACCCTCTTTACATCCACACACACATCACAGCACCCAGTGCTCCAGCCTGAACCCTGGTGCCACTCCTCTGTCACTTCTGAGACAGTCGTAAGCCATTTAATGTTTACTGTGCCTCATGCAGCTCTGTGCTCCAGTCCAGCTTAGAAACCCAGCCAAGTCAGTTTCAACCCAACAGCCGTGCGTCTGCCCTCTGCCTTCATCATATTTAAAGATCAATTCCTAGATATCAGAGCAGAGGGTTCCAGATAAGGGAGAAACAGATGTCTTTTGGAATATTACCCTGAATTGCTTTTTCCAGCTCCAGCAGAGATTTACTTAGAAACAGACAATCTGACAGCAGATAAGGAGCCTAAGGCTTATCCAGGCTGCCCAATACCATACATCCCAACCGATCTCTGGATTTCCCCCCCTCACATCTTCACAGCCTGAGGAACCTCTGTGCTTATCCCAGGCTCTCTTGAATTCTTTTCCTATTTTGCCTCTGAAAGACCGTCCCACGTTTTCACCACCGTTTCCATGAAGAAATGTTTTCCAGCGTTACTACCGAGACTGGCCCCGTGGAGCCTCGTACCAGTGGCGTACCAAGGGTCTCCGGCACCCACCAGCGCCCCCCCAATCCTTGGACTAATGCTTAAGGCCACAGAAAATCAGTGGCGTCTCTAGACAGCCCAGCAGTAGTTCCCTGCTCAGCCACCGGTGGGATGAGGTCTACCGGCTGCCGTATGGGCCTCCATGTCTGCCATCAGCACCCCCCTAAGGCCCTGTGCCCTAGGGCATTGCCCCCCCCCCCCCCCCCCCCCTCAGTATGCCACTGCCTCATACTGTGATCTCAGGCTGCTCCTAGCTGTGCCCGTCTCCTCCATTGCTAACTCCACGCTCTGCACTTCCTGGTTTCTGGCCCCATGTGCCGGGAACAGCCCTCCCTAAGTTGGAGCATCTTGTTCCATCTTGCACCGTGTTCAAGTCATGCTTAGAGATTGCTTTTAAATCCAATAACCTCCCCCCCCCCCCCCCCAAACTCTTCCTGATCCTGACTCTCTCACATTAACCATGTTCTACTGCAATAGGTGATTACTAGAAATTGTTTTGGCTTCAGTCTCAGCCAGATTGAAAGATGGCGCAGGCAGGGTCTCTATTCTACGTACCCATACAGCGCTGCACTATGCAAGTGTTAAGAAGAGGAAGCCCATGCCTTTTGCTGCATATACTGCCAGTGCCTGGTTTCTGCTCATGCACCACTGTATCATTGTTCTGGGGGGGGAAGAGATGCTGGAAAGCATCGCATCTATGATTTTGAAACTAGGGTGAAAATCATTTTTAAACTTTTTCATCTTTGCCAAAAAAAAAAAAAAAAAAAGGAATTTATCAGTGAAATTGGTTTAAGGAGGAGAAGAGCCTCACCAAGACGGCAGATCTGTAACTCCCAGCTCACAAGCTCCACCACCCACGTTTCATTCACTCTTGCTGGCCCTAGGGATCAGCATGTTCTGCATTTCAATCAGGCTGTATTCTCGGGGGATATACCAGCCATGGTTGGGGATATTGCTGGGTGTCTGATGCCGAGGTCTTGTTAGATTGCCCCCTCCTATACCAAATGCTGTCAACTTTTCCCCCATCTCAGTTGCCCAGTGCCCCATCTGATGCATCTTTGGGGCAAGTAGGAGCAATGGTAGCTAGGATGGAGACATCATTGACCTGCTGTGTACATCAACTATACCATTTAACATTGGGGATTACAAACAAATTGTCTTTACAGCTTGATGACCAAGAAGCAGGATGAATGATTGGCTGGTTGCAGGAAAGAAGGATGTTCTTTACAGGCTATGAGTGAAGCTCTTCTCAAAAGTTAATGTAGTATTTCATAACAAAACGGAGATTTTGGAAACCACAAGGGAAAAAAAAAAAGTTGTTTCACTAATTTTTCTAAACTAATCGATTCTACTTCCAATTGATATGTTAAAAAAATATTTTTTGTGATTTTGCAGTATTTTGTGCATGCTTTTCCACCCCTTACCAGACTATTACATGCCTTCTTTTAAGGGGAAGAGTGTTACTGAAGGGGCTCTTCAGGATGGCAACCTTAAAGCGGATAGTAAGGAATTGACTGCCTTGCTAGAGGCCTCCTCAGAAATAACTTCCAGAGTTCCTCTGCTTGTTGAATCTGTTTTAGAGCCAGCTAGGGATTGGGTATGGAGATCCTTTCTTTGTAACAAGGATAGTATGTTCTATGGTGATGAAGCCAGGGAAAATCTTGATCTTTAAGTTATTGGCAGCATCCTTCAAGTGTGGATTTGTTCAGGCTGGGGGCAATCCGTTCTCTTTTTACCAGCCAGAGCGGCTGAGAAAGTTTGCGGAGCAGAGGGAATCCTCTCCTATTACTTTGATCGGATTGTTAGTCAGGAGTATATTAAATTGTTAGGTTTTGATTTACATTTTAGCAAAATTTCCTTTTTTTTTTCTCTCTGTTTCTTTCTTGATATCTCCTCCCTCCTCTATTTGAATGATTTGAATTTCCTATTGAATTAATATATATCATTTCCTTTTGTATGTTGCATAAGATGGTTATACATCTTATGGATATATTTCTGGTTAACAGTAGGATGGTTGATTGATTTGTCTGAAACTCTATAAATTTAACAAAAACCAATAATAAAGGCCTCTAGTAATTGTCTAATTTGTTGCCAGTGTCTGTATCTATATTAATAAATAATATGTTTATATAATTGAGTGATGTCTTAACAGAAACCCAGGAAGCAAACTTATTTACAAAAGTTGTGAACAGAACGGCTTGCAAGAAGAGCACGATGGTCTTTGTCCCATTTGACCTCGGCTGCAAGATAACAAGAGTCTGAGAAATGGACAAAAAAAACCCCAAAAAAATCCTGATAGCTACTGGAGTCAGTTACAGAAAGAAGGAACGAGGATTAAGGAAGTCTGCCGTGTGAAAAAGAGGAATAGAATATTTTTCATATGAAAGCCACAAGAAGGTTTTGTGGGCAGGAGTATGCCAAAGCAGATTACAGATGGTTATAAGAAAAAGTTATTTTTATGGGTAAGCGACATGATACAATGTGAACCAGAGCTCCCGTGAGCTCGATTTTTTTTTCTCTCTGCTAGTTCTGAAATATATGGACCAGCTCTGGTTAGACTCCATAAAGGAGCTGATGCATTTTATCTCAATTCCATAGTGGAAGGGCGTTCATACCATCTGTGTTTACATTTCTCATTAGGTGTAAAGGTATTTAAAAAAAAGAAAGGGAATGTAGCGTCCAATCTTAGCAAGAAAGGAAACGCCAAACTGAGTAAATTTGATACTGTAATTTATGGATTAGAATTAACCACACCTATGACTGGAATATTGTGTAACACTGTTCAATTTATTAACGTCAACTCTCCAGCACAGCTGCATAAAAACTGTACAATGTGCTTGAAATAACTTAAAGCAAGAGTCCCCAAACTTGGTTCTCGAGGGCCGCAGCCCAGTCAGGTTTCCCACAGTGAGTATGCATGAGATCTACCTGCACACAATGATCAAGGACAGAGTCTGGGGACCCGTGCCTTACAGTGTTCATTTCAAGGGTATTTCAAGGGCACTTAGAGTACACATCCCTCACAGAAATTTAAGATCAGCAAACAGAGCACATTTAACCATTCCATCTGTGAAAACAGCAAAACTTACCCAAGTTAGAGAACATGCACTATCTCTAGCTGGCCCCGCATTATGGAACTCCATGCCCCTTGACATAAGACTTCAGAGTAATCATAAACTTTTCAAAACACAACTGAAAACCTGGCTTTTCAATCAAGCTTTAAAGAAAGAGAATGACACAGGCAATTAAACAAGGATAAGCGGCATAGAGCACACAGCGCTTAATTTGCTATTTTTAACTGTAACCAACCATCAGGATGAATTGCTCCCAAACTCAATTCCCCATGTGAATTTTGTTAAATGTAAACGCCTTATCATATACCATATTATTGATAATATTATTTGTTACCGAATATTAATGGCACCACCTATGTAAATTATGATCCACTTTTTTTCTTTGATATAGGTGCCCTATTGTAAACCGTTATGATGGTAAATAACTTAATGACAGTATATAAAAACTCTTAAATAAATACAATAAATAAATAAAAAATAAATCTAGGCACTTGAGCGTCTTTGATGGAAAGGTGAGTAACTAAATCAAAAACAACAAACAACTAATAATAATAGGCGCTCTGCAGTTGGATCAGCTTGATCTGCATTAGTGAGTTTTCAGTTACCTAAAATTATGCACAGATGTACTTTTAGCTACATTAAAAAAGAGATGCTCTAGAGGGCAGGAGGAAGAGGTTTCAGGAGTGCAGCTGGAAACTGCGCACTATTACTTTTCAATCTCAAAAGCGCCCGCACAGCGGGGCATGCCACAAGCACGCGTGCTTTACGCCATCGCTCAACCCCACGCGAGTGTGCGCGCACTCTTATCCAGAAACCGATCTTCAAAAGACAAATCCGTGGGTGCCTTGTACTTGAAAGTCAGTTGGGTGTTGTGGTGTCTGAAGAGTACGTTGACATTTCTGAAGTTAGAAACCTAGCCAAAATGTATCCTCGGGGAGGCCAATTTAACCGTGCGCATGGGGCTAAGGTCTGCAAGCAGAAAGGACTCGCAGGCATCAGCCCAAATTTTCAAAGTCAGGGCCGTGCCCGGAAACCCTGCCAGAGTTGCGCTCGCACACTTGCGCCTCCTCCAGCGAAGGTGTAAATGCGTCCACGTACGTGATTTCCCCTGCCCGCACCCCCCCCCCCCCCCACAGAACCCCTCCTTCTTGCGCATAACAAAATATGTGCGTTGAGTTACACGCATACTTTTATTTGCATAGCCTCTCTCCCCACTTCCATGAGCAATTTTCAAACCCCCTTTTACCATTATAAGACTGTCTTATGCACGTAAATGCTTTTGAAATTCAGGCCCAAAAATATCTTACTGACAACAAATGCTAATGGATTATTTCCAATCCATATTATGTGTTTTTATACTTTCCAACATATGAAGTATCGAAACGATGTATGTAAAAAGGGTCCATGTCTGTCTGGAGTAAAATGGCTCTTAGAAAGGAACATTTCCAAATTTGGCTTGCTGGAAAAATGGGAATCTCTCAGGCGAGTCTGAAAACAAGAAACAGTGGGTGGGTATTTTCAGAGAACAAACCCTCCCAAAAACTCCCTATTGCTTTATTACGGGAAGCAGGTAGGAGGTGGCTGAATGCTCACGGATTGGGGGGGGGGCACTGCGGGGAGGGAACCAACTAGAGAAAGCTTGCCCCTTTCAAGTCCCCTCCCCCCCCACACACAGTCACGTGCACACCCCCACATCCCAACACATTCCCCCACACAAAGCCCACTCGCAACTCACAGCCGCTCTCACAAACACATGCAAACCCCTCACACTCGCAGCTCTTACCCACCTCCCCCCCACCCACACATCCACAAACCCATCCGAGCTTTGTTGCTGTTCTCGGGCTATGCCCGGGTCATTCTCTCTTGCTTGCAGAATACAGTACTGACTGAGCACACTGGAATACGGCTTCAGTTTTGCTCTGCTTTTGTAACGGAGCACTTGCCAACACACTGAGGCACTTACCTGCGCCTCCCATGAGCACCACAATCCTACCTAAAACCGCCCTCCACCCCCAGGTGCCTTCCATGCTGCTCTTCCTCCCCCTGCCCTTCCCCCACGGTTCCAGCACATGGAACGTACTGCGGCATGCAGAAAATAATATAATAATAATAATAAAAAAAAAAGTGATGCGCTCCATCATCTCATACAAAGAACGAGCATGCCAATATTTAACAAAATATCCAACAGACTCTAAACAAGAGTGGAAATGTTGCTAAGCATTGGTTGGTTCATTTTTGATATGAGATGCAGCACATCATTTTTTTTTCTTCTTATTTTCTTTGATTGTGATTATGCACCGTTTAGCCATCTTGTTTGTCCTATTTTTGCAACGAGAAGAAAAGCCACACTAAAAAGCATAGTTCATGCTCCATAGGTAAAGTAAGAACTGCATCACCCGCTTCTATAAATCCAGGTTTGAAAAGCATTCCCAAAGCCATGCCACTGCATGCCTTCTCATTTTGTTAATCGTTACTATTATTGACTTATCCAGCGATAGCAAAGCAAGTGCTGCTAAAGAAATGCATTTGTGGTTTATATGGTGTAATAATGCAGATCTTTACTGACATAGGTAACATGAAAGTACATCATTCAGCACCACAAATTAAAAATATTGTATATATTTAGACCTCTCTCTCAGCACGCTGAGATCTGTTCAGTGTTCTGGGACCGTTGCTATGTTGCGCTGTATGCACCGATGCTGTGTGGCACAAGCAGGCAGGGAGGCACTGGGTCATTTCCGTTCTGCAATTTCAAATCCTGCCTGGCACCAGAACTTTTGCGGCTATGAAGGAGTGTCCCGAGTTATGCGTCATTATGATGCAAAGACAATGCTTTATTCCAGGATAACTTCACCTGAAGTATGCTTAAAACGTACACTTCTCTTTCAAACAGGCTGATACAGAAAAACGAGCGGGAGAGCAGGCGAGCGCCCGCTCTCCCGGCGCGCGCGCACAGGCCACTCTCCTGGGCGCGCGATTCAGGAGGGTGACCTATGCAAATTAGGGCCCGCGGTAAAAGGAGCGGCGGCTGTCAGCGGGTTTGACAGTCGACGCTCAATTTTGCCGGGGGTCGGTTCTCAAACCCACTGAAAGCCACGGGTTCGGAAAATGGACGCCGGCATAATTGAGTGTCCGTCTTCTGACCCGCGGGCCGATTTTTTATTTTTATTTTTTAATTTTTACTTTATTTTTTTTTTTACTTTTGGGGCCTCCGACTTAATATCGCTTTACCCCTTACTGAATAAGGGGTAAAGCTAGCGCGTCGAAAACGTGCATCCAAACCTGGGCTAACAGTGTGCTCCACCAGAGCGCACTGTACTGTATCGGCCTGATAGTTATTACAGTACATCTCCTGCTCTTTACTCTTGTTCTTTTCCTATTTCTCCGACAGAGTTGATATAAGGAGGCTCCGTCACCACGAAAGGGCAGGGGGGGGGGGGGGGGGGGGGGGGTGAGGGGAAGAACCAGGGGACAGGTTGTTTCGGTAATTTGAAGACTGGACCTTCAGCATCCAGTTATTTTAAAGGCGCTTGCGTCCGTTTCATGGTTTTAATTTGGTTAAACCCTTTCGCTCCTCCAGGGTTCCTCTGAAGGGAGCCCAGGAGTCTCTCTGCTTCCAACTGATTCCATAATCGGGGCGTTCTAATCAACGTCACAGCAGCTTCAACTTTCCCCCCTTCGATGCAATCTTGACTAGCTCCCTAACCGACTCTTCTGCCTGGGCTGATCACGTCGGTGTAGATGGAAGTGCCATCTCCTCTTTCCAAGACAAACCACCCACATCACCTCCCCCTTTTCCCCAAATCCCCTGCTTTTCAGTAATTGTAACATTATGTTCCATAGAAGGTGCTAGACCTCCCCATCTTCTGCAGCTCGGTAAGGCTAGATCCCAGTCATGGGACTCAACGAACCATCTCTCAGTGACAGCAACAACATCTAGGTCTGCTCTGATATTAGGGCTTGGAAGTCAAGAATTGTATTACTTAGAGACTATGAGAGGCTGGATGTTCAATGCCATTTATCCAGATAAGTTCTGACTTATCCAGCCAAGTGGTGGCATTTAAATATCTGGCAGCGTTCATTGACCACCACTTACCCAGATAGCTACTTATCTGGCTAAGTGATGGGCAGGATGGGGGCAGAACTTAGCTGGATAAGTAGCAATATAAAGGTCTTTTCCCCATAGAGACAGAATTGAAGTAAAGCCTTAATGAATGTGCCTAAATGTTATACGGGTATATTCAGCAGCACAGCTGAATATCCCAGCTCAGTCAGCCAGATACATTTATCTGTCTAATTTACCTAGCCAGCTAGGCTTTGAATATGGACTATTTGTATTCATAGCCTTCCCTCTGGATGCCTTCATACCTGTCCCCTAGTCATCCTGGTTGTTTACTGGTAGATTTCAAAATCATTAGCTCAAACATGTCTTTAAGAGTGACCCTGATGCATATAGGAAGGGTATTTCCCTTATATATTTAGGGATTCTTCTTAGTAAATTTGGGAAACAAACACCACAATCTCTAGTTCATGTTGGAATAATGATCTAAATCTAGACCTAGACCATTAGGGCCTGGAAGCATATATGGAACTCTGCGCATCATATCTCTATTTGGGATAAGAGAACGGAACTAATGGTTAAGCTATTAAGCAAAACCTGCCATATCCCCCTGTATTATACTCTAAATGTTTCCAGGATGCTGGAGAGGTTGTGGTCAGACGGGTTCATATATTCATAGGTGGTGGTTTGGCCTGGTGATTAGTCATTTCTGGGAGCAAAACATTCAGGAAATTCCCAACATCCCTGGTGTCCCTATTCAGGTGACTCCTGGGTTGGGGTTACTGGGTCGTTGGAGTAGACAATTGGCCCCAGTTAAATACAGAGTGTTAGTTTGACAGCTACTCTAGCGGCCACTTTCTGGAAGCCTTATCCCATCATCGAATACTGGAGGTCACAGATCAGAGACACTGAGGATATTGAACTGTTATGCTTTGACCTTAAAAATGAACTTGCAAAATATATTAGTATTTGGGATCCATATTATTTATACAGTTTTATATACCGTCATTCGGTTTAGCCATCATAATGGTTTACAAAATTCAAACAGAATACCGATAAATTATACATAGTTGATCATCTCAAAAATAACAGTGGGAGGGGTGGAGGGAAGGGTGAGAGGTCAGGGGGGAAAGGAAGAGATGGAGAGACAGGGAAAGGAGGATGGTACCAGTATTGGGATATATTCATCTTAGAGGTAGACTCTTAGTGTTGTTTCTTATAAGTTCAAATTGGTATGACTGTGGTTGACGCCGGTTGTATCTGTTCTTTTCTTGCGTGGGTTTGGTCGGTGATATTGATTGTAGTTAGATTGCTGATTTAACTGATTGTTAATGTAGACTTTGTGGAAAAGCAACGTTTTTAGATCTTTCTTGAATGTTTTGATGTTAGTTTGTGTTCTCAAATCAGGTGGTATGGAGTTCCATCTTTTTGGGCAGGCGATGGAGAATGCTCTATTTCTTGTGGTTGAATATTTGGAAGGTACTTAAATGTGGGCTTTTCGTTAATACATGAAACTATACCTTTTGTATTTTCCTGGAATATATGGTGGGGTAATTCCGGCTGTATTGTTTGTTTTGACCTAAAAATTTATCACTTTAATGGGAAATAATATTCCTTTTGTACAATGTATAGGAATTTTCCTCATATTTTTCTTGATGTATGCCTTGAATATGTTAATAAAGAGTTACATAACAAAAAAAAAAAAATATGCACACAGGTTGTCAACTCGCCGTCCATTTTAACATGATACACACCCTGTGACTGTTAATAAAGAGATATCTAGAAGCTACATTTTAAATTTACTGAAGATATTGTTAAGAACTAGGTTAAAATATGCAGACATATCTACTGCTACACATTTCACTGTTATTACGACTGGAAGGGAAATAATGATACTTCAAGCCAATAATCTGGTATTAATCTGCATTCCCATATCCTGCTTTTATAATTCCCTTGAACTTTATCACATGCTTGACAGAAACTAGTTGCCTTGCATTTTTCTGCAGCCTCTCTGGTGTACAATAAACTCAGTGTGTGAATTTACAATACGTCGCCTGTGTCTTCTGTTTACTGAAATACTTCTCTTTTTAACCAATACACAATATCAAGGTGCAGCATGAAAAGGTCTCTGTGCTACTTGTTTTTCTGTTTGCATCCACCTCTTCTCATTTGCCGACAATAAAATTAAAAAAAAAAAAAATTGCTATATTACAGGCACCAGCTTCTGGCTGAACTTGCAGGGATTAGACCTTGTTTTCGAGTGCAGCTGAGATGCTTTCAACTCTGAAGCATTATAAAACGCAGAATACACAAGACACACACCTGTTCTCGTAGAGGCTGAAAGAAATGCTCTGCGGTAACCTGTTTTCCCCAGATCTTATCTGTTCTTAAGACATGCAGGGCGGGAGGGTTTGATTTTCAAGCTGGCGCTTAACCGGCAGAGTACGAGCAAACTTCTCAGCCCGCCCCCCCCAAACGTTCACACAGGCAAGGCGCCCGCGCTGGAACGTTGGCCTTCCTTTGCGCAGCTAAGAAGTGCGCACGCATGCTTGCAGGGGCCTAACTGATGTTGTAAATTATGAACAGTAGCGGCGGCACTCTTGCAACGGCGCGGACGCCTTTCAAACTGAAAGGGCATGGGCAATATGGTCCAACCGTGGTCCCGAAACGCCCACGCAGAGCGCCTTGCATTTGTGCAATCAAAATACGCACAATCAAGACAGGGGCCGATTTCAGGGGGGGGGGGGGTGGGTGTCAAAGATTTTTACCCAGGTATAAGGAGCTTAAATCCTTGAAAATGTACTTTGACATCTCCACAGATTACTCCTATCTCATTGTTATGCCTATTTCCACGTTTTAAGGCAGCACAGGATGCATTTTCTAAACCTTTGGGTTTTGAGGTTTCTGTACTACTATCCAACATCTTTACAACTCTACCTACACTGAAGATAGGACTGGAGGTGAAGCCTCGTGGTTAGAGTGAACCAGGGTTCAAAACGCACTGCTGTTCCTTGTGACCTTGGGCAGGTCACTTCACCTTTCTGTGCGCACTTCAACGGAGCATTTTCTGGAGGCAAAACTGACTGACGACGCAGCAAGGAGCGTTGCGTGCAGAAAATGTGCATTCGTTACCGGGAGTACCGCTTCGTGTCCTCGCATGGAAATCCCATGCGATTGAGAGCATTAAGCATTAACACCCCCCCGATATCGAGAGACTGCATCTGAGCAGCGCGCCTTTTTTAGCGCTGGAAACTTAAACCCTAGTTAGAGCTGGAGTTAAGTTTCCAGCGCTATGAAAAAAAAAAAGAAAAAGGAGTAAAAAAAAGTTTTTAAAACTCTCTGGGTTAAGTGCCGGCAGCCGTGGCAACTACCACAGATAATAACTGACTTATGTGGATAAGCAGCGGAGGCCTCTGTCACTTATCCGCGTAAGTACTGACTTATCCAGATAAGTGGCTGCAGCTGCCACTTACCCAGATAAATATTGATTTATCCGTCTATTTGCCACAGGTTGCAGCTACTTAGCTGCATAAGTACTGATTTATGAATCTAATCTGGCGGCTGCTTTCCACTGGCAGAGAGATGGATAAAAGCAGAGTTCATCCGGGTAAGTGGCAGTGGCGGCTGCCACTACTTACCCATCTAGCCTTTCTGTGCCCCTTCCCTAGTTAAAATGTGCATTAGATCTGTGCCAAATGTAAATTTTACAGATTTTTTGCTTTTTTTTTTTTTTTTTTACTCACGGTGTATTAGCATCTCATTAGTTTACTGTATTGAGAGTTAAAAAAATAATAATCTTGGCATTAAAAATTATGCGCTAAAAACCCAGTGCATGTTTTGTTAGCACCAAGATTATTGCATGGGCCTGTAAGTTTGTAAGCTCTCTGGGGATAGGGAAATGACCTACAGCACCTGGATGGGATCCCCTTCAAAGTGCCAAAAGATGGAATATAGCAAATAAATAAATGCTGTTCCTTGCCTCCACCACCTGGTCTGGAAATAAATACTTCTTTACACTGCTTGCAAGTCTGCCACCGTCCAGTATCATAACGTGGCAAATGTTGGCAGATAAACACTAACATCGGCCCATCCAGCATATCTAGTTAAGACCTGTTCACTTTGGGGAGATGCACCTATAAATTCACAAAGAGAAGGATCAGTAAAACTGGGACTTTTATTCAATCTTTGCAAAGATTAAATAAAAGTCCCACTTTTACCTGACTTATGTGGATAAGCAGCGGAGGCAGCTGTCACTCATCAATCTTTGCAAAGATTGAATAAAAGTCCCAGTTTTACCGATCCTTCTCTTTGTGTTTATTGCCCCGGCCATCTTGGATCGGCTTCCGCTTTGTTTTTTTGGGACCATCCCTATAAATTCACATCAATCCTCTGCCCTCCAGATCTTTCTCTCTTTATCTTTAGTTTCTATTCTGTTTTACCAATTTAGTTCAAACACAAATCACTAATTTTGATCGAGCATGGCCCAACCTGTTACAAACACAAAACCTACAGGGTCAGATCGATGATAGAGTCTGTCCCAAACCTTCTTAAAGCCTGTGACAGGCAATGGCCTCCGTGCCCCCTCCCCCCAGGGTCTCTGCTATTTCTCATCACCAACTTGTGAGATAACCCCCACAGCCACCGGGCTTTTGCAAAATATCCGGGCTCCCCATGTTCACCAGACTTAATGTTTTTCACCACGGTCCCTCCATGCATCTCCCCCCAGCCTTCTCAGAAGCCCATCGAAGGTTATGATCCGTGCATTTTTATTAGCCCAACGCAGTCGTACCACTTCCATTTGGGATTAAAAACTCTGCTCTGGTGCACACTGGCCCACTGCTTCGTTACCATCCTCTTTACCACTAGGGATCCTCTGTGCTTATCCCACATTTTTTTTTTTTTTTAGTTCAGCGTTTTTGTCTCTACCGGCTCTTCTTGGAGGCTACTCCTTGAAACCACCTCCCTTTCCATGAGGAAATATTTCCAGATGCTGTGCCCGAGTTTACCCCGCCCTGCTGCCTCAAACCATGACCTCCAGCAAGGGTCTCCCAAAACTCGGTTCTCAAGGGCTGCAGCCCAGTCAGGTTTTCAGGATTTCCACAAGGAAGATGCACGAGATCTATCTTTACGCACTGCCTCGATTGCATTGAAATAGATGTCATGCATCTTCCTTGTGGAAATCCTGAAAGCCCTCAAGGACAGAGTTTGGGGACCCATGTTCTAGAGCACAATGTCCCTTTGAAAAAAGGTTTGCTTCTTGTGCTGGATTTATGCCTATCCAAATCTCTCCCCCCCCCCCCCCCCTCCTCCGCCCATCAGTCCATGCTTGTTCCAAAATTTCCTTCCCCCTGAGAAGGGATTGTTTCCTCTGCATCCTGTGTACCCTTGAAGTATTTCAATGTCTCTCTTATCTGCTCGCGCCTTCAGAGTAAATGCATTAAAAGGTCCTTAGGTCTCCGATCATGGCAGCCCTCCCAGACTGCCGCTGTCCTCTCTCTCTTTTTCTGGAGGAACCACCTCCAGGACAGGACACGCTCAAGTACGATCTCGCCAATGATTTGTACAGAAAGTAAAATTACTGCTCGGTGTTTTGCAGTCTGAAATTACCCCCTCAGTGATCACACTCAGTGCCTCATCCCAAACAAATGGATCTGCACCTTTCTGCCGGAATCACAGCTGCAAAAATACCCTTGCCCACCCATCAAGATTTTTTTTTTTTTCAGATTATTCGTTTCTTGCACTCCTTCGGAAGTGTCCAACTTGTAGACCTTCATGTCATCTACAAAAAAAGACAAATCTTCCCTCCAAACCACTCTGCACTGAATATATTGCACAGAAGCGGTCCCACACTAATTCCCTGGGACCCTCTGCTGGTCACCCTCCTTTCCACCAAGTAAACTCCCGACCGCCCCGTTATTTGATCAATTTCTAACCTGGTTAACCACTTAGGACCCATGGTTAGACTTCCCTGCTCATTTATAGGCCTCCTGTCTGGCACAGTGCCAAAATCTTGAGTGAAATCTAAGCACGCCACATCCAGCGCTCTTCCTTAATCTAATTCTTTGGTCACCCAGTCAAGAAAACAAAAAAAATCAATTAGATTTAAAATAGTAACATAGTAACTTAGTTACTGATGTCAGATAAAGACCAAAATGATCTCTCAAGTCTGCCCAGCAAGTTGTTTTTTTTTAAAGAGTAGTAGCAATGCCGCTCCGTGCAGGTTACCCCCACCCCCCCAATGCTGAAAAGTAAACTTCAGGAGTAATAGAAAAGTTACCCCATTTGTTCATTTCCATTCTCCAGCCAGCAGGGCTCCTCTTGCTTATCTCACACCCTTCTGAATTCCATTACTGTTCTTGTCTTCACTGCCTCTTCCAGGACGGCATTTCCATTGGAAAAGGTTTGATTTTTGTGCATCATTCATTCCTTTCAGATATTTGAAAGTCTGCATCATGTCTCCCCTGTACCTCCTCTCCTCCAGGGTATACCTGTTAAGCTCCTTCAGTCTCATCCCATCTGGCTTTCCATACAGATCGCACACCATTTTGATTGTCCTTCTCTAGACCATCTCCATCCTGTCTCTATCCTTTTTGAGATGAGGTCTCCAGCACTGAACGCAGTACTCCAGGCGAGGCCTCACCAAGGATCTGTATAGCGTCACCATCAATTCCTTTTATCCTTCTGGTTATACTTCTCTCTATGCAGCCCAGCATCCCTCTGGCCTTAGCCACCACATTGTCAGAGCAGGCACTGTCACCCCAAGGACTCTCTTTCAGTCCATGCACAATTGTCTTTCGCCTCCCGTGGCAATACAACTCCATTGGATTGCGGTACTCCAAATGCATGGCTCTGCACTTTTGGCACTGAATCCCAACTGCCAAAACTTGGGCAACTCCTCAAGTCTCCTTGGTCATTTCTCATTTTCTCTACTCCTTCAGGCATGTCGTCTCTGATGCAAATCTTAGTGTCATCTGCAAACAAGCAAACTTTACCTTCTGATCCCGCCACAATATCATTCGCAAAGATACTGAACAGAACCAGTCCCAGAACCAATCCTTGAGGAACTCCACTTATCACTCTTCTTTCTTCAAAACTGGTTCCATTTGCCACTGCTCGCTGGCATCTGTCGGTCAACCAGTTTGTAATAGTCTCCACCACCTGGGACCTACTCCCAGGTTCTCATTTTATTCATGAGCCTCCAATGTGGGATTGTATCAAAAGCCTTACTGAAATCTAAGTAAACCACATCAAGCGCTTTTTCCCTTGATCCAATTCTCTAGTCGCCCAAGCAAAAAAAAATCAGATTTGTTTGACAGGATCTTCCTCTGATGAAACCATGTTGTCTGGGATCCTGTAACTGATTGGATTGTAGATAGTTCATTATCCTTTCCTTTAGCAATCTCTCCATCTATTTTACCACCACCGAGATAAGGCTACTCAGCCTTTAGTTTCCTCCCTGCTAGCACTTCAGTGAAGCGAGATCACAACCTCCCTTCTCCAGTCTTGTGGCACTCCTCCTGTCTCCAAGGATCTCTTGAACAAGTCTTTCAGCAAACCTGCTAGCATTTCTTGTAGCCCCCTAAGCATCGTAGGCCCCATGGCCTTGTCCACCCAAACACTCTCCTGTAAATGGGAATGTATCTATCCCACTCATCTGTACTCTTGCTAGCCAGCAAGTCCTTCTCCATTGTCATCTGCTTGCAAGGGCACTGCTCCATAGAATGTCACTAATTACATCACACAGACTGTAGCTGATTGGTTCATGTCATATATGCAAGTGATGCGTCTCTTGACAGCTAACACAGACCAATCAGGTAAGCAGCGACACGGTTCTGAACATGCCCTACTGAAGCGTGCGCAAGCAGTACACTTACCACATGTTTTAATGGTGAATGGAATGCACTTAAGTGGGTGTGGAGTGTGCACGCGTTTCTGCGCCACGGTGCTCTCGATTGTAAGGTAGCAGCTTAAATGTTGTTGCCAAAAACTTCAATGTGAAGTCTTAACAGTACAGGGTAAGCATTACCAACCGGCCCGTGTACTTTTCTAATATTACAAATTACCAAAAGGTGGGACAGCAGCAAGGGGATTACTAGCCAGGGGGTGCCAGAAACAGTCAGGCGAGCGTTTGCACTCAGGAAGGACTGGCTTAACATGGGTTAGAGGTCTGGACCTTGCAGGAATCGCATTGGATCTCACAGGTTCATGTGCCATTCCAAGGCTGACCCATTCCAAGTCGCTGCCACCCCTGGCTCCTCGCCAAGGTGAAGGCATGCAAAATAAATCTGAGATTTACTAAGAATGATACAAAGTCAAAAAGTGTGACATCTCAGTTCCCTGGATGAAGAAGGTGGACTGGTGTAAGGTTACACGTGCCAAGCACAAAACAATGTATCAAAGTCGGTCAGAACCAACGCCCACGTCACTGCCAGAGGTGTAAAAGTGTATACATGAACCCTCAGGTTATTCTGGGACTTCCAACTCAGATCTTCTCAGTTTATTAGTTTAAAAAAAAAAACTAACACTTTCATTTCTTCATGTCACACTCTTAGAAAATGAAACACACTCTTAGAAAAGTAGAAAAGGCCTGGTGCAAAGATCAGACACCCACACTCCTTGCCCGTTTCAGATCCTCTTTACATTGCTACAGGGAAAGGTTAAATAATGTCAAAAGGGATTTCTACTCTACCAAAATTCACCAATTTCGATATAATCCACGAGCCCTCTATGACCACGTTGCCTCGCTAACTAAATCAGCACCATCAATCATCCCATAAGAAGTAGCCAAATCCAAATGTGAGGAACTGGCAAAATATACTTCCAAGACAAAATCATTAAACTGCTTACACGATTCCCCTCCTCCTCCTCCTATCAAACCAAATCACACCTTCCCCCAAAACCACCAACCTGGCGTCCACAAGAGCACGTGCCGGCCCCGCCTTATGGAACACAATGGCAGGAGGACTGCCAAAAAACGTTCAAGCAAAAACGAAAGACGTGGCTGTTCGCACAAGCTTACACCCAATCCTACCCTTCCCAGTCACCCAGCACCCTTTTCTGCTTCACCCTCATTTTGATGTTTATATATCCGAGACATTTATCTATATTGTTGACACATGTGCAATAACCCCTTTTCCTTATCTGCTCTCACCTAACCCCTAAGCTCAACTTTGCACTATTCCACCCTCTTTTCTACACCTCTTACCTTCAATACAGATTCTCTTCTGTAACTAATAGGTAACTATTCCTCTTAGTATTTTTGGAAGCAATCTTGTAACTAATTTTAATGCTGTGTAAATAGTTCTTTTTATACTTATTCTCCTCGATTATATCCTCATATATACATATATTCATATGTATTGTTCGTTACATTGTATGTACTTGTTTTCATGTTACCTGTCAAGTGCCCTGCAAGCATAGTTTCTTGTTTATTGTAAACTGATGTGATATCCCTAATGAATGTCTGTATATAAAACCATTAAATAAATAAATAAAATGTCAACACTCAGGTTATTGAAAAGAGGAAACCGAGGAACAAGCTCGTGATCTGCTCTTCATGTTGTTGATGTTCTCAGAAACTAAAATACTCCAGGCTGGACTGGATGCTCAGCGGCAGTGCTGCACTCTGCATGCTTAAGGTCCCCAAGTCAGGTCTTCACAGATCCTGAAGGGGGTGAGGGGAGGGTGATCAGTTAGGCAACACCTGGTGGCCAGATTTAAGAGCCCATGATTCGGGATGTGGGAGGGAGCCCTGCCGCCTGGCTCCCAGCCTCAGGACCATCGCTGAAGTGACCCGACTGGGAACAGTGGGAAGGGAGAGGTGGGGGAGAGGGATCTCCAGGTAGTTGTGAATGAAGACTCACGGTGCCAGAATCCCAGCACTGGTTCCGACTGAGCTGGAAGAAAAAGAAGGAAGCCTCACCCCCCCCCCCCCCCCAAATAAAGATACTCAGCCGTCTTATCAGATCAGGTACCGAGAGAAGACATCCCTAACGCCGGACTCCACAGGCAGCAGGAGCGCACAGGTGAACCGATAAAGCAGGAACGGAGTGGAAATGCCAGGGAAGCTGCACGGAGGCATTAACCGAAAAGCTTGCTTTCCCAAAAAAAAAAACAAACCCACCCACCAGAGCCACCAGGCCTGGCACTTTAATGAGTGCCATAAATATTCAGAGCGGCTGGCAGCAGGGAATTTCCCCCTGAACGGTGGGAGGAAGCTATGTAATATATAGAAAATATCTCTCGGGCCCTTTTGCGCATTCCGACACTAATCTCATTCCAAGTGTCTGGGCTGAAACAGTGACCGGCGAGGCCTAAACCCCACCCGCAGCTCAGCACCTTTCAACAGCATTAAATTCCCTGAAAATAATTTAGGAAATTCCTTTCTGCTTTGAAGAATACGGGTCAGGAAACAGCAAATCACCAGTGTCTTAATGGCTAGCGCGATGTACAGCTTGGTGGGGTGTTTTGTTGTTTTTTTTTCCTTGACAGAAGTACTGGCAGCCAAAGGTCTATCGTTTCTGGACAGAACAGGGCCAGTATGGGCGGGGGAGGGGGGGGGGCTCTGTATTACTCCATCAGTCCTCTGCATTAAAGTTTATTACTAGCTGCTCTCCTGTTCGCGTGAGTTAAATGTAAAGTGCAATAGCTGGAAACTATGGCACTCTATCCTAATACCAAGCTACTCAAAGGTTTGTTCATCACTGTGGTGTCAAGAGGAATGAGAAAAAAAAAAAAAAGGACTCGACCATCCTTAGGTCAGACAGAGGTGAGGGGTCTGGAAGAGAAAGATCACTCCCAGCGCAGTGCGCATGGCAGGAGCACGATGGAATACCAGTCGTAAAATTTATAGCGATCAAGACAGAAACATATATGAAACGTTTAGTGGAAAAACGTACCTGGAAAATGCAGGCCCATGAAAGAAAAAAAAAAAATATATATATATATGTTTCTCTCTACCCTTTATAGGGCCTTTAGTGGAGTGGAAATCCAACTGATGAGAAATCCTTCTGGAGCCAGGATGGAAAATGCCTCGCCCAGCACGCATGGACTCCACTCAGAGCTGAAATGGGTCCCATCTGCCTCCTGTGCCAGAGCCAGGGGCCGACCTGGGTGCCAGCCGCGGTAGTCTGGGCCTCAGGGAGAAGGCTTCAGCCCTAAGGCTCATAGCCAACACCCCCCCCCCTCCCCCAAATATTCCAGTGAAATCCTGCTATCCACAGAGCCAGGTGTCCTAGCATGAGATGCCCAGTCCTCTCGCCATCTCTCCCCTCCCAGCCAGGCAGATGAAGACAAGAAGCCTTTGTGAAACTCCCCCCCCGTTCTACTATTTTCTTCAGCTGAACCTGGTTGATCCGGGGACGTCGTGGACTCTGTAACTGATCACGCCGTCAGAGGCTGTGCGTGCTGACGAGATGTGGGCGACGGAGCTGCGTTCGGGAACCGCAAGACAAAAGCCAGGTATCGGCTGATTTCCATGTGAACTGAAGAGGCCACCCGCTCTGCTGTCCAAAGACGCGTAATCCCCTGAACCCGGCCCTACGCCTCAACAACCAAGGCGCTTCTCGGTTAAACAGCTGCGATCTCATATGCACGTGCTCGGCAGTGGAGAGGAACAGGACTTCGGCGGACAGACACGAGGAGGCGTAGGATGGATGCAAGGGACAGGCATCCAGGGGCCCAAGTCCGTGGGTGGTTTTGTATCTGCGGACCTGGTAGGCGATTTTCAAAGAAAACTCCATGGGCGGGTACCCAGTAAGAAATCTCCCCTGGGGACTTAGCACCTCCTTTTTCCGTGGGTGGGGGAAGGGGGAAGCATTGGCGAACAGATTTGAAAATGCCCTTTCCCATTATGCTTCCCCGACCGTGCCCCTTTCTAATGCGGCCAAAGTGTGCAATTTTCCAAGACTTTGCCACAGGAAGAAACAGTGCATTAACCACTGAAATGGTCTGTCAGAAAATCGCCCTTCCTGCGCACAAAGGGCCTCCGGGCTTGTACTTTTAGCTGCAGTGTGAAGGGGCATTCCCGGGTGGCGGGGCTTGGATCTGCACACACCCTCTCTGCTTTTCACCTGCAGTGTGAAGAGGAATTCCCAGGGGCGGGGCTTGGATCCGCACACACCCTCTCTGCTTTTCACCTGCAGTGTGAAGAGGCATTCCCGGGGGGCGGGGCTTGGATCTGCACACTCACACTCTCTGCTTTTCACCTGCAGTGTGAAGAGGAATTCCCAGGGGCAGGGCTTGGATCTGCACACTCACACTCTCTGCTTTTCACCTGCAGTGTGAAGAGGCATTCCCAGGGGCGGGGCAGTGTGAAGAGGAATTCCCGGGGGGCGGGGCTTGGATCTGCACACTCACACTCTCTGCTTTTCACCTGCAGTGTGAAGAGGAATTCCCAGGGGCGGGGCAGTGTGAAGAGGAATTCCCGGGGGCGGGGCTTGGATCCGCACACACACTCTCTGCTTTTCACCTGCAGTGTGAAGAGGAATTCCCAGGGGCGGGGCAGTGTGAAGAGGAATTCCCGGGGGCGGGGCTTGGATCCGCACACACACTCTCTGCTTTTCACCTGCAGTGTGAAGAGGCATTCCCGGGGGCGGGGCTTGGATCTGCACACACACCCTCTCTGCTTTTCACCTGCAGTGTGAAGAGGAATTCCCAGGGGCGGGGCTTGGATCTGCACACTCACACTCTCTGCTTTTCACCTGCAGTGTGAAGAGGCATTCCCGGGGGCGGGGCTTGGATCTGCACACTCACACTCTCTGCTTTTCACCTGCAGTGTGAAGAGGCATTCCCGGGGGCGGGGCTTGGATCTGCACACACACACTCTCTGCTTTTCACCTGCAGTGTGAAGAGGAATTCCCAGGGGCGGGGCAGTGTGAAGAGGAATTCCCAGGGGCGGGGCTTGGATCCGCACACACACTCTCTGCTTTTCACCTGCAGTGTGAAGAGGAATTCCCAGGGGCGGGGCAGTGTGAAGAGGAATTCCCGGGGGCAGGGCTTGGATCCGCACACACACTCTCTGCTTTTCACCTGCAGTGTGAAGAGGCATTCCCGGGGGCGGGGCTTGGATCTGCACACACACACTCTCTGCTTTTCACCTGCAGTGTGAAGAGGAATTCCCAGGGGCGGGGCTTGGATCTGCACACACACTCTCTGCTTTTCACCTGCAGTGTGAAGAGGCATTCCCGGGGGGCGGGGCTTGGATCTGCACACTCACACTCTCTGCTTTTCACCTGCAGTGTGAAGAGGCATTCCCGGGGGCGGGGCTTGGATCTGCACACACACTCTCTGCTTTTCACCTGCAGTGTGAAGAGGAATTCCCAGGGGCGGGGCAGTGTGAAGAGGAATTCCCAGGGGCGGGGCTTGGATCCGCACACACACTCTCTGCTTTTCACCTGCAGTGTGAAGAGGAATTCCCAGGGGCGGGGCAGTGTGAAGAGGAATTCCCGGGGGCAGGGCTTGGATCCGCACACACACTCTCTGCTTTTCACCTGCAGTGTGAAGAGGCATTCCCGGGGGCGGGGCTTGGATCTGCACACACACACTCTCTGCTTTTCACCTGCAGTGTGAAGAGGCATTCCCGGGGGGCGGGGCTTGGATCTGCACACTCACACTCTCTGCTTTTCACCTGCAGTGTGAAGAGGCATTCCCGGGGGCGGGGCTTGGATCTGCACACACACACTCTTTGCTTTTTACCTGCAGTGTGAAGAGGCATTCCCGGGGGCGGGGCTTCGAACTACAAACACACTTTGCATTTTCAAAAGTCTGTGTGTAAATATGTTTCAGAAAAACTATGCGTGCGTGTTTGCTTTCCCTTGAAAATTATCCCAAAATGCTAACACGCACGCACTTTCACTTTGAAAAGCAGTGTACGGTTTGTGGATAAAATGTGGCTACAGACTTTGCACAAATGTGAGCAGTTATAAAATCCCCCTCTTGGCACCCCCCAGTTAAAATCTTAATACACTGAAAAAGAGCTTTGGGATCTTTAAGAATATTAAACAAACAGTAAAATCGGTTATATAAATAATTAAATGTAAAAAAATAAAATAAAAAAAGGGATCACTGGGGTTAGTTAGGGTCTGTGGCTGGCAGATTGGTTTTCAGCTGGAAAGTGTCTTTTGGTCTGTGCTTCCATATTATTTTGTATCTTGACACAAGAAGCTGTTCCTGGAGCACTGCCAGCACGTGGCACTTCTGGTGGCTGGGTTGGCCTTATGCATTCATTCACCTAGGACGAGGGTGGTACCTCCATCTCCTGAGCCACTATACCTGCACCTGTCCGTGAAAGGAGATCCAGCTGTTAAGCTCATGAAACTGGACACAGCAAATCCCTAGCTCACATTACATTCAAATTATCCATTTCACAACTACCCGTCTGATTGTATGGCGAAGCCACTAATTGCCCGATGACGACATCACCTCAGGAAGGACGACATCCTTCCCTGCTTGTCCTGTGCAGGGACCGACAGTGCCAAGAAATGGAATCAAAGCAGAGAGTTAGGCGACACACCCTTGCAGGTCCCACCGTTGCACCGTGCTGAATCACCAGACTCCTACTACAGCAGTCACGGTGCAGCAGACTTTGGGGTAAATGGCTTATCTGGTTAGACGTTCTATAATCCTGTTTCACACAGGAACAGACTTGGTGTTCCCGGTGCCCGAGCTGAACCTACCTACGCCTGTGCCCAGAGGGCGGCACTGGCATCCCACACCAGTCACAGCGGGGGCAGACCGGGTGCCGCGTGAGCACAGCCTCCCTGGAAAGAAAATCACGCGACCACTCTGTGCAACGTTTTGATGGCCAGGAGGATGGCAGGGGCTTCAGAGAGGACAGAAGGGGCTCTGCAAAGACGTTCCAAGCATGGAGTATGGGGAAAGTCTGGGGCTGCAGAAATCCTTCTGAAGCTCAGTAGTCATTTGGCCACCTGACAAGTCCAGCAGGTGCCCAGTTAGTTTTTAGGGTGGCCATTTGACACCTAGCTGCTAGTGGATCTCTGATACATTGGGTGAGCACCCAGGACTAGGTTGCACTCCACTTCCTGATGTCCCACAGCCTGGAGACCCCACCTCATTCCAACAAACCTCACACTGGGACCTTGGGCAAGTCACTTTAACTGCATATCTGAAGGTGCAGAGGTGAAGTTCTTCGGCCCGGTAACCTTAGAACCCAGTTAACCCGTGCCGCTGCGCGCATGGACTGTGATACTCTTTGAAGAGAAATGATCAGGATCTGTGCTGTGCACTGCTGCAGAGACCCAGGCTGCATTCCTGGATCCAGCTTTTGCTCCTAGGGCTGACTGGGCCTGGGGCTGCTGCAGAAGCAGCGTTCACAGCCGCCAGGGTTTTCGGGGGGGGGGGAAATGGTCAACTACTGCACCATGGCCACACCCAATGGCCAGATTCAAGGTGCACGCATATTGGGCCCCCGGAAGAAGTTGTGGATTCAGCCCCTGGCAAGGACCTTCACCAGTCACTTGGCTAGAAATTTAAAAAAATTGTTGGGTTTTTTTGGTTTTTTTAAAACCCTAGGTAGTTACCAGTGAAGGCTCATGGTGCAGTAGCCAGGCCGTTAACCCATCACAGAGCCAAGCAGTGCCCTGGCCAGTCCAGGGCATGCGGCAGACTGTAAGAGGAGGTGGGGCCAACTGGGGCAGGGTCTCCTCTGACAGTACAGTTGATCCGGGTCTCCCTCAGATTATGCGACTGCACTCCAGTGGCCACGTAGGAGCTCTGCCACCCCAGCCGCATCGTGGAATGCTGGCACCCCGTTTCATGCCGAGGAACACTAGCGCACCCCAAGTGGCTGCACGCCTTGCCTACCCCTTCCAACGGCCCCCACCCACAAAGACTGGCTCAGATTGGGCTGGAAGCCAAAAAGAGACAGAGAAAACAGCTGGGCCCAAACGATTTAATTAGCAAAAATGTTGGTAAGCATCCTATTTCCCTGCCGCTTATGTCAAAGTGCTGGCTCCTTTTTCTTAAGCGCTGCTTCTCGCCTCGAGTTTTCTGCACCCACTTTATGAAGTGGAGGTTATTTGCTGCTTGATTACTCAGGGAGAACTGGGGTTTTCTTATTCTTGGATTATAGTAGTTCCCAAGGAGGGAGAAATAAACTGCTACTGCAAAATTACAAGCAAACACTATTTTCCTTATGAAGGCGTCTCTACTAGGGATGCTCATTCGTTGCTCCATTTCATTCATTTTGGCGGTGCACGCATATCTCACAAACGTAAGGTAGGCCTGCAAAACTGATGGTATGCATGAATGTAGGTGGCTGCCTTCATGCGTGCATACCATCCATTCGTGAGATATATGCGCACCGCCGAAACGAATGAAGCAACGAATGCACATCCCTAGTTTCTACCTCCAAGAGATCTGTAATAGCATGTTATGTAAAACATCTAGAGCAAAACAACATTTCCCAGAGTGGCCGGTGGAAGCAAAACAGCAACAGGTTCTAAGAGGACATGGGATAAGCGCAGGGGTTCCCTTCCTGCAAGCTAAAAGGCTAGCAGAAGCCCAACGTGCTGAAGTGTTTAAACTGCCCTTCGCAAACTATTCAACAAGTGCCGGGGCTGCCACAATAAAACGGCAACGTGCGTAATATAGAAGTCCCAGTAGAGGCAACCCTGCAGCTGCGTCTGGCAGGCTGCAAGTCCAGCAATAACCAGAAGTCCTGGCGGAAACGCTGGCACTCGTGTTGCCTGGTCTGTCTGGCAGGCTATGCAGGGACCTAGGAGGCCAGAGGTTTGGGTCAACAACCACGCTAGCGTTGATAGCCATTTAAATCATTGCAAAAGCTCTGTGGATAGATGTGGAAAGGGAGGGGTTCTGGGTGGTGAACTGAGTGGAGGGATTTTGTATGATCAGCTGCCCAAATAAGTTTGGAGGAAGATGACAAAATCTGTCTCTGATAAAAGGAGCAATATCTTCGATGTGGTCGAGCTTCTACAGTTGGGATATATACGTGCAGTGTTGACAGGGATAACTGAGCAGACTACGTGGGTTATTCTACTGTCATCTTCTACGCACGTTACTATATTTCAGCCTGCTTGCTTTCTGGATTGGCTCACTTTAAAATGTGGAACACAAGTCACCTTAACAGTAAGAGGATCAACAATTTCCCACATGCGGTTATGCTATGTCTTCCGGCTGACATCTGCTGGATTTACTACTTAGGCATTTTTCATGTGGACGGCAAAGCCGAAAACTTGTTCTTCCTGTAGCTTGTCCCCTCAGACAATCCATGCTTAATGTCATCAGGTGGTAACACACTGGCTATGCTGGCGAAATGTTCCAAGTCCCCTGAAAACAAATATTTGCAGTCCAACCTACTGAAATTCAAAATCCTCCCCATTTTAAAAGAGAGAGCCTCACTATTAAAGCAGCCTGCATCTCACTCCAGAGCACAACATAATGCAAGATCCAAGGGAGCATGGCCTTACCAGAGGGAGGTCTTGTCACACGAATCTATTGAATGGGTGACCGGAGAGTGGGATCAGGGGATAGCGCTAGCCATAGTGTACTTGGATTTCAGCAAGGCCTTTGAAACAGTTCCACATAGGCGGTATATAAATAAATTGAGCACCCTTGGCACAGACCCTAAAGTGATTGGCTGGGGTTAGAAACTGGTTGAGTGGGAGGCGACAAAGGGTAGTGGTAAATGGAATTCACTCGGAGGAAAGGGGGGGGTTACTAGTGGTGTGCCACAGGGATCGGTCCTGGGACTGGTCCTGTCTCATCATCATTGTGAGCGACACTACAGAAGGATTATCGGGAAAGTTTTGTCTTTTTACCAGTGATACCTTAAACTGCAAAAAGGACAGCCAGTAAGGTAAGGAAAACAGGAAGGTAGATCCAGCGAAGCTCAAGGAATGGTCTCTCTAGGGGCTGCCCCTAAGATGTGATGCTAAAAAAATTCTGAGTTATGCATTTATAGGGCCTTTCATTTTCCATTTTTTATTTTATTTTTCCTGGGAATTTTAATGTTACAAAAAAAAAAAAAGCCAGCGGAAAAATGACCAATATAACACACGGGAGAAAAATCAGTGGAAAAGGAATTTTTCCCCCAATTAACTTTTTGTTCCAACCTTTAAACTCCCAGAACAGTCCCGGGTGGCAGACAGTAGAGCCTCACAGTGTCCCTACAGAGGTGGCTCCAAAGCAGAAAATATTTAAAGGGGTCACAGAAGAGGGTGAAGAAGGCATTATGGGGTAAAGCCGACGCCTCTCCTCCTGCATGGCGCACAGGACATTGGGGCATACGCCACAGCGCAGTCTCATCCATTTCCTGTGCCCGGTCTGCCTGCTTAGATTGGGTGGGGAGGGGGAGGAAAGCAATTCAGTGCTAGTACCGGACCATTCAGAGGGGAGGGGGAAGAGCACTGCACCCCTCTTCAACTAGCCCTATGACTGTGGTGGGGCCGGGTGGATGGAGGTGGACGATCCCTGGGTCTGGGATGTGCCATTCTCCGAGGTGGGGGTTACAGCTCGAGGACCTGCCATGCTGAGGGAAGCCCTTTGTGCACAGCCGCTGACCCTAGGCAAGCCAAGCCCACCCCGTTACATCTCCCTATAAATAACCTGAGGTCTGCGCCCGAAGGTTAAGGGCTGGAGAGAGACGGCGCGGCCAGTTCCCCCAGTCTCTGCCAGCAACGTCAAAACTGCTCGCAACTCCAAATACATCTTCAGCTGGGGGAAAAAGGTGCATCCAAAGGGGGGGGGGGAAGACACCCCTGCTTCCCCCACCCCCCACCCATTCCCTCAAAAACTCTTTCTACTCAGCAGATCCCGTGGGGAGTCCCCAGCACTAAGCACAGTGACTGGGGAAAATGCACTAAAGGGACACAGAAGGTGCCTGTAACATGCGTTACTCCCGTGTTACGTCTACTGATCATTTACTCTCGCCAACAGGATCCCCAGTGACGACATCGGATGCACGAAACAAAATTACACAACTTACAACACCAAAAATGCTTCCCGACTCCCCACTCTGAATATACAGATCCTCGTCTGCCGAAAATGCCACCCTCCGCCCCCAGACTCCCAGCTACCGGGGCCTGTAGGTACCATGGCATGGGACATCTCGCAGGATGTCTCCCTGTGCCCCAGCGCTGCTCCCAAAATCCCCAAGCATAAAACTCGGGAATGACCTGGCAGGCTTCAGCTTCTCTGGATCCAAGACACAAAGAGGGAGGGAGTGGAGAGAGAAAGTGACAGAAAGCCTAAGAGAGAAATTAGAAAAGCACAGACAGAGAGAAGGAACAGGACCGACCAGGGAGGAGAAGAGAATGTGAGACAGACGGACAGAAAGTGAAGATGGGGAGAAAAAGCAGCAGCAAGAAGGGGAGAAAATATGGGATAGAGGCTACGGAGGGATGGCCAAGACAGCCCGACTGACCCAGAGGGACCAGGAGAGACGCACGGAGTTGAGAAAGAAAGCTGCAAACAGACCAGACAAAGGAATACAACCCTCCCCCCCCCCTCTAAGAAATCAGAGACGTTCATTTCCCAAAACTGAGAGAAAAAACAAAAGAACGAGCAGGAAAAGCTCTGCCTGGTCCTGGAGAGGGAGGGAGAGCAAAACAGCAGCAAAATATGTTGTTAGCAGGCCAGAAATGTAATCAGAGCAGAAACAATAGTGATGATGTGCAGAATCCTGCGACGGGCCTCGCCATTGTTACAATCACCACCAAGCACAGAAAGATCCATCAAATTAAATTATAATTTCTCTCTCCTCTCCTTTTATTTATAAATCACTACGCATTACTCTGGCAGCACATGTTCAAACGGTCATGCCAGTACAGAGAGAGAGAGACAGAGGCGGAGGGAGATGGAAGGAGAGGCTGGGGGGCTCTGGCGCTGCCAGATATCTTATTACAGAGGTGGTCCAAGTTCTCTCGGTTCCCGAATGGTCATTTTGGAATTTATCCCACAAAGTGAGCTAAAAGAAAGCATCCCCCCCCCCACCCCCTCAAGATCCTGGGACGCAGAACGAAATGGTTAGGAAAGGCAACCAGGGGGGAGGAATGGGTGAGGGTCCTCCCTCCCCACTACCTCGATATCCCTGTCTGAGGAGACGGGGCTCCCCCCCCCCCTGCAGCCCCACCTTCCCTACAAATCCCCCCCCCCCCAAAGGAGAAGCTGAAGAGAGGAGGTAGAGGGCAGGGATCCCTACTGCACAAGAAACATCTGTTGCAGTGGGAAGGAATTTGTAGGCTCCAAGGGGGGCAGACACAGGAGTAGCGTTAGGGAAAGGGCGGTGGGTGCAACGAGCAGCCTTCCCAGGGGGGGAGGGGGGGGGGAGGCAAAAAGGAGAGCGCGTGCATTTCTGCGCTAAATTTGGGTAGGGGGTGCGCGATCGAGCTGCATTCTCGCATCAGACAAGTTTTGACTGATTAAGGCTTTTGGGCCACTGAGCCCCGCACCTCCCCGATTCCATGGCTCATAGCCCCTACCCCCTCAGGGGCTCTTGATGTGGATTTGGGACGGGGGGAGCCAGTAGTGATGGAAGGCAGAACCTCTGGCGCCCTCCGTCCCAAAGCGTGCAGCAAGTCAAACCGTCCAGGTTCAGCATTCCTCCGTTTTGGACTTGGCAGGCAGGGCTGACATGCAATTTCTGCCTGTACAAAACATTTCAATTCCACTACAGCACCGGTGGACTGCGGTTTCTTTCCACCATCATTACACATTTTCTGCTGAATTGTTTATGTCTAGAATTATTTATTTCAAATTATTATTAGTATTACGTGGCTGCTTTTTTAAAAAAAAGCTATTTCTCCACCTAACGCCTCCTCAAACCCACTCTGTCCCCCCTCCCCCCCCCCCAATCCCAGTCCCAACTGAGTAATTTTATTTTAATGTTCTCCGACTTTTTAATTTTTGTTTTATTAGAAAAACACAGATGGTGGACTTGGTCCTTCCGCCCCTCCCCTGCAAGCGAAGCAGTAAAAACCAAAAGTTCCGCAACAGCATTCAAATCCCCCACCCTGCAAAGAAAGCCGACGCGTGCATGCAGCTGGAAGGGGCCGCGTGGAGAGAGAGGGCTCGTAAAGTTAAAGGCCAGGAGAGAAGGGAGCCCCCTTACAATAATACCCCACCCTCGGCCCAGCTGCCTGTAACCCTGGCTGCTGCCGATTTCAGCTTCTCAAGGTTACTGGATCCCATTTGGCTACAACCCTCTAGGATCTCAGGTCCCAGCAGAGATCCATGGCTTTAAATGGATTCCTGCTCTAAGAACTGTCGCTCAATCACCGTCCCCCCTTCCACTGGAAGGAAGTATAAAGTGTTTTGGCCGCAGGATTGGGCACTGCAAAAAATGTTTTATTTTTATCTTCCCAATCCACATTTCTCAACTTAGCTCAAATCAACAAACAGTAAACAAAAAATACCATAAATAGAACACAATAAGCAAAAAAATCACAAAAATACATTTTAAAAAAGCAGAAAATAAAAAGCATCAACAAGCACTAAGAAAAGAACAAAAAATAAGAAGCCAAGAAATGTCTAACACAGAAGCCTATCACAAGTACAAATGAGAAATAAGAAGTGCCATGCGTGGTCACAGGAAGAGTCCATCGGGCCAGTCTCTGACAGTGGCCAGTTGGGGCACTCAGAAGAACCAAAACAGAGCCTAACAAGCAGAGGTGCTGAATCCCAAGTCTACCTGGCCAATTGCTAATGGACCTGGTCCTTCAGAAACTTGCCCAAAACTGCTGGTTTTTTTTTTAAACCCAGTTATACTGCTGGCCTTGACCACATCCTCCGACAACAACAAAAAAAAAACCATTTCAGAAATGTATTTTAAATTTGCCACCAGGAAATTTCATGAAGGGTCCCCTAGTCCTATTTAAAAGGGTAAATAACAGTTCCCCATTAACTTGTTCTACCCACACATGATTTTACAAACCTCTAACATATTCCCTCTCATTTGCCTCTTCTCCAAGCTGAAGACCCATAACCCGTTTAGCTTTCTTCCTAAAGGAGCTGATCCATCCCCTTTATCACTTTTTTTTTCTTTTACATGGCCTGACCAGAACTGCATACTCACGGAGCAGTCACGCAAGTTTTACATTCTGTGCCTTTCGAAGCATCTCTAAACTTTCTATTTGATTTTCTGACCACTGCTGCACACTGAACTGTGGATTTCAATGTATTGTCCACAACGACGCCACGTCCTTTTCCTGGGTAGCCATTCCCAAGACAGAAGCCTTCAATTGAGTACCACACCTTTTGTTTTTTTTAAGGGGGGCCTAAGTGATATGCATTCTTCCCCCGACACACAGAACGGGTCCCTAAGCCACTGCCAAGCTGCCGCACCCTGCAGCTGGCCGCGATACTTTTGCTGGGGATGGGGGGGAATGTGGCCACCATGCCAGTACCGCAGGACCTGACCAGATTAAAAGTGACTGTCCATGTACATTGCACACTAATTAAAAATAAAACCCTTCTATTTAATTTTAATCTCGATGAGTGACCCCCTCCTTCTCCAAAGACTCCTGCCAGCTTCAGGCAACCCCCTCTCCCCCTCAACATATACCCCAGGGCTTCCCAAGCCTGTCCTGGCGGCCCCACAGCCTGTCAGGGGTTTCAGGATATCCACACTGAATATGCATGAGATAAAAAAAAGACATTGTACACACTGGGTCTCCAGGGTGAGCAGATCCCCTGCCATCTCTTACTCCCAGGAGAGCTGTCTCTGCTCCCAGACAAAGCCCTCGATCGCTTATTATTGATAGAGATTATATTACACAACACACGCTTAACCATCCAGCGTCGTCGTATGGGTAACGTTACACTGTACAGTATCAGCAGACAGACGGTGCTTCACCGTACAGGGCAGCTCACCCTGCGGGATAATCTGTTTATGGGAAGGGGTCAAAAACAAAGAAAAAAAATTAGGAAGGGGGATATGGACGGCAAGGGGGTAGCTGCAGAGTCCGTGGCACCCGGTTTAGCCCCGCAGAACTACATGCATGGTTTAGAAAATGCAGAAACTGCCTGCGTTGTTGCCTCGCCGACCTAATCCCACCTGCTGGTCCTGCACATGCAAAGAGTTACGTGGGTTGCTGACCCTTTGGGGTACACGGCTTTTGAGAATTGACCTTTATACGTGCAGGTGTTGCCTTCATGCAAACTGTCCTGCCAATAAAAGTCTCCATATATTCTTAGGGGGGGGGGGGGGGGGGAGAGCAAGAGAGAGAGAAATGGACAGCCCTCGGTCAATCAACAGATTGTATGGACCACCACTGGGCCCCGATGACGCCAGCCGTGGGGGGGAGGGGGCGCGCTCCTCATGCCGTCCACCCTCCTGTGCCCAAATCATCAGGACGTGGCACGAATCCATCCTGTTCTCCCCTCCTCTGCCCCCTCTGCTTTTAAAACGCATCACCTCTCGCTCTGATCCTGTCCTGTGGCTCCTGCACCGTTTTAAAGTGCCCGAGCTGACTCCCTAGTAAAGATAACAGAGCTTGTAGGGTTTATTTTAAAAAAAAGGACTTTTCAGATTAAATCATCTGATCGCCAGCCGGTCACATGCATGGAGCTACGAAACTCTGACCCCTTTAAACATTGGCTGTACCGTGAAAAATCAGCCTTTAAAGGAGTCTATTTACTTTGCTGTTATTTTTGGCCCAGTGCTTCCTTCGTTCTCCTTTTTCTTCCATCTCATTTGGAACCAGGACTGGGGGATTCTGGCACCAGTAGCCTTCGTTTACAACTACCTGGGGATTTTTCAAACGCCCCTTCCCCGGCTCCTATTTTAAAAACACAGCTTCCCAGCGGTTCCTGGTCTGGACATCACAGCAAGGGCCCCGTCCGGACGCTGGCAGTCATGCACCAGGTTCCTCCCAGGACCCTGCAGGCTCTAAGGTCCGGCCACCGGCTGTCGCCCCTTAACGATGATCGTGACTCCCGCCCCCCCCCCCCTACACCTTGGGGGCTGCCGCTCGGATTTTCAAACGGATCCTGCCAGAACCATCAGCGGGCCCAGTCCCCCCAATCCCCATCCCGCTCGGAGAGTTCTGGGAGCCCCGAATGGGTCTGGCGGTGAAGTTTCACAAAGAGAGAACAGGGGTTAAATCTAACCGGCTACATTAATGTAGTTACATAATTGTAGCCGGCTAGAGTTAAGGCAGTCTTCAGCTGCGGCTGAGCTGGCTATAGAACGGTCAGTTAAGTCATCACCCGGCGACTTTTTGAAAATGAATCCTTAACGCCTTAAACCATTGCTTATAGATCACAGGGGAACATGAAAAAAAAAAAAAAAAGTTATATTTGCAAATTTTGGTGGCTTAAACTAATAAATGGAGTCCCTCTTTTGATGTGAGGAGCACTCAGTGCAGAGTTAACTTCTTATCAGGATAAGAGGGCCTCTGAGAATTCCTTTCCAGGATAAGAGGGCCATAGCCTGCATTAAATTAGATGGATAGACAGATCCTGAGATAGGCAGATGTTGTCAATAAAGGATAGATAAGTGGGACTTACTGGTAATACAGCGACATGCTGACTGCTTCCATGTGTGTCTACCACTCTTATGCAACAAATAATGAGCTGGGCTGGCATACAGAAGGAACCCAGGTTTGATTTCGGAGCCAGATTTTTTTTTTTTAAATTTATATTTCACTTTTTCAGATACTTCAAAGTGGTTTACATTCAGGTATTTCCCTGGCCCCCCGAAGGCTCGCAGTCTAAGTTTGTACTCCAGGCAGTGGAGGGTGAAGTGACTCGCCCAAGGTCACAAGGCGTGTCAGGGGATTTGAACCCTCACTTTCCTGGATTGCAGCCCCCTGCTCTAACCACTAAGCTTCCCCTCCACTCCCTGGGTCGAGGAGAGGAACCGTGGTGGGGGAGGGACTCCCGCTCAGCGCAGAATGGTGACACATTTTGGCCGGGTTCCAGTAGGAGCGCAGTTTTTGGTACCCCCGCCAAGGGCTGTCACTGGGCTAGGCGGGGAGAATTCCAGGTAGTTCTGAATGAAGGCCGATGGCACCAGATCCCAGATTCTTGGTTCCAAATGAGATGGAAATCAAGAGGAGTGGAGGAGCAGCCTAGTGGGTGGAGCACTGGGCCGTGTACCAGGGAAGCCAGAGGCGCATCCTACCACGGGTTAGCCAGTTCGCTCAGCTGAGTGCACTGTATTGCATCGGCCCATGTGTGTTGGATTTCAGATTACTTTTTTTTTTTTAATAAATTCCCAGTGCAGCAAGCTAATGAAATGCCAACGCATTGAGAGTTAAAGAAAACTGGTTGCTTTTAAAACATGCCGAATGCACATTTTGACTCGGGAATGGAGATGGAAGGGGGCGCCGTCCCTGACACGCAGATCATGCAGCGGCAGCCGCTGCCACTTATCCGGCTATCTGGCATAGATCGCCGTTACTTACCCGGCTAAGTCTATACTTGTCCAGGAAGTGCATTTGACAATTTTATTTTTTTTTATTACTTTTTCTGTTTTAAGTGCCAGCGCAGTAGCACTGGAAACTCCATCTCTGATCCCAGAGTTAAGTTTCCAGCGCTAAGAAAATCCTGGCCGGGCCAACGCGCCCCTCTGCATTGAGAGGTAGTGCTCACTGCCCTCATTTGCATGGGATTTCCATGCGAGGACGCCAGGTAGCGCTCTCATTTTGGAACGCGCAGGGCAAAGCCGTGCGTTGGCCAGAACGCGCCTTTCTGCATCGGCCCCGTTAGGTCGCAAGTCCTCCGGGAACAGGGGAAAGCCATCGGCACCTGAATGTAACCCCCATATGAAATGTCTGTAAGGCAGAATATAAATCCAATCAAAAAAATAAAAAATAAAGAAGGAGAAAACTGTTGGGTGAAAAATAAAAAAAAACACATCTAGATTTTCTATAGCTTTGTCCCGACGAACAAAATCTTCAATCCCGAGCAGTTCTGAGCCGCGCGTTCTGACCCAGCAGGAGGCGGGTTTCCCCCCCCCCCCCAGAAAGCCCCCAACCCTTATGGAGAACCGAAGCCGATTTCCGCAGCGGCAGTAGAGGTGAAATGATCTCGGCGCCGCTGCCGGCGCTGCCTACGGGACCAGGATGCCGCTAAAGCTCATCTCACGAGGCTCAGGGCGACCTGCGTTCATGCCCTGATCCTGCGGAAGAGGCTGACACACCCCGCAAGCCCATCTCCCCCAGCAGGTTTAAAGGGGGGGGCACCATCCTCGACCCCCTCTCTCTTACAAAATTCTGGTCTCCAGGACTGGATTTTATTCATCTGTTTGCGGCCTTTTTTTTTTTTTTTTCCTGATTGGTTGACGAGGAAGGTCAGATTAAGGCAGACCCCTTGTCTCCAACTTGGAAGATAAAAAAAAATAACTCACCCAGAGAACCTGTGACGAGAGGGAAGGAGACAAAATTAGGGCAAAACCATGCGAGGGGTGGGGGTGACCCATGACTTCTTGTGTTCCAGGGACTGTTTTTTGTCTCTACCACCTCTTCCATGCCCGCAGGACCATGCCACATCTTCCTGGGGCGCTGGATGCACAGAGGTCCTCGCGCTGCTTAGACGAGGCTGCTTTACATTCATAGCTGCTCAGTCTGCAGGTTATAAATTAGTTTTGCTACACGAGGCCTCAGCGCAGTCCTTTGAAGGTCACCCAGCGCACTGTCCTAATCCGTGCCACGCCGGGTCGGAACCAGTGGTCCATCGAGCCCGCATCCCATCTCGGCCAGTGGCCAAGCCGGGATAATTGGAAGTTACCCAGAAAATCATAATGGGAGGAACCAGTCCCTAAAGAAAGAGACGGCAATCCCCAAGTCTAGCCTGGCTACTAACTGTTAATGCAATTGTCCTCTAGGAATGGTCCAAACTCAGCTATACTAAGAGCCTTCACGACATCCTCCGGCAAAAAAATTCCACACTTTAATTGTGCAGTGACTAAAAAAAAAAAAAAACAAACCCACACACTTTTAAACTTTGTTTTAAATCTCTTATCAGTTGGTTTCATGCCGTATTGCCTAGTTCTAGACGACTGGAAAGAGCAAAGACCCGTTCCCTATTTGTGCCACACTACTCATTATTTTATAATTCTCTGTCCTATCTCCTCTCGGTCATTTCTTCCCAGAGCTGAAGAGGCCCCATTCCATCCCCGTAATCATTTTTCTTGCCCTTCTCTGTACCCTTTCCAGTTTGGCTGTACCTTTGAGATGGGGCGATCAGAACGGCGCCCAATACTCAAGGAGTGGATGAGCTAAGAGCATCTCTCTCGGTTTTATTCTCCATTCCTCTCCAAATAATTCCTGGATGAAGTAGTTTGGTTGCTGTGTTGGTCCACTTGAGGGCCCAGAAATTAAACATGTAAACAAAAAAATATATATTTTTTTTCATTTTTGTTTGTTGATCCTTATTTCAGTGCAAACAACTCCTAACATTCCATTTGCTTTTTTGACCAATGCCAGACACTGACCCAAGGATTCGTTTTCCCGGCTAATGACTCCCGATACGGAACCCAGCATCGTATACCTGTAGTTGCGATTCTTTGTCCCTGGGTGCATCACTTTGCACTTGTCCCCATTAAAATCCAGCTGCCGGGTCCCCATTCTGGCAAGGTCCTCCCGCAAGTCCTCACAATCTATGGGTGTTATTAACTGGTTTGAATAAGATTGTGTCATCTGTAAAAATATGGTTAACTCACTCGTGGCTCCCTTTTCTAGATCGTTCATGAATTAAACACCCCCCCCCCCCCCCCCCCAAAAAAAACAAAACACCCAAACCACAAGCACTGGTCCTAATACTGATCCTAGGGGCATTCACCTCCCTCCTCTGGGAGACTGAGATCAGCTCTGCTGAACATAAGCCAGATGAAATCCTAGCTGGCCGTGTACGCTTGTCCAGCTAACTTTACGGCAGCTCTCTGGCACGACCAGACAGCTGGATATGTTATCCTGCTAGCCAAACTGCTCCCCGGAAATCCTCCAACTTATCCGGCTAAAACTGGACCTGCTCAGAGCAGCAGGAATTGTAAAAACCTGCAGTTTCTCTGGCTTAGCTGGACAAACCGTCTGAATATTGACCCTTGTGTGCGTCAACTGAAAATATAGCCAAAAACGTCAACCGATTGTGCAAGAGATGAAAGGTCATGAAGGGGGTTTCAGTGCTAAATCTGGGTTTGTAATGTTTTCTCTATTGTACATATATTAATGAGTTACAGTGAATACCTTATGGGGAATTATAAGGTGGCGGGAGGTTGTGTGTGTTTAATGGATGGAATTGTTTAGGATTTTTGTTTGTTTTATATTAAAGATTCGTGTATGATAATTTCTTTGAAATTACTAAGAAATAAGCAAAGAAAGAAAGAAGAGAAATCAAAGAATCTACTATTAATGTTAATTGTTCTACAAGGACATTCAGAGCAAGGCAGATCTTTGGAAAATTGTAATCCTACAACACGCACCATCTTAAAAGGCTGGAATATGTGTCAGGCTCCCAAGACGTTATGTTACCAAGGGGTTAGCCTTGTTAAACAAACGCAAGGCTGCACGCAACTACATCTGAACGCACGCCGATTCCACACCGAGAAAGGGCTGCCACAGAAATTCAAAAAACACAATTTGTAATTGAAAAAACCCACAGTAAATCCAATCGCATTCTCTCACTGGGGGGTGAGTCGCAGGTCCCCGGCAAACGGCTCCTATCCTCAGACCCTCCATTTCCAGCTCCGCACGCACCGGCTTATAAGCACAAGACAGCAGGTTAAAAATTACCGGCCTAACTATTTTCAGAGTCTGCCTTTGAAGCGAGGAATTGCATCCATGCTCTCGTACAGGAGAGGGTCTGTAAATTATACCAGTAGCTGGTGCCTCGCCCCCGTCCCACCACCACAAGCAGCGCCAGTACCACCCAAGCTCAGCTAGAACCGGGCAGGAGATGAAAGGCTCCTGTGAGAAGCAGCGGGCAGGCAGACATGTGTGTGCGTTTCCTATCTGCTCCTTCACCTCTGGAAGCCTGCAGTAATTGAGTTTCATGCATCGGTACCAGAGGGCAGCCAGTGGAACGCACAACAGGTTCCCTCATTCACTCACCGACCTGCCGGGGGGGCCTTCGGCAAACCCTTCCAAAACACACAGCGTGGGGGAAGGCTGTGTCCCTTTGGCAGAGTCCCTGCACCTGCATGGCAGATGTGCCAGCCTTACAAAGTCCCCGCTGTGCCATTCTGCAAGGAGCACACCGTTCTTCTGCAAAAAAAAAAAAAAAAAAAAAAAAAAAAAAGGCTCTGCTCTTTCCTGACAGAGACACTACAGGAATACAGGGGAGCAATTTTTTAAAACTGTGAATTTCGGTGCAAAGTCCACTGGGACTTTTAGCTGTGAGCTTTATTTACATCAATTTTTAAAGCAGACATAAAAAATTGCTGCAAAAAGATATTTGCACCGGCTTTTCTGGAAATAAAACAGGCATAGTTTTGAAAATGCAAACCAGGTGCGGTTTCCTCCCCCCCCCCCCCAACCTCCCACTCTCGGGAACGCCGCCTTTTAAATGAGCATGCCGTGGATCGCCGTGTTTAAGACGGCGATTTTCAAAAAGTCCTTTTAACACAGGTACATCTGTATTACTCCTGCTCCAAAGCTTTTGAAAATTTTCCTCACAAAACCTCTGCCGTGCTCTGGAAAAGCAGCAGAAATTCCTAGGCCCGAGCTGGAAGTTTTAGGAGCTAGGGAAACGCAAACAAACCACATCTTCTCCCCTGAATTCTCCCCTGAAATAAGAACAAAAAAAGTTGCCAAGCTGGGTCAGACCAAGGATCCATCAAGCCCAGAATTCTGTTTCCGTAATCGACCAAGCCAGGTCACAGGTACCTGGCAGCATCCCGGGGGGATCCTCTCCAATTTCCTGTTCCTCTCCCCCCCTTCCACCCCCACCCCGTGATCCTTTTTATTCTGGCCGTGGCAGGAGCAAAGTCCACAGATGAGTAGCAGGAGGGACAGAGCGAGAGCATGTGCTCCCCATCCCAGTACTCCATCCGCAGAAAGAAAAAATCACCAGCGAGAAGGGAGGAGAAGCCGCCAGGGAGCCCACGCCTTACTCTGTTCTCCCTGCTGCCGTGCCACCTGCAGACTCTGCTCCTGCCGAGGCAGAGAGTCGGGTTATTTATTAATTCGTTATACATCTTTTATTCCGTGAATCCATCTGCGTTCAGCGCGGATTACAACCAAAACAATCACAATATAAAAAGTACACGATTGAAATTACATAAAACATAAAAATCATAAAAACAGTAATACAACATTAAAAAAAAACCATCCACATACTGTACATCCAAGAAAAGCCCTAAACACCCCTCACAACTTACAGATCCATTATCCATAAATATTGCTTTCACATGCTTACGGAACCTTAAAATAGTTGTGTTTCGAGCAGAACTGTAGTGGTAATGAATTTCCATAATACTGGACCAGCTCTGGAAAGAGCTGCAGGGCTTCTCTTCAGGGATCAGAAGTGCTGCTCCTCCCCCTCATCAGGCCCAGAGGACCAGAATGTCCCACTTTGAGCTTGGGGCACCAGCATGGACATTCCCAGACCTGACCCCTAGATATTTCACGTCACCAGAAACACTCAACCTTTCTACAAAACATCCGCTCTTACATATACAGTACATCGCTAGGAGTACTCCGTTCTTGGACAGGTAACACGTTCATAAGGCTTCTTCTTTCCTTCTCCCGCTATCAGTAACTTTTAGCTTTCATAGTCGGAGCAAAGGTCTTTCAACCGAGGGCAGAAGGTTGTGAATGTATTCAGTCCCTCCAAAGATAAGAGCGTGCACTTGGATGAGTCGTCATTCAACCTTACTAGCACGCACAAGTGTCAGGGAGCTACAGGAGAGAGCGTCGGGGGGAGGGGTGAAAAATGTAAGACAGACCAAGGTTCACAAAGACCTAGTGGTTCATCTGCATCAATGCTAGCAGAACACATCTGCCAACCATGGGCTCCTGGAGGGGTGAATCAATGTGCACACTGTCCCAGAAGGGGAGAATCACCTTCCTTGTACTGGAGAAGCCTCTATTCCTTGCAGGTTATGATGGCTATTTTTTTTTTTTTTTTAGCTTGGTCAGATCTCCTTTTTTTTATTTCAGCTCAGTTTGAACCAGGGATGGGATTTCGGTGCCAAAAGCCTTCATTCAAAACTTAATAAACCCACCCTTCCACTGTTCTTAGTCTGATCATTGTAGCAATGGTCCTAATGTTAATCCGATTGGCTAATGCAGGCCTTTTTGACTCACATTTTATGGGAAAATATGCTTGAAATCTTAAATGAGCAGAGATTAATAAATAATCATTAACAGGGCAATTTTTAAATGGCTGTAGTGCTTGCAGTCTCGCACATTGCTTGGTGACCCTGTCCTTCCCCTGCTCCCATCCCTTTGCAGCACAGGTAAAAATACCTAGAAAGGCAACTTAGCACTCCCAGTTTTACCCAGGTAAAATCATTTAAAAATTATCTTCACATCACTGATCATATGGTCTTGCCTGGATTAAATCATTGGCTGAACTCTTTAAAGAGTAGCATTTGACTCCACATCGCAAAGGAGAAGGTTGAGTCGGGCCTAGATTTGCCTCACTGCATGTAGAGACCTGTTCTGATCTCCCCAAGAGATGGAGGATTATGCATCCTGTCTGAAAGGATGAGAGTTAAGATTCCAGGCCTGGTTCTCTGGCATTCCTATTCAGTCTCTCAAATCACACGAAACCCAGGAGATTAAAGTGGCTGTAGTCAGATGCCCAGCCAGAGTCCACAGTCCCATAGATCTTTCAGACTCTCCTGAGGTCTCCTTGAACGGACAGACTCACTGTAGCTCTTCAGACAGGCTTCAGTAACTTTGTGTGAGCCATAAGCCCACCAGCATGCTTAGGGAATGCAAGTATTTACTGCAAGGAGCTGGGAGAGGAAGAGAGATGGGCCTTCCCATTCAAATCTGTTGGATACTTCTTCCCAAGTCCGAGATGGGATGCTGGGCTCCATGAACCAGAAGTCCGAGCCAGAATGGCATGTTTCGAATGTCTTAGAAGCCTCTAACACATGAATCCTACTTTTGCATGCCAAGAAAGCAACACAGAGATTGGGGAAGAGCGGCAGAAAGACGACGACATCATGGGAATTCTTCCTAAACCAGAGTAACATTAGTCTACTGAGCCAGCAGGCAGTACTTCAAAAACAGCCTGGTACAGACACCAAGGAAGGCCTCATGCCCCAAGTCTGAGGGGTCTAAGCTGGCCGCACTAACGATAAATGTGACGAACAAAAGAGATCTGGCTGCCAGGAAGGGTGCAGGGGATCCGTACGAGTGCCTCATAAAACAGCATTCAGTAACCTTCGAGTGAAATCTGGAATTGATAAAAAGGGTGGGTGTTACTCTGTTCCTTTTGAAACTTTATGCAATATATAGCAGGTACAAACGGCTTTTACACAATTGAATCTCCCAGGAATTCACAGGTAATAGCTGCAAATATTGATCTTGTTCATCCCTCTGGGCTGAAAGGTGACCTCACTTATTGAAAGCTGCTCCCATCTGACTCTGCTCCAGAAATCCTGAAACTTGTTTACTGCCTGAACCGAATCCAAGCAAGCTCCAGTTAAGATGTATTTCACTGGCATTGCTAACGGCTTATAAATGTGGCCAACGCTCAGTTTGAAAAAAACAAAACAAAACACAACTCCAACCCTCAACTCCACAACAGTGGAAGAGGAAAAAAAAAAACACAAATAAACCCAGAGCCACCTGGAAGTCTTGGAAAAAACAACATTTATTTAAAGAAGATTACAGGAAAATATCTACTGGAAAATGTGGTTCACACCTAAGAGTTATCCACTGAGGATGCTGTACAGGAGACCACATACGGCATCACACCTGAAGAAAGGACCAACATGGTCACAAGAATGATCACCACCTCCAGATAATTCTCATGTTGATCCGATGGAAGGTTACCAACCTGCAAGAGCCCTGTTTTCTCTCCAACCAGTATGGCTACTAAAGCTCTACCCTCAAGGATGTTCCTTGACTTCCGCTAATTTCACTGCCTTTGGGATTCTCAAGGCGAGAGACGGAATTGCTGCCATCTCTGAAGTATTTGGCGACATACAACCTTTTCAAGCAGATAACGCGAAGCGTGTCTGCTCCTTGCGGAAGGGAGGGGTGCACTCTAAACAATCTTTAATAAAAATTATACTTAAATGAAAGATTTTGCTGATCCCAATCAGCCTTCCACGCAATTAACTTCATTAGGCAAGTACTTCATTAAACTGAATACAAATATTTTCAATCTTAATTTAAAAAATAATGCTTCACAATCAAAACTATATATATACAAAACAGCAGCTACAGAAGTCATTTGCAGCCTCTGGTTTTCAGGGTAATTAAAAACATGCAAATTAATTTCTCTCAGACCAAACGTCTACCTCATCAATATTCATTGTGGGAATCACAGAACCCAGAATGTGTGGGGACCATGATGACCAAAGTTGGAACCCAACAAGCTACAGGGCCATATTTCCAAAAGCACCATCTAGGAGTAAATAATGCGGAAATATTTTATTCCTATTATATTGAGGAAAACTGAAGCAGGAAATTATGGGGATTTGCGCTTTCGGTACTTTTGGGAGCGTGGTTGCTGTAGTCTTAGACCTAAGCAACATCACGCCAGAGTCCCAACAGCGTGGAAGGACATCCGGAGGCCTTAGACCATTGCTACTGGAACCCTCAATTAACATTCCAGAAATCTCTTCGTTATAAGATTTCTTCAGAGATTCTGCTTTCCATAATAAGCCCTCGTGTCGCGCGACACATACCGTGTCATTCCCTCTGCTCACCGAGCTGGCGGGAAGGGAGGTTGAAAGCTCTCGGAGACCAACGTACGACGGATGGCGCTTGCTCAAGCTTGAACGGATGCGGGGGGATACCTGAGGGTGGGATAAGGTAAGTGCAGCGCTCCACGCTCACGGGTAGAGTCAATGAACAGGGCTTTCCGACGGCACGTTCAGTCCCCGTTGTCATTCTGCTGAAAGGATCTGGTGACATCAAAGCAAGATGAATGAATGGTCAAGTACAACCACTGCCTTGAGGGCCCGGAGCCAAGCTTTTGGTTCACTTTCTCTTATTCGTGCCCGTGTATAATTTACTTACAGCAAAGTAATCACCACCAATCAGGAGCACCAACTCCTGCCAGCTTGAATGCCGACCTCCCCACACATCCACCAGGGAAATCAAGAGACCGGAATTTTGCTGGTCACAGCAGCTGTTCAGCAAACCCAAATAAGGTCTTCTTTGCCACTAACCAACCGGTTAATTTCTCTTGCAATCAAACAAACCACAAACCTTTTCAAATCAAAATTAAACAGTCAAGAGGCAAAAAAAAAAACAAAACACTCTACTATTTTTTTGGACATGGCAGTTTCCTCCTGCTGCTTTTTATTTCCAGCTCAGATGGAGGTGCCACGAATCTTCATTCACAATTACTTGGGGATTTTTTTCCTTATTTACGATGCCTCCCCCCCCCCAAACCTGAATGGTCCTAGTCTCGTCAATGCAGCGGCGGTTCCGGGCTGGGCAGGCCGGGCACAGGGGCTCTGTGTCCAGAACCCTGCAAATACGGGCCCTGAATCAAACCACACTGCGTGCGTGCCAGCTTTAAGAAATGACCATGAATCCCACCCATCTGGGGGCTGTGAACGCAGCCTCCGCAGCATCCCTGGCTCCGTGCTGATCCAGGGAGCAGAGAAGACCTGACTTGGGGACTGAAAGGGGTTACCTGCCACATGGCAGCACACAGCACTTTTCACCTGAGCCAATGAACCGGCCCCCAAAAAGCATTCATTTTAAACCATTTGGGAGGCGTCTACCACCGAGACTGAAGATAGTGCAGGGTCCTAGCAATTCCTGTCCTCTCTCCCCCCCCCCCCCCCCCCCTCAGGCAGCCCAGGACTCAAAAGGTCAGGAGCAGCCGTGAGGAGGGCTCCAAGCAGGGATCTCGCGTTTCTCGCTCCCTGGAGAGGTACCCAGATTTGGGGATTTTTTGCGGAGATGTGGACGCACACTTTGGAGTAGTCCAGGCTCCAGAGGTGTACGGGCTCCTGTACAGAGAGGCTTCTGCAACCAGGGACAATGTGGCGGAGGTTTCCTCCGCTCTTCTTATTCAGAGGAGCCTCAAAGACGAGACGGCAGGAGCGAGAAAGGATCCTGTCTTCTTTATTCTGTTTAGAAGAGAGGAGAAATCACCAGTCGTATTCAGGCCCCAATAAAAAAAGGGAGCCGGGGGTGGTCACTATTTCTAAAGAGAATCCAGAGGGGTCTTGGAGTCATAGGAAGCCCCTGCTTGCCGTGTTAGTGAACTGCATTTGTGAGGGTCTCAGACTTTTGCTTTTCCCAGTTTCAGGATATAACCGGAAGGCGGCGCACGTTTTGTTGGATCGGCATCATGCCACCTCAGTACATTTTTAGTTTTGGACCCAATCCCAAAGCTGTGCGTTTTTTGGGGTTTGTTTTTTTTTACTGGTGGTATCGTGGAAGTCCAAAGCTTTACATGCCTTGAAGCAGGTCTCTTCCCCCCTGTCGGATGAACCCTGCAGCTCCCAGCTGTGCCCATACGTCCCGACGGAAGGTGGAGCGGGGCTTAGGGAAAGCAGTCAAGGGCTGGTCAGAGTGACCCTCTGTCCCAGGGGCTACAGACGCCGTGGCTCGTCACCTTCTCCCGGCTCACAAATCTGGAGAAACCCAAAGTCAGAGGCATTCGGGTCTTCGTTCAACCTAAACCAGCCACGTAATTATGACTCTGTAACCCCCAACCAGTCCCGTGCCTCTCACAACCGGCAGAAAGATGTATTTCTTAAAGCAAATATCCGGGAGGGGGTTCTACCCCTCTCGTTTTCATTTAAAGATTTAAAGAAAACAAAAAAAAAAACCACCAAAACACAGAACAGCGCCTGGCAGCTCACGTTAGTCACTAAACCTGTTGAGGCTCTGCCAGCGCTGCCCAAGCCACAGAGACGTCCTTTCACTTGTAGGACCACAGCGCGTGTGAAAATTCAACAGAGTCCAGATGTGAAACAGCTGCCACACGTGAAGACATGATTTACCTCTATGTGCACAGTCCAGACACTGAGGAGGACTAAAAAGCATTTATCGACCCCGGAGAGATTAAATGAGCAGTGCTAGCAAAACTCCAAGGCATTCAGGTGATAGTTACAGTGAACAAAAAAAAAAAAAATCATTAAATACTGAATTGTCTCTCATTCTCGAGAAGAGAGATTAAATGTTTAGAGGTTTCAAAAGCGCCTCCTCAGAGGCTCAGGGGGCACTGCTGTGCTGATCCTCAACAGAACCCACTGCGGGCATCGTAACCTACGATAAAAAAAAAACCCACACACAAGACAAGAAATACAACTTCTATTGTTTTTTTAAAAAGCAGTTAAATTAAGAAAACAAAATATCTGCAGCAAAAAGAAGGGAGACCTTGGATTAAAGCCAAGAGAGGAGGCAGCTGACCAATTCATTTCTGACCTTTACCTACACCAGAACCAGAACCAGTCGTCAAACCCAGCCCATACATATCTAGTTTTATTTTCAGAATGCAACAAATCACCCACTAAATATAGTTAAATACGCAGAAACATTTACTCCAGCGATGAACATAAGAGTGTGTCAAGAAATTCTATTCGCCAAGCCCAGAATAAAAATCCTTTTCTGCTGGAGGTCCCTCTGCTGCCCTCTAGTGACCCCTGTGACCTCTAAAGGTGGTAGGGGCAGGGGGGAGGCCTTCGGAAGTCAGACCTCTGCGATCAGGGCTGCTGTGAGCACTCCCCGAGAAAAAAAAGCTCCCATATAAACTTCTTCCTGCCTCCAGCCCTGCAGAAGGGAAGGTCACGAAGGCCCGCACACACCCTTTCTGGATAATACTCACGTCCTCGTTCTAATTAAAAGAAAAAAAAAAAAAAAAAAAAAAGAGAGCTAGTGCAGCCGACGCAGAATCCAGATGCTTCGCCTCGGCCTCACTGGTCCCGTCTCCATCCGTAAAAGCCACCCTTCAGGAAGGCCGCCAAAAAAAAAAAAAAAACTACCGGACTTTACTTCTGCCAGGTGCCAGCAGTGCTGGGCACAACACGGTCTCCTCTCCCCGGTGCACGACACCCTCCTGCCCACCCCGCAGAAACCGCACACTGAATCTGTGGCGGCTGTACCCCAAGCACCCCAGACGTCTCCCGAGTTCTTTAGCAAAACGGTTTGGACTGCGCGTTTCAGTTTCCTGGACTCTCAGCCACCGCAGGGCCAACCTTTCTCCCCCGACCCTCCCCTCGCTCATATGCCAGCCGATGCAGTAACCTGTGCCTTAAGAACTTGCGTGCTGGATTTCAGTGCACGGTTTAAAAAATAAAAAAAAAGTTTTAACCTGTGCGTTAACTCTGATGAGGTAAAGCAAACGCTCTGCTAATGCATCGGGAGTGGAAAGGAGGAGTGTGCGGACTGTAAAACCTGCGCTCCGGCATAGGTCAAATGCACACTTAAACTTGAGGAGGGGGAGGCGTTAATCGCTGAAAGAGGAGGAGGAGCACTTATCCTTTTAATTGGCAGCCCCCGCCGATTTAACCTCATAAATCCAGGCTTCTTTTATTCCTTTTCTTTTTTTTTTAAAGGTTTTTAAGTGCCAGCGCGGTAGCCCTGAAAGCGTGACGCCATCTCTGACCCAGCGCTAAAGGTGGTGGCACTGGCCAGATGCAGTCTCCCTGCCTCGAGGGGAGGGTGTAGCGCTTAATGCCCTCATTCGCATGGGATCTCCACGTCCGTGGGTAAAGCTGGGCTGTTGCCGCGCTGAACGAGGGCCCTTCCTGCCTCGGCCTTATGAAGCACTGGAGGTCCCGCGCATTTAGCGCGCAAAAAGCGTCGACGGGCAGCGGCGGCCACGACGGCGCCCGGCCTGTCACCGACCACAGCACCTGGCGTAACGGAAATAAAATTGTTCCTCCCTCCTCAAAAAAACAAACAAAACCACCTGAACAGCTTTCCTGGCCAAGGAGAAAAGCTCTGCCGACGTGCGGCCTACGATCCAGGAACAGGTTTGCATGGCAGGTGTAGGAATTGTATGGCTGTGCCTAAGGGGGAGGGAGGACATTCAATGTCACTTATGGGACAGAGGGTGTGGAAAAGGGGGACCCCCACGATACTGCCTGGGTGGGGGTTGGGAGAAGCACCCATGGGTGAGAGGGCGTGCCGAGCACCTCACAGTCACAGATTTCTCTGGGCGATCAGAAAGCTCCCCGAGTCTGCTCCCTCCCGCCAAAACCCCTTTTTGTTTTCCTTCCCTCAAAGTGACACACAAAATGCGCCCAGGCTGCTGCATCAGTGCTGCTTAGCAGGGTCTGTAAACGCTCCGCCTAGAGGAGCCCAAAACCCATAGAGCCCGGGGCGTGGCATTGAGGACGCGAAGGGAAAGCTGGAGACCGCACACGCTCTGTGGCGCCGGCTCCCAAACCCCACCAGCCAGTCGGGTGTTCGGGATATCCAAAAGAGAAAAATGCGCCTGCTACGGAGGCAGCGCCTGCAGGTTTACCTCCTGCATATTCCTCGTGGATGTCCTGAACACCCGACTGGCTGGGGAGGGAGGACCCCCCCCCACCCCCAGGACAGGTTTGGAAATTTCTGTCTGTGGAAATGCAACTTTTCACACTTTCACTGGTGCACCACTCTTTTCTCAGAAGCGGTTTACATCAAAGAAGAAACATCAAAAAGGTTTACATCATTAAAAAAAAAACAAACAATAAAGTACATCACATACAATACATAAAACCCACACTCCCTCCCCACGTTCACTAGGGCCAGCACCTGGCCTCATCACCTATCTGAAACAAAATTAAACGTTTCCCTTCCCGACCGGAGCCCTCAGGCCTCCTTCGTAGCCCCCAAAAGGAGCAACAGAGGGGCCTCACTGTCACTCTGCATACGGGTGCTCGCGGCCTGCACGGTCAACCTGTACAAGTTAAACCAACCCTCTCCCCTTCATGGTGGGCTGCCCCAGGGAAACAAATGGAACCGTCTGGGGTGGGAGTGAGGGGCTGGATGTCCTGCAGAGAAGCGAAAAAAAAAAAAAATCCAAAAAACATCTACAGCTCCGCTCGGAGAAAAATATCCTGCTCTGCATGGCCCCGGCATCCCAGCCAGGTGATCTTAATTAGCTGCTCCATACTTTTCTGTAAAGTAAATTTCCTGTTTCCTCTGCGTTTGATGCTGCCACTGCCAAGAGGTGAGATTCAAGTATTTAAGGTGGGAGAGAAAATCCAAGCCATTTCCCTGCCTCCTGGGGCAGGCCAGGCTTCCGACACAGTGTGCTTCGGGTCCACCCAAGGATGGGCAAGCGGATCACGACCCAGCTACAGTGGCGACTTGGATCGGGCTGGCCCCTTTGTGGGCAACTGGATGGGTTTTTCCAGCTCTAAGTCAGCTTCAGCGGGGGAAGAGAGCGTCTGCAGCCCGATCTCCTTCCTTCCGTCCGGGGAAGGGAGGTGCACTCGGAAGAGCAGGGCCGAGGCCTTCAGAGAGGGGTAGAAGCCAGATGCCGGTGTTTCTGTGGACAGGAGCTGGCAGAGTGCCGCTCGGAGCTGCTTGCGAGGCAGGTGCAGATACAGAGTAGATGAAAAGGAGAGAGAGAGATGACGCCGAGGAAGGATGATGCGTGCGAAAGGTGCCCCACAGAGCACGCGCTACGGCTAAACGTGTTCCGTGCAAGGGCGCACGATTACATCCGGCAGCCGGAAGGAAGATTAATGAGGTTCCATGAGGACCTTGGGTCTGGATACCTGGAAGTGGGGGAGAGATCTGGAGATGCGATGCGGAGGTGGCCATAGAGGCAAGCAGGCATGGGACAAGCCGGGTGGGTGGCTTTCTCTCTCGGGTATCCAGTGCCTGCGGCTCTTCCTTCTGGTTTGCCGCTTCCGTTTATCAAACTAGAGAGCTGAAAAATGAGCACCCCCCACTTGCCTTAACCTTATGACCTGGCCACCCTCAGCCTTCTGCAAGCCCTTCCCTTAGGGACTTTCATTTTCAGTTCCTCTTCCCTGGGCATTTACCAGTGCTTTTTATAACCAAGCAAAATAGCAGAAAAATCAGTGGGGAAAAAAATTACTCCTTTTCCTCCACCCCACCCCCTAATTTTCTTGGTTATCATAAATACTGCTAAATTCTAGAGAAAAATAAAATAAAAAAAAACTGAAAACATACGGTCCCTACCCGTCCCATACTGTGCAGCCAGTGGCCACTGGCTCCCTGCAGGTAGCAATGAATAACGGAGGGTGGCGGGAAAGAGGAGGTGTCCTACGGGGCAAGGCTAAAGGACCTTTCTATACAGTGCCCTCATAACCAAGCTCCTGTACAACAAGTTACCTGTAGGTACAATGAGCCCCTGCCCCACAGAGCTTACACATGTCAGTGAGTAGCTGGGGTAAAAGGAGCTAATATGGCATCACGTGCCCAAAATACTTACAGCCCAGAGCAGGGAGGACAGGACAGATTTGCAAATTCTTAAATCAGACAAGTAATGCAGGAGGCAAGCATTTTCAGTCGACCTGAAGATCTAGAACAAGAGCTCATGCCATGTGGGTCAGGAGAGGTGGTGGAGGGAAAAAACCAAAAATCAGTAACAAGATTCAAGAATGCCCGGGCCAAGCAGAGAGGATGCTTAGCAGTGGGGAGCAAGGGGCAAAACCAGAGATCTGGTCAGGTCGGCAGTGTCGCAGGAGGAGAGGAGAATGGACAGATGAGAAGGGCCTTGCTGTCATGTTTCCGCCTGACAGGAGCTGCTCTCTCTCTCTACTCCAGTAATATTTCAGTAGCAGCCCTAGGCTTGCTAATTCAGTCAGTCAGCAGCTTCACATCCCACAAGTCTGTCTAGCTGAAAAATATTTAAAAAAAAAAGGCAAATGGCAGAGTTGGGGAAAGCAGGACTGGCTCCACCGTTCCTGGAATCGAGCAGCGGTGCCGTGGCAAGAGTAGGATATCAGGGCCCATGAAGCGGGAGTATGGAAGTCTGCTCAGCCCATCGACATCCCATGACCGGGGCGGTCACGGAACGAGATCGGCAACGGAGCCACTCAAGAAGCAGAGAGAACGGACAAGGGACAAACTTGGGTCAGTCCTCCCGCTGCCATCAAACAATGCCGCGGCCCACACCAGTGGGCTCCTCTCCCCTTCAGGGTCAAATGCCGGACCGCCGCACGGATAAGGCACACACCAACCAGCAGGCCTTCCGTTGCCAACGTCTACCTTGCTAGAATGTGCTCATGGCGGAGCTAATCCCAAACCTCATGGACACCGGTAGGGGTAGCAAACCTCTGGGGGGGGGGAAGAGAGAGAGAGAGACCAGCAAATGGCTGCAAGAGTTCGTGTCTTCCCGTGCTAGCGTTTCAGACGACCCCCATCCCCAGCCCAGCAGGGAGACCAGTTCAGCCCTTGGCAGATGTTTTGACTGGTTAAGGCTGAACGGCTGTCGTGGGCGGTTTGCGCAAGGTGATCCAAGAGGAAGGTAGGGTAGGCCGAGTCAGGATGTGAGCGGGAAAGGAAAAAAAAAAAAACCAAAAAAAACCCCCTGAACCAAGGGCACTGGAGTCCTAAGGAGGCTGCAAACCCTGCTCTGGAAAGCTGAACGGAATTGGAAGCAGCTGTGAGCGTTTCGGTATTATGACACGCTTCACTCTCCCTCTCACCCCCTTAAAGATCCGATGACTTTCAACAATACCAGAAAATAAATGTTCCCCAGCTTTAATAATTCTAAGAGCTCGGCTCTTTCGGGATTCTTTTTCAAGTGGAGTGCCTCTCATCTCCCCCCAAGGACGGAGTCAAAACAAACTTGGTGCACGTTAGGGCCGCAGAACCTCACACCCAGGAGAGGAATTCTCCAGCCTGACGGACTGTTTATGGAGGGTTTTATTGGGGGGGGGGGGGGAGGGTAATCTAATCCTTGGTACAACATTTCTAGGCTCTTCCAACAAGAATTCCATTGTAATTAAGTTGTTAATACAAACCCCATGGCTCCAGCAATATCTACTTTTTAAAAGCCGTGACCTCCATCAACTTGTCATCTTCTCCAAGAATCCAAAAAAAAAAAGCTAACGGAACCCGGGATAGAGGGATTCAATTTATAGCAAAAAACATATCTGCTGGTTTCTATATCCTTGCTGGTGATGGTCGTGCATGGTGTGGGACTGCAGCTGGACTCAGCCCCGCAGACATGGACCTGAGATGTGCAGAGGAAGATTTAGCATAGGGCATGGCCACCAAAGCTGTATTTTTTTTTTTCTCCAACCCAGACCCAGAGAGACAGAGGTCAGCTGAAAACTGCCCCTGCCGCATCCCAGGACCTTGACAATCTACCTTGGTACTCAAGATCGTGCCCTTCAGCAACTCCTGGACTAACTGTTCTCCTCCAGGTCCGGTGGAATGGTTTCGAGATGCCCAAGATGGCGATACCCCCTCTACAAATCCTGCCGCGAACCCCTAAGCACATCAGTTCACCTCCCGAAAAACACATTTGGACTGTACGCTCTTCTAGCCAAGGACATTCTGACCGTGTAGTGCAGCATGCACTATACAGATAAATAATGAATATTAGGCCCTGTAGCTCAAGCCTTAGCACATGCCATGGTGCTAAGGCTTGAGCTGGTGGTAAGAGTCTGCCGTCCAGTGGGAGCAGCTGGGATAGGGCTGGAAGGGCTAAGACACCCCAGACCAGGCCTTCGCAAACCTGTACGGATAGCACCAGTCAGTCGGGTTTACAGCACAGCTGCAATGAGCAGCATAGCCTAGTGGCTAGACCAGCGGTCTGTGAACCAGGGAAGCCAGCGTTCAAATCCTGCTAATACTCCTTGTGACCTTGCCCAAATCACTTTATCCTCCATTGTCTCATGTTCACTGAGAACTCTCTGAGGTCAGGGAAATATTTACAGTACCTGAATGCAACGCGCCTTGAGTGTCAATGAAAATAATAATATACAAGATACATTTTGCATCGATTGGAGACCAGAATTTGCAAAATCCCTCTCATGCACATTCATTATGGATATCCTGAAAGCTTGACTGGCTGGGGGGGGGGAGGGGGTGTCCAGCAGGACAGGTCTGGGAAGCCCTGGGTTAGACCTATGCTGGCCCAACCACGGCCCTGGCAAGTCACACTGCTGCTTCTCCTGCCTAGGTGCAACAATCGGCCCTCATGACTGAGAGTAGCTGAATGATGGAGGCCCTTTACTCCCCAACCTCTCGCTCTCCCTCCCCCACCCCCTCTCCCTGCCAAAACAGAGAGAAAAGAAATAAAGCAAAAAAAAAAATAAAAAAAAAAATTGAGCACCCCACGTTGCAGCCTTTTGCGGATCAAAGGCCCTTACGTTGAGCCAGTATCCAAACCGTGGTATCTTCAGGAGTGCGCCGAGGCCTGGCGAGGGGAAAAGCACGAGCGACGGCACGGGGCTGAAGAGGAGCAGCACACAGCTGCACCTTAGCCACGAGCCCGGCTACGGAGACGGCGAGCCCATCAGTCAAGAGGCAAAATCCGCGCAGCTATGGACTCCCTGGTGCTGCGTGGAAATCAGGTGCCAGCTTTCCATCCAGCGGCGTGATTAACCTTCTATTAGTCGTCACACTTACATTTGAAGCTGGCGCGGATGTTGGATTTAGCGCTCGTCAAGAAAGGGGCAGACAGGGTCAAAATGGACATTGCCGGAGCCTGCCACGCCAGCCAGTTCCAGGAAGGAGATGCTAGGCCAGTCCTGCATTTCTGACCGCCCCTTTCCTGATGCCATTCTGGGACCTGCAGCACCAATTCCAGCGGGTAGGATCGGGGGCTACGAATCCCACACCGTGTTGGGGTGCCAGGCTCAGGAGCAGGACCGGCCCAAAGTCGGCCCTCCTGGAACTGGGCAACTGCTACGGTGAAGAGCGAAAAAGGAGGATGTACAGGACGGAGGGACGAGCATGCCTGGGATGCTGGACGGACGGAGGGGCTCTCTCCCCGCTCACATGGACTAGCCCTACGTTCCAGGCCTGAACAGCCCCTTTGTAGCCGGCTGCATTTACGAGGCAGAAGGAAACCTTAAGAGGCCCACCAAGTAAATCACGGCTGTCTGACTGTCCGGCCAGCTGCCACGTCTCCAAGCCGAGCTTGTCAGAGCGATTATTCCGCTGCAGCAAATATTTTCTGCTCGATTCAAATCTGATTGGATCTTAGTGGAGTTAGCCATACCAATGAGCAACAGCCGGCCGCTGGGCCTTGAAGGCTCAGAATAACGGGATTTGTTAGAGAGCCTGAGAGGGGGGGCCCCTGCCTGTCTGAGTACCAAGTGGATGCGTCTCTGTCCAAGTTCAAATGCGTGTAATGTGTTCTACACATGCTTGGCAGTGCAAGCGTGCAGAGAGCCGAGCATGCACCAAAGCCATGTGTGCATTTACAAGGTGCAGGTGGTGCATGCGTGTTGCATGCGGTCTGTACGCGTGGAGATGGGGTGTCCGCAGCTACAGGAAACAGAGAAAAGCTGGACGAAAGCCCAGAGAGCGATTGCGCAATGAAACAAAGGGGCTGGCAGTCAGGGATCCGGGATCTCCAGGGGCTCTAATCCCAGCTGTGTCGTTACCTCTCTACGTGACCCGAAGCAAAAAAATCCATGAACCAAATATCTGGTCCTATTAAGGCTCCCCCACCCCCCCTAATAATCCTTGTAAACCTTCGTGAGACCAAAAGAAAGAGAAAAGGAAAAAAATTTAGCTTAACAAAAATTAACGTTGTGTTCTTTGTACAGACACCATAAAAAAAAACCACGACAGATTGTAGGTGTTTTATCTGTAAAAACCATCTGCTCGGAAGACGTCTGCATCCAAACACCACTTGGAAACCACTAGCGTTAACAAGGAATGTTTTCTCTACAGTTGGCTTTAATAAACAAACAGAGGCAGACAAGGAAAGGGGAAACCTCCAGCACCCGGCAGGTAAAAAAAATGTAAACTGTTAGGTCATCAGCTGGAGAAATAAATAGATCCCCATCTCAACCCCCTGACAGAACAAAGAAACGTACTGTATACTTCACAGGCCAGGGCGGTTCGTTAACTGGAACAGACATCTAAAAAGGCAAGATTATATATTCTATATATATAATATTCTATATATATCAGCAGCAGAAAAAAGGCCGCCTTTGTGTAGAGACACTGGGCTTAATCACTGGAGTATCGCAGGTACCATATGTCCCCATCCCACCTCCTCAGTGTTTTATTCACACCGATAGCAACTCCAAGAGCCATGTAAGAAAAGGGATTCAGACGGACAGAAAAGAAATTCCCAAACGTCTTGGTGAGAGAGAAGGAGCCTCGCACTTAGGCAAAAGCCACCGAGAAGGTGGAAGTAAAATTAGAAAAAAAAAAAACAACCACCCACCAAAACGGTGCAGGACCAGCACTATCACATGGAAAAACTGAAAGCAGCACCAGATTTAGGGAAAAATGACACCCCCCCCCCCCTCCCAACTGATGGTGCCACCCCTCCCCCGGTCCTCTGTTCAGCCCCGGAGGAACGGGATCTGCCACGGCCACCGCCGGCTCCTCTCTTCCGTCACCCACGGTGCTCAGGCACCCCCTCATCCGACGATGCCCTGGGTAACCCCAAGAAGCCGGCCCCGACTGGGGGAAAAAAAAAAACCCCCCACAAACTAAAATGATGGACTCTCTAGAAGAAAAGAAACATTCAAATAGGCAGCAGGCTTCAAAGTACCAGGAGGGAGCATTTTCTGTAGACTGGAAACCTCAAGGACAAGAGGTCATCATATGAAGTGGAAGGGGGAGAAACTCGAAAGGAATGTGAAAAAATTATTTTCCCCCGAGAGGGTGGTGGACACCTGGAAGAGTCTTCCAGAGGAGGTGCGAGGAGGCGAAACAGTGGCAGGATCTGAGCTTGCACGGGGGCAGACACAAAGGAGACCTTAGTGGCGGGAATGAAGGGGGGTGGGGAGACGAGGAGAGCAGAGCTAACCCAAACGCGAGTACTAGACCTGAACACAGTGAACAATGACCCAGGTGTAGGCGAAGGCGGACTTGGACCGTGGAAGAATGAATAAGACGCCAGGAGCAGATGAAAAAGTCTTCCAAGGGTCGGACGGGAAATGAGTGACATGGCTGCACAACCACTTTAATTAATATTTCAGGAATCCGCTTGGGCGGAGCGAGGTTCTCAAGACTCGTGAAAGGGGTTAGCCAGATGTCGATTCTGGGGAAAATATTGGAGGCCGTTGTATGAAAGGGAGGCGACGGGTGCACGCACGAGAGGGAGGGAAATGATTCGCAAGAATCAGCCTGGCCGCTGGGTTTTCAAGAGCTTCTCGCAAAGCCAAAAAAAAAAAAAAAAAAAAAAAGCCAAATTTTTCTGAAGGGCAGGCCGAAATGCAGTGTGTGAGTAAGGGAACTGGCTGAAGGCCACATGCCAGAGGGCCGGGACTGCCACAGCCTTCCGAGTCCGGGGAGGACTTAGGCCTGCTAACGAGCCCAAAAAAAACGGGAGTCATTTATACGAAACGAACGTCGCGGGGCCAGAACCACCCCGACTGCACAATTTCCCCCAAGCAAAAGAGAATTAGATCAGAGGGCGACACCGGTGGAACTGCTAGGAGCGCCCCACCCACATCCTCTGCGAATTTGTAGCCATTCCCGAGGCAAACGGCTGGGCTAAGGTTAAAGTCCGGCTGGAAGCAAACCAAGCAAGTCACGCAAGAGATGGAGAGTGGCCTTGTGCCGTTCACCACGTTTACAGCCTGTGTGGGGTGCTGCTCGCTGGCAACAGGGCCCTGCTTGGAGAAGTTGAAAGTATCTAAGCAGAATAACAAAAAAAAAAAAAAAAAAAAGGCAGCGAGACCCGAAGGCAGGTGCTTTTTACGAACCAGAGAGAGGTGGCAACACGCAGTTATCTCCTGAGAAAAGAAAAGAAAAAAAAATCGAGAGCTACGAATAACATCAAGAGAGGTAATTAGAGAGCCAGGCTCAGTAAAGCAGACATTGTTACACACAGTAAAGAAAGCAGAAAAGGCCCAAATCGTCCATCCAGTCTGCCCAGCAAACTTCTCATGCTTACCCCCAAGCCTTACGAAAACCCATATAAAATTTCTGCTAGCAACGTTTTTACTTCTTGAAAATTCAGACCGTGCTGCTTGACGTGCTTTGCCTATGGACTTGCCCGTAGTAGCAGCCCTGTGCTTTTTCCCCCCTTTTGTCTGCGTGTCAGTAGCCCAGACCGTGGAAATCGTCTGAATCCAATTCTCCTTCCCCCCCCCCCCCCCTGCCATCGATGTGGAGAGCAATGTTGCATTTGCATCAAAAGCATCAAGGCTTATTGGTTAAAGGTAGTAATCCCATGCCTTCTGTTAAGGGAAGTACCTGTCGCACCGAGCAGGTTACTCCCAGGCACGCTTTTCTTCATTTCCATCTTCTAGGCTTTAAGGATCCACAGTGTTTATCCCATGCCCCTTGGAATTCTCACACTGTTTTGGTCTTCTCCACCTCCTCCGGAAGGGCATTCCAGGCATCCACCACCCTCTCCATGAAGAAATATTTCCTGACATTGGTTCTGAGTCGTCCTCCCTGGACTTTCATTCTGTGACCCCTAGTTCTACTTATTTCTTTCCAACGGAAAAGGTTCAAAGTTTGTGCATCATTAAAACCTCTCAGGTATCTGAAGGTCTGTATCCTATCTCCCCTGCGCCTCCTCCTCCAGGATATACATATTTAGATCATTCAGCCTCACCTCATAGGTCTTCCGATACAGACCACACACCATTTTGGTCGCCCTTCTCGGGACCGCCTCCATCCTGTCAATATCTCTTTTGAGATACGGTCTCCAAAACTGAACACAATTCTCCAGGTGAGGCCTCACCAAGGACCTGTACGAGGGCATCATCACCTCCTTTTTCTTACTGGTTAATCCTCTCTCTATGCAGCCCAGCATTCTTCTGGCTTCAGCTATCGCCTTGTCGTGTTGCTTTGCTTCTCATTTTATTCATGAGCCTCCTACGTGAGACAGTATCAAAGGCTTTACGGAAACCCAAGTAGATCACATCGCGTGCTCTTCCTCAAGCCAATATTCTAGTCACCCAATCAAAAAAAATCTATTAGATTTGTCCAACAGAACCTTCCCCTGGTGACTCCATGCTGCCTCGGGTCGAGCAACCCACCCAATTGTAAACAGTTCACTGTCCTTTCCTTCAGCAGCGTCTCCATTAATTTTCCCACCACCGAGGTGAGGCTAACCGGCCTGTAGTTTCCAGCCTCCTCTCTGCTCCCACTCTAGTGAAGCGGGATCACCACCGCTCTTCTCCAATCACTCGGCACCACTCCCGTTTCCAGAGATCTATTGAACAGGTCATGCAGCGGACCCGCCAGCACATCTCTGAGCTCCCTCGGTATCCTGGGATGTACCTCATTCGGCCCCATGGCCTTGCCCACTTTCAGTTTTCCTAGCTCTTCCCATACGTTCTCTTCTGTAAATGGAGTTTCATCTGCCCCATCCTCACCTACAGTCTTGTCAACCAGCAACTGTCCTTTTCCAGGGTCTTTTAAAGCTCTAAAATGGTTTTGCCAATCCTTTAAAATACTAGTCGAATGGGCTACCCAGGGGCTCAGCAGCAGCATATGTGGAAGATCCTAGGCCAGGCTGCTGCTCCCTGGGCTGGTTCCTGTCCCTGGAGGGAGGAAAACTCAGCCATCACTCACAGCGACACCTAGTGGTCACTCACAGGATGCACATATACTGGGTTCTGGATAGAGCCGGGCTCTGTGGCCTTTAGCCATGGACCATCGGTAGAACGACTGGGCTAGGTGAGGGGGAGGGTTATAAAAATAAGGGGAAATGCCTTGAGCAGTAACAAAAAAAAAAGGAAGGTCATGGTTCATCGCCCAGCAAAAGGTTGATTACGTTTGGACTGGGGACACCGTTAGGGCAGTGTTCACAATACCCTGGAAGGAGGGAGTTCCAGTCATCGCACAACAGTGACCTCCAGTGGCTGAACTGCAGGATATGGTAGGAAGTGCTGGTGCGTGGGCCCCGACTGAGGACTGGCACTGCAATGATTGGGCTACGTGAGTTGGGAGGGGGCATATCTCCAGGATCATTGCAAATGAAGGTGCCATAGCCTAATGGAGGCTGGTTTTGATTCAGCTAAAAGCCCAAAAGGAGGAGGAAGAAGAGGAATCTAAGCCAAAATAAGAAAAAAAAAACAAAACAAAGACAAGTCGTGCTGGCGATGAAGACTTTCTATACTCAAACAGCTGGAAAGAAAGAAAAGGCAATTTTTTTTTTTTTTTTTTTTTTTTTTTTTTTTACACTGAGCAGAGTGCCTCCCCATGTCCCAAACCACGCTCCCGGGGGGATAGGAAGGAAGAGGTTCTGTAAGCACATGTTGGATTGACGTCGGCCACATTGCATAAGCTGAGGTTCGCTTACACCAGACAGCGGTAACAGACTCAGCACTTCACAGCAAACCAAACTCAGCACATGTCGAGCAAAGGCACAGACAAAGAAAAAGTACAGACCCTGAACTAGAGCAGCAGAGTGACCTATACCCCAGTACTAGATAATGCCCAGATCCTGAGACACAGAGTAACTTGTGCCCCACCACCATATAATGCCCAGCGTAACCTGTACCCCTCCACCATATAATGCCCAGAGTAATCTGTACCCCAATACCATGTAACACCCAGAGTTGGAGATACCCAGTAACTTCTATACCCCAATACCAAATATCCCAGAGAGTATGTGATGCTCAATTTGATTTTTAAAAATGTTTAATTCAAAGAGAATAGATAAAGGAGCCACGTGGGTGGCCACCTTCATTCACAAGACCCTTAACCCTCTCACAATGCCATACAGGCGAGAAGGTCACACTGCAGAGAGCTGGACCAGTTAAACTGCCCCGCACAAGAGAAGCAGACCATCACCTTTCGGTTGCATTAGACGCTCTAAAAAGGCTGACCTCTTGGCAGTCGGTGACTGTAGCTGCCCGCTGCCAAAAGGAAAGGATTGCTATTATGCGCTGCGACACAACAGGGGCAGGCTGGCATGGGAGAGCTTGGGAACAGGTGCACCACCTGACAGGGGGACGAGCGTGGGCTCAGGAGACCATCAAAGCAGAGCCGTGGGTGGACACCAACTACTAAGCATGAAGCAGGGAATCCAGAAACACTCCCCCCCCCCCCAAATCTTTCCAGGACCTCCTCTTTCGCCAGGGAGTCCTCTCTCCCACCCTTGCACTCTTCTGCCTGCCTTAGCCTTCCAAGCTCACAGCTGCAGTTCACAGACAATTATAACCCGTCTGGCTTCCGCAGGGGCCCCCACCCTGTGGCCAATTATAGCTCGAGATGTGCGAAAAGTAAATTATTCTAATGGCCTGTCCTAATTTCCTGCTCCTTTATTACTAGCAGCAGGCTGAAAGCGAAGAGCCCTTGGTCTCTATCTCAGTTGCTTTATCAAAAAAGCCAAAAAAAAAAAAAAAAGAAAATACATCCGTTTGAGCTGATGCTAATTTTTTAAAATGTTGAAAATATTTGGTCATTTAAAATAAGAGAGCAAGCCAGCCATTAAAACTGTAGGTTCTAAAATCATATAGATAAGACAGGAGAAAGGAATGGCTTTCAGCAACTGTTTGTCAGGCGCTGATCAGTGCAGCCACCATGGCTCTGGCGCTGTGCTATAGAATAGTGGATTGTTCTGTCACAGGTCCCTGTGTTTCATGGTCCTCGAATGACAGAAAGCAAGCGGCGTGATTTCTTTTGCTCTCTCACTTATGCACGAGCCATTCCACCTTGCTCACTGCCGCCGTGTCACGTGCAGAACTGATTACGCCACCAGCGAGATGCCTTCCCCCCCTCCCAGACTTATCTTGCACCGCAGAGTTCTGGTAGCTATCACTCCTGGAGGAAATTGAATTCTTTCCAGGTTGTGACACCTTTTATTGGCCCAACATAAAAATTAGCCAGCAAGGATGGATGTACACAAGTTTTCGATAAGGCTTATCGCACAGCACTGAGGCACAGTAACCTGGCCCAGGCTCAAAGAGTGCCATGGCCATTTCAGTTTCTATCTTCCGGTTGTGCCCTCTCTTCTACCCTACATCAGCTTCCCCCCTCCCCTCAGGGGCTGGAGGATATCAAGATGCAGCAACTCAAAACTCATCACATACACTAATAGCCAACTCTCTACCCCAGACTGTAACCCTTTCTCCTATAAGACAGACACCCTCTCCCTTTCTCTGGCCATGAAGTTGTATTCATGTTCCTCGCTGTACTCTCTCTGGGAGACGTGGTCAAAACATTTGAAAACAAATGAAGGACCCAGAGAAGGTGAGCGAGTGTGTCTGGGGCTACCTGACAGAGCCAAACACAGGCGGCGACCCCCACCACAGAACAGGGAGAGTGGGAGCAGCACAGCCTTCTCTCTCATAAACACTCACAGCCCCACGCTGGGGGAAAAAACGGCAGAATCTACGGGTTTTTTTAAACGAAGGCATAAAAGTCTTAACCACACATCCGAAAAACTCCCATTTGGTGAGCAGAGAGGATCCATCAAAACGTGTTCTGACTTCCCCAGCAGGTCCCTCTATGGGCAGGGGGTGGGAGGCGGAAATCAAATCAAGGCGCATGCGAGTCCTGTAGCACTGCAAAGATTCCCTCCCTCAAGTCCCTGAATCAACATTTTCCCCCCTAGACCCTAAATCTTTTTCCTCACAAAACAAACTTTGACCAATTTACTTCCAAAAAGCCGTTAATGTCCTAGAAATATCCATTTCCGCTGGCAAAATGTCGCAGACTTTCACCCCCCCCCCCCCCCCCCACAACTCCCCTCCTGGAGGAAGAGAGTCCTTCCTCTACAAATGGTGAAGTCTATCTCCCCTTAGTCTTATAGGGCAACGCCTTGTTTTGTTTCTTGCTCTTGAACCAAAGAGAAAGATAGTCCATGTAGCATGGCCTTAAACCACCCCAGAAGAGCTCCACGCTAGGAAGCCTCGTCGCGACGTTGGCGATTAAAAACCTCCTCCTACAATAAGCCACTTGCGCGTGAAGTCTCCATTCTGGCCAGCTGAAGCTCAGCAAGGGTTATCCCCAAAGGCCGTCATCTAGGGAAGATCACTGCATCAACACCTGAAAGCAAGGTCACCTCCACAGAGTCAAATGGGGTTGGCCAATGTGCCCAGAAGCCCTCCTGCTGGCTCCTTGAACAAGTTATCTGCCCCCCAAACTCATTCGCAGTCAGAGAGCTGGCCCAAGAGTTACAGAGTCACCTTTAAAAAACAAACTGGCAAGTCCTCACAAAAGCCACACGTCAATACCATGAACTGGGAGGAGTTGGTCAACAACATAGACCAGCAGCACTGCAACATCTACCTAGTGGCTGCCCAAATCCTGGTTTTGTCCCACTGCATGCATGGAAATGTAGTTCCACTTAAGAAAAATCACAACCAAAATCTCTAGGCATGCAGTGGGCCAGCAACCAGGACTGGGTCAGCCTCTGTCCTTCTTAATATGGAGACATCTGTTCACTCTTATCATCTCACGTAAGAGGAAACTCTGAAGGACCCAGCACATTCGATGGGACACTACTAAAAACAGTTGTTAAACTAATATAAGGAATTATTTTAGCTTCGTGATGGAAGCTTCTGCTGGTAAAGTGAGCCTGTGGAGGTCGGGTGTTTCTTACGAGCAGAAGCTGTGCTGCATTAGGGGTCTTGGGTTTTACAGGTCTAGTGGGGTCAGTAACTCCTGACTGATCATTCATGAACAGCCCAGGCTGCACAGTGCTGGTCCGAGTCAGCCTCAGGACCACCCACAGCGTTTTCACTCTTCCCCACCTATGTCAGATGGCCCAGATTTCTCACTGCTGCTGTGGCCCCCCCACCACCCATCCCTTGGGACAGTTCAGCCTGGCAGCTGTGTCCACCTGCCAGGGGGAGATGGGAAAACACACGGAGCTACCAGGCACCGCTAGGGGACAGTCCAGCAAGAGTGGACGCCCCTGGGTATCACGGGGAAGGTTTGTGCTTCAGCCACTTGTCCTTGTGCCCCCGAGGACGTCACTATCTCCCAGCAGAGGGTGCATCACGACACTGCACCCCCCCCCCCCCTTCTGGCCAGCACAGGTCCCCCGAAGCGAGTGCTAAGGGCAAATCCAGTGAAACACCCAGCGCAGGGGAGTCCCCTTACCTCATCAGCCAAGCTTCTAGTGACCCTAAACCAAGGGAAGCGGCCGGGAAAGGAGAGCCTGGCCTGCCAGAACTGAAAAGTCTTTATCTGTGCAGACAGTGAGCTGCAAGGACCGGGCTGTTTAACCTCTCCCTGCCTGCAAAGAGAGTGCACATTCCAGAGAGCAAAGCAAGCTTTGCAGAAAAGCCAGGAGAGTTCTGCAGGCTTCAGGGAGGAGGGAGACCCATTCCCCCCCCCACCCCAGGCGAATACTTTTACTCCAGCAGGCTGTGCGCTTACTTCAGATGTCACTGCTGCAAATATATTATACTTAGCTAGCTGTCCATATTGTAACGCAACAAAAACCAGAGAGCACTGGCTGATGAGACCGGGCATTAAGTTGATATAATTTTTTTTTAGAAAAATCCCCCCCCCCCCCCCCCCAAAGAAAGCCCTGATCAGGGATGAAATGAGGTCGTTTTTGCACACAACAACAACATTATGTCCTATAAATTAATGATGCTTTATCATTTGTGGTAACGTTTAGGGGGATAGTCAATCCCAACAAGTAGGGAGGGCGCGGTCAACAAATCTATTTAAATAAAAAAAACTAAAATGGACAGATAAAGTGGATATTGCATCAATATCAAGACATGCAAAAGAAACTTTTTTTTTTTTTTTTTTTAAATGTCATGTTAATTGTAATTAAATAAATGTGTCATGGTGAACTGGAGGTCAGATCAGTCCCCATGGGACCAACGAGCCGAGAACAGTTAAATCATGGGGAAAAGGCACAGCCTGTGGCCCTAACCATCCATACAATCTCTACAGGCGGGCGTCTTCAGGCTGCAGCGCGAGGGATCTGGGGGTGAACTCTCAGGCCAGGGGAGGAAATGAAACAGCCCCCCCCCCCCCCCAACCACCATTCCTGCCAACGAGCCTCCCCCGAGAGAGCGCCCTGAAAGCAGCCCCGGGAGCTGCGCTATCTGAGGAGGGCTGAGGGCGGAAAACGGGAGAGAGGGACCTAGAACAAAACGTTGCTCGAGTTCGGGGACAGAATCCGCTGTGTTGTCTTGCAAATATAGATTTGATTTTTTTTTTTTTGTTAAACAAATCTGTTCATAGGCTTTGCAGCAACAAATGAAGAGGCAGGAGCTGGCCGAGCGGCTGGGAAATGTGTACCCTGGGCTATTTAACCTCCTCACACAGTGTCCCCATACAGAGGCTTTTAAATTGTACAAAAAAAAAAACAAAACAGGAGCCTCTGCTGCTTCAGGAGTACGGGGGGGGGGGGGGGGGGGATATTAACCGATGAAGCAAAGCCTGCGCCGGCCCCTCTAGGCCGCTTCCTTGCCAGCGGGGGCCGCACAGCAGCTTGGCCCGTGTCACCGTGGGTCGGCGAGTAATAGCCGCCCTCTAATCGGGGCCTGTGCATGAAGGGCGCACATCTGAGGGGCAGGCCCTCCTCCCCCCCCCCCAATCTCTCACCCCGCTTTGCATTGTTTGGGCCTAAATCTGCCGAGGCAAAACACGCGGGTGACGCTGGGTGGCCTCCGCCGGCTTTGTCCACGGGGGCCGGCCTCCGTAAGCCTTTTACACAGAGTTGCCTGAAAGGACCTCCGAGCCGCTCTGGGTTCCCAGCTTCTGAAGGCCCCGCGCCTCCTCTTCCACCCCCACCCTCTCCCCCAAGATCTCCAAGGCCGCCTTCTTCTTCTCCCTTCCGTCCATCTCGCGGCAACTGAACTGTAACCCGCCTTGGGCTCGGATTTGGAAAAAAGGCGAGTAATTAAATCTAAAAAGCCAAAATATCCTCCGAGCATCCCATCCTGCCCCTCCCCCGGTCACATCCAAGAACATGAAGTGGAGCAGGGTTGGGCGCCATCACATCTGGGGCTCCCGAGAAGACTTCCCCCAACCCCAATACCCTGCACCCCCCCCCCCCCCCCCGGTCCCTTTCTCTGCTTTATCTTTGGAGAGTTGGGGGGGGGGGGGGGAGAGAGGAGAGAAGCCATCCTACGGAGGACACCAGAGAGGATTTCCACTGCATGCAGAACAGCGGCTTCTGCCTTTCTTCCTACCTCCCCTGGCTCTCACCTCCCAGGGCGCAGGTGGCCCTCCCTTCCCCCGCTACCCTTCCACTTAAAGACTTCTGTGCTTCAATTTGAAAAAGGCGGAAAATAAAAAAAAAAAAAGCCTGCTGCATGCCGGCTAAATGAAGACGGCGGCATTTGCCCTGCGGCTTCCACACCCCCCTCAGCTTCACCCCCTTCTCCAATCCTTCTGTCAGTCACTGGGGGGGGGGGGGGGGGGGGGGGGGGGAGAACCAGGCTAGAGAGCCGGGAAGGGCCCGAGCCACGGAGAAAAATGACACTAACAGCATTAAATCTAACACCACCGCAAATTGCATTATCTGAAGAGGAAATGACAGCACCAGACTGGGCAGCGAGATTCATGTTAATGAAAGGTCAGACTGCGCTAGCCCAGCTCTAAGGGGATGAGGTCCTCGGGGTCCCTGCTGAGCACTTTACTTTCATCCCCACCACCACCCAAACCTTTGCACACCGTACACACCAGTGTGCCAAGTCCTCAGTATGGGCGCAGCTAAGCCAGGAGCCACTCTAGGTTCTTCATACCCTAGAGAAACCCATCCCTGTTATGCACTGTCTAGGGGGATAGTAAGGGAACCCCTCAACTGCAGGGTTGGGCATGGGATACCCAGGGGTACCTTCAGCCTTGCGCTCCACCCCAGGATTCTGATAATTAAAATCAACAATTCTAATTACCCCCACCCACTACCACTATCCACCCCAGAGCAACTGGATAGAAGGAAGACAATTTCCCAAAGTGATTTATTTGCGCAGGGAAATGAATACATGTGAAAAAACTGTAATTATTTAAAAGTGTGGGGGTAATTTGCACCACAACCTATGGTTCTGAAAAGTCCATGGATATTTTTGCTCATGGATGCTGCAGGATATCATGTCACAAGGTCTAATGAATGTGTCATTTATGAATTTTTGGAAGTAGATAAAAACAAACATTTAAAAACTTAAGAAACCCATGCCACATTAGCTGAAGGTGGTCTCTGAATTAAGTAACCTGCCAAAAAAGTCACTTAGGGCTTATACAGCAAGCCCACCATACCAAAACAGCACTAATTCCCAGAACTCAAAACAGCAACAATTCTATCTATGAAAGGGCAACCTTGCACACTTCAGCCCTAGAACAGCATTACTATTTGTTTCCAGCAGGGCAAAGCAGTGGTCTAGTGTTTAGAGCAATGGGACGGGCATAAGGGAAACTACTCCCCCCACCCCTGCCCCCGATACTCCTTGCGGAAGTTACTTTATTTCCTGTTGCCTCAGGTACTCACTTAGATTGTAAGCTCTTTGGGGAAGGGACTCATTTGTACCTGAATTCTTAACATGCTGTAAGCCACCTTAAGCATTATTTGGAAAGGCAAGCTAAAAACCCAAATTTATTATACCTCCTATTACATGCTGAAGTATACAGAAACTACGATAGCTGAATACCTCATCTTGCTCCCACACAGTTAGCCGCGGGTCATCGTTACCAAGAAAGAGTATCAGTTGTAAACCAGGGCTGTGGCTCGGTGTACTGGGGAGTCTCTGATTGCTGGGGCAAAGGGGTTTCCTGGCCAGTATCACCCTGACAAGCCCCACACATCTTCAATGGTGAAGTTAAAGTTCGGGACGGCCTCCCTCAAGACAGGAGGTAAAAAGGAGGGCTCTGAAATACAGTCGGGTCGCAGACACTTCACGTCCCGACTTGCTCTGTGCCAGGTTGGGCCACCGAAGAACCTCCAATAAAAAAAACCGCCTCTTACGTGAGGATCAGTTTTCAGCGGTTTCAGAGGCAGGGACGAGCAAGGACTGGAACATTTAGACAGTTCAAGCAGCTGCCAAAACCTGGAGGAATGGACCTGGTTCCCCCTTCCTTGACTGACCTGGTCACAGCTTTTCCTCCCACCGAGCCTCACCGACCAAAAGGCATTTCTCTCTGCCTCCCAGTTAGAACCTAGAGCTCTGGCTGCAGTGCCTCGATCGTGCACGTCGGGGTCCCCGTGCAGGCTCGGGTCACGATCGAGTACAGGGCAGACCAGCGGCGGATGAATCTGTGGTGCCGAATGCCTTTACTCACTCAATGTCACAGTGCCCCTCCACCTCCTCAGGAGGCGGCTTCGGAAGGCCTCGCTGGTCCAGTACAAGGGACCAGTGCCCGGTGCAAGGCAGAATAGATTCCACGTGCGCTTCAGGGCCAGCAAAGGGGGAAGGATGCGTCGGGAGCGATGGCAGCCTTCCTTCTGATGCGCTGCGGCTGCAACCACACGGCGTTCTGGCTCTTCCCTGGCAGCTGCAAGCCCATCCCGTCAGACACAAAAAAAACCCCCGACATGACAGGAAAGATGGAACGGGGTTAGGGAAGCCTCTCTTAGCGACGAGACGGTTTCAGCTCGGGTGGCTTCTCTCCACTTCCCGATGGATAGGCGTCCATGTCATTGGGATTTACTGGCGCAGGTTGGCATCTTAAGCGCCACCATGGCTGGCCGTCCCTGCGGAACCACCCTCCGAACCGTAGGCATGGGACCCGCGGAGCAACGGCAGGACACCGGCACTGCCCCGGCTCCTGCTGTCCCTGTTCTGTGGATAAATGGTCTCCATCTGGTACTTTCACCAGCACAAAGCTGGGCCTTAGAAGGGGTTAGAAGGGGAGGAATCTTTGGGGTTTTTCCCCCAAAGGAGCTACCTATTGATCCTCTAGAGTAACATAGTGAATAGCGGCAGATAAAGACCACAATGGTCTATCCAGGCTGCCCAGTAAGTTTTTTTTTTTAGGGTAGAAGCAAGTGCTGCTCCGTGCAGGTTACCCCCAAGCAGAACTGTAAACTTTAGGTGTAATAATAATGTTACCCCCCCCCCCCCCCATTTGCTCATTTCCAATCTCCAGCCCGATCAGGGATCCTCTGTGTCTCTCCCACGCCCTTAAGATCTCTCCCATTACCGTTCTCGCCTTCACCACCTCTTCTGGGAGGACGTTCCAGGCATCCACCAGCCTTTCAGTGAAGAAACATTTCCTGACCTTGCTCCCGAGTCCTCCCCCTCGGAGTTTCCTATCGTGACCCCTAGTTTTACAGCTTCCTTTCCAGCGGGAAAGGTTTGATTTTTGTGCATCGTTCATTCCTTTCAGGGATTTGAAACTCTCTCATACGGTATCTCCCTGTCTCTCCTCTCCTCCAGGGTACATATTAAGCTCCTCCAGCCTCATGCCACACGGCTTTCCACACAGACCCCCCACACGCATTTTGATGACCTCTCTCGGGACCGCCTCCATCCTGTCTCTATCCCTTTTGAGATGAGGTCTCCAGATCTGAGCGCAGTGCTCCAGGTGAGGCCTCACCAAGGACCTGTACAGGGCTTGTAGCACCTCCTCTTTCCTGCTGGTTATACCTCGCTCTGTGCAGCCCAGCATCCCTCCGGCCTTAGTCACCGCCTCGTCACATTTAATCAGACGCTATCACCCCCAAGGTCTCTCTTGCACATCAGTTTTTCACCCCCCCCCTTACAACTCCTTCGGATTGCCGTATCCCAAATGCGCGACTCTGCACTCTTTGGGCATTGAATCCCAGCTGCCAAATCCTCAACCACTCCCGGAGCTTTCCTTGATCCCTTCCTATTTCTCTCTACTCCTTCAGGTGCGTCCACTCTATTGCAGATGTTTGTGTCATCTGCAAAGAGACAAAAATTTCACTTTATAATCCCCCCTGCAATAATCGCTCACAAAAAGATACTGAACAGAACCGGTCCCAGAACCGATGCTCGAGGCACGCCGCTTATCACTCTTCTTTCTTCAGAACCGAGTTCCATTTACCGCTGCTCGCTGGCGTCCGACCGCCAGCCAGTTTGTAATACATTGCAGCACCTCGGGACCCACTCCCAGGTTCTCTCATTTTATTCACGAGCCTCCTATGCGGGACCATATCAAAAGCCTTGCTGAAATCCAAGTAAACCACATCGAGCGCCCTTCCTTGATCCAATTCTCTAATCACCCAAGCAAGAAAAAAAAAAAAAATCAGATTTGTTTGACAGCACCGTGCGCTGGTAAAGCCTGTAACCCAGATAGATTTTAGCCGGCTGAGCTGGCCATTCAGGGGTTTTTGAAAACAGAGCCCCACGAATGCAAAGGATACCGGAGCCGCTCTGCAGTAATTTAATGTGGATCGCTTGAGCCGGGCTGTCCTATTAATGCCACACTGGGCTTTCACCAGCCACTTTGTGGGTTTGTTTGTTTATTTTTTTAAATATGGAACTTTTTGAGGCTGTTTTTAACTATTAACTCTTGGTTATGCCCCTTTTAACCATTTTCATAATAAAAAAAATCCCCCAGTCTTTTTCATCCCCTGTGCTTGCCTCGATTAGCTTGTAAGCTCTATATATCATCTCTCTGTATAGTGCTGTGCACATGGCGCAGCCTAACAGAAGCGATAAGTAATAGTTAAAGAACGACCTTCCCTCCCCCACCTAATGCTGCAGTATTTAGTAGATAAACATTCCTCCCCCTAGGTCTGGGGGAGGGGAAGGGCCTTTGCAAGAAGAGTTAGGGCCAGTGGCACCTCTGAGGGTCAGGGATTTCTTCACAGCATCAGGTCTTGTGGGTGGGGGGGGGGGGGGGGAAGAGTTTGGTGGGTCCAGGAGGGGCGTTTCGGATCAGGGTGCAACAAAAGGTAGTGGTAGCTAGCGTTAGATCCAACATTAGGCTGCCTAGGGTTAGCTACGCCTTCTCCCAACCCCAGGAACGCCTGCGAGGCTCATCCAGCTTCACTAGGGGGCCAATCCAGCCACCCAACTCGGAGTTAGGAAGCTAGATCCCTTTGAAATGTTAAGGTTTCAAGTTTATGGGCCTACCAAGGCCCGTCCTCTATACTGAACCAGTCCCAAAAGGTTTCCTTTGTACTGAAATTGGAATTTCCCCAGGGATGGCAACCCCAGCTCCAGCCATCCCAGCCCCTTGCTGCTCTGACGCGGGGGGGCAATATAAATGCTGAGAGAGAGAGTGTAGACTGATCGGTAATGGGCGACGCGAGGTACAGAGCAGCAGGATGGATGTATCTAGGTCACTCGGTGCTCACAGAAATCAATATCTCCACGTTTCGTTTCCAAGGAAAATCCATCTCTGAAACGTGCGTAAAAAAAAAAAAAAAAAAAAGGAAGATGCATCACCATCACTGCCGAAGGACAGGCAGCGACCCCAAATCGGCCATGCCAGGCCCCACTGGCTCCCCCCCCCCCCCAAAAAAAAAAAAGAATAAATAAAAAAAGGGAAGAGCATTCACGTTGGATTGCAATGGAAAAAAAAGAAGGACTTTTAAGAGTCCAAAAATCCCATCATGTAGTCTGCAAACAATCAAGGTTGTGTGGAGCGAGATACATAAAACCCTCCCTTATGGCCTCGCTTAAATCCAGACCAAGCAGAAAAAAAAAGCTGAAAGCATCAATGGTATTTCACACTCAGGAGAAGTCTGTGAGAGGGCGGGGACGGCAAAGGATAAGCAATGCACAGGATCTGACAATAAGCCCGGCGTGCACACTAAGAATACTAAACACATAAATAGATACCCCACAAAAAGCTAACATGTGTCCATCAATATGTTAAATCACAGAGAAGTAAAAAGGTCCCCTCCTCTAATGCAGATGATAAATCAGTCACAGCTCCAAAGCATGGAAAGTCGTCTATAATCTGGAAACAACTTCGCTTATGGCAGTAAAGACTGAGATATGTGCATCCGGCACCACAGAGTTAAAGGTGCACACCGATAATCCAAGCAGCTCATTCTGCCCAAAAGGCAGAAAAAGTGTGACCAGCTGAGTGCTGGTGTTTCATGTTACCGGCTCCCGTCCCTACAATGCACTAATGTTTCTGTAACGCTATCTGTCCATGTAACCAGAAAAATAATGAGAATCTCTCCAATGCATCTGAAGTGTTGAACATATAAAGTGGCGAGTAAGTGGCATCAAAAAGTCACTCTGCTTAGGTTCTGCTTTCAGACGGGTTACACAAACGGAGCTCTGTTCCTTCACTTCACTACTTTTCCCATTCAACAGCTGAAGCAAGAAAACTGGTGGAACCAGTTAAGAACTCACCGGTAAGACACACAAGAGCACATTCTTCTGCTGAAAGGGATTACGGAAAGCCAGAGAGAGCATCCAGAATCCTCCTAAATACAGTCACAAAGCGCTGTATGCAAAGTCCTACTCCACGTATACAGTCTGTACTGGGAATCTCACCCACTGCCCCAGCACAGAAGGGGCTGCAGCTGTGTAAGCTTCCCTTACCCCTTACACACACACACAAACTGCGCCACACAGGCAGTAGCAGTGCAAGCTTCCCTTACACACTCACACAAACTGTGCCACACAAGCAGCAGCAGTGCAAGCTTCCCTTACACACACTCACACAAACTGTGCCACACAAGCAGCAGCAGTGCAAGCTTCCCTTACACACACACACTCACACAAACTGCGCCACACAGGCAGCAGCAGCAGTGCAAGCTTCCCTTACACACTCACACAAACTGTGCCACACAAGCAGCAGCAGTGCAAGCTTCCCTTACACACACACACACACAAACTGTGCCACACAAGCAGCAGCAGTGCAAGCTTCCCTTACACACACTCACACAAACTGTGCCACACAAGCAGCAGCAGTGCAAGCTTCCCTTACACACACTCACACAAACTGTGCCACACAAGCAGCAGCAGTGCAAGCTTCCCTTACACACACTCACACAAACTGTGCCACACAAGCAGCAGCAGTGCAAGCTTCCCTTACACACACACACACAAACTGCGCCACACAGGCAGCAGCAGCAGTGCAAGCTTCCCTTACACACACACACACACACACACACACACAAACTGCGCCACACAGGCAGCAGCAGCAGTGCAAGCTTCCCTTACACACACACACACACACAAACTGCGCCACACAGGCAGCAGCAGCAGTGCAAGCTTCCCTTACACACACACACAAACTGCACCACACAGGCAGCAGCAGCAGTGCAAGCTTCCCTTACACACTCACACAAACTGCGCCACACAGGCAGCAGCAGTGCAATCCCCCCCCCCCCCCCCCCAAAAAAAAAAAAAACACACACATACACTGCTTCTTCCCAGAACCAAGCGGTCTGTTAACTGCGATTCTAGTTGTTGCGTGGTTTTATTGTATGTATTTTGTATTATTTTTCTCAATTTGTACACTGCCTTGGGCGATCCTTTGACTGGAAAAGTGATATAAAAATACCTGCAAACAAATGAAGAAAAATAAACAAACAGGTTCAGCAGAGCCAGCGGCAGTGCCAGCTTCCTTCACACAGGAGGTTATTCTTTTGTATGTGTATCCGCAGCCTCCTGCTTCCTAGACTTGCCATGCCCTTGTTTACATCAGAGCACTAGGACATGCAAATGGGTAGGGGAGAAAGAGTGAAGAACACAGACAGAGCCTCGGATCCAGGCTTCGGCTCGATCCCATCCAGTACAGACAGGGAGAGAATCCTACCACTTCAGGATCTCCGACAGCACCTGCAGCGGGGGTGGTGGCAAGGGAAATGTACCCATCTGGGGGCAGGGCCTTCAAGCTGCTGGGACAAAAAAGGCAGCAGCTCTGGGAGTCAGCCCTCCCCGAAGAGGAGCACCTCCTACTGGCCATGCATCAGATGCAATTCTTAACTCTCACCACCAGAGGCAGCATGTTAAAGCTCTTACCCGTATGGCTTACACACACACACACACCGCGCCACACAGAAATCTGGAGGCGGGAATGATGGCATAAAACATGATATTTTAAAAATAGTTTTCTATTTAAATCCCCTGCAGGGCCTCGTACTGCCACTGGTGGGCAAGAGTGCCACACAGGGACCCCAGCCTGGCTCCCTACGACTCCCTCAGGCCCCCTACCCACTTCCTGAAATATGAGCTTGAAGACAACAGGTTCTGTGCTGGATCCTACATGACCCGGAGGAGAAGCGCGTCATCCTCCGCACCACATGTGGCTTCATGCACACTTCTGAAGCAATGTCATGCGACCGTATGTATTTAAAACATCGTGTGCCAAGCGGATTCCAAATAAAACATACACGACAAACAAAAATATAAAACATACAAATACACTGATAAAACAAAATCATCATCATCTTATTACAATACCAACGCATTCATTGCCTGTATAGATGCCACTAAGATTAAATTTGCAGTCATATAAACTGTTGAACCATCATCCCATCTCTGCAACCTCATTTACATTAGCTCCTGAAACAGTTTTTAATATTTTACGAAAGTCCTTGCAGTCACAAAGAACCCAAGTATCCTCAGTCAGAGCATTCCTAACGTAGGCCCATTGATTGAAAGATGGTTTCCACGTAGAATCCCAAATAACCTGATGCTGGTTTGGGAGGTGGGGAAAGAGGAACCCATGTCAGCTGAGAGCTGGGGGAAATATGGCACATTTTCTGCGTACCGGGGGTCTAATACAGTCTGCACAGAACATTGCAATAAATCAGTCAGAGAAGGATCACAGCCAGTCTGACATCAATAAATCACTCAAAGAGGAAAAAACCACACCAGACTAACTAGAGTCGATAGCATGTTCCACAGAACCAGCGAAGAATACAAAACTCTGTACCATGGATTTGGGGTTTCAATGAGCTTTGTGTTTTTCCTGACTCTCACAGGGGGGTGAAGCTCACTAGTATACCCACCCCCTGATCCTACACCCGGCCTGCAGTATTATTGGCTCTAGTTAAGGCTGGATCATTTTCACAAGTCACAGTGAGGGGGTGCACTGGTGGGTGGCTGGGGGTCCCACTCAAGGCTTGAGGTGAATGCATATATCTTATTCCCGAGAGGGATGGGTGTTTTGGTTTTTTTTTTTAATTTCAATAACCTTCCGTTACCTCCCCACCAGGCTTCTGATAAGCCTACGCACACGCCGCGTGGATCCTCTGCTCGGGAGAACCTTCCCTCGCCCTTCTCCAAAATTCCCCGGGGCTCTGTAAATGTTTGCTCAGTGATTACTCGGGCCCTGGTGCAAGGTTTTGTTATGGCTGCGCTCCAACAAATACACAACCCCTAACTCCACCATGTCCAGTGTGTGCTCACCCCGCTGAGCCCCACCACACACACACCTACCCTGCCCGCCCCATCCCAATGGCTCGGTGTTCAGTCCACAGCCCCAATGCCAAGGGCTCTCACCCTATATCACCCCCCCTTCTTTGGGTTCTCTCTCCCCCCCCCCCCCCACCCAGTGCTCTCACCCAATTCTTGTCCCCAGCCAGTCGTCTTACCCTCCACCTCAGTGCTCTCATCCTTTTTTACCCCACACTTTACCCCCTTTCTTCTTTGCTGGCACCGTCGTCATTTCCCTAAGCAATCCTTTCCACTGGATCTTGCCTCCTGGAGGCAGATGCCGGAAGCAGGAGGGAGGTCCGCCTAGAAATGAGGGAGTCCCTTCTTGCCTACGGGCAGCAGATCGGTTCTTGTGAAACCGAAAGAGTCAATCATAGCAAAAAAAAAATACAAAACATAGCAACATAGTAATGACAGCAGATAAAGTCCACAAGGTCCATCCAGTCTGCCCAGAAATTTGCTCATGGTAGTAACTGCAGCTCCGTGGAGGAGGAAGGGGCAACAACTCTCTCCCCCCCCCCCTCCCCCCAAGCCTCCAGCCCTGGCTTCCTCCCAACTATCCAGGGAAGGCTGAAAACTCCTACCCTGCAGAATCTGGGCAAATTGTGTTCTAAGGCAGGGGTAGGCGACTCCTGTCCTCCAGTGCCGCAAGGTTTCGTTTATGGGACGTCCGTCATGAACATGCACGAGAGAGATTTGCTTGTACTACTACCTTCGTCTGTATGTAAACAATACAGCTCATGCATGTTCACGGTGGATTCCCCCCCCCCCCCCCCCCCCCAACGGGAACTGCACCAGACGGGAATATCCAGAAATCGTTCGAGGTCAATTACTATCCGCCATGAAATAAAGAAAGACCGCTAAGAAAAAGCCAGACTTGAAATTGCAAAAGTATCTCTAGAGGTCGCTAGGATTGCCTCGGATGCCGCCAGGCCTGTGAGCTCCATGGGCGACCCTTCTGCTGCTTTATTCCCTCCCTCTCATGCATGGTTTCTGCGGCACAAGTGCAGCGCCCCCTGCAGCCAGCATTCCAGATGAGCAGCAGACTGGCAGGGGCCTTCCTTCCCAACCTGTCCCAGCCAGCCGGCTGCTCAGGATCTCCGCGGGGAATACACAGACGACTCTGCCTGCGCTGGAGACCCAGGATATGCAAGTTTATCCCAGGCGTATTAATTCCAGCTTTCCTCCTTCCCCCCCCCCCCCCCTCCCCGAGGACCTCACTGGCTCTGGGGTCACCTCCGGGATAGTCCTGGGAAGCTGCGCAGAAGGCGGGAGGCCGAGGCAGGGCTGCCGTGGCCCCGTCGCACAGTGCTGTCCTCGGCCGCGTCCCCAGGGACCTGCTGGTGGGCAGATTCACCACACGTGGCACGGTGCCGTTTTTCTTCCATAACAGCTGGTTCAGGTGCCACTTTTGAGGCTCCCATCCTGCAGCTGCCCCTTTCCCCTCCCCGCCCCCCCCAACCGTTCCCGTTTTTGTGCAAAATTAAGATTCTGATCTCCCGAACTTCTGACCTACAAGGGAAAAAAAACAGCCAAGCCGTTTCTCATCTACCTGGGTGCAAAAAAACAAAAAAAAAACCCCAAGCACCCAGTGACACCTGGAAAGCACATCCTGAAGTCGGCCTCAAAATCGGAATGAATTATGCCCCATCCTGTCAAGCTTTTCTTCTGTCCTTATACCCTAATAAAAAAAAAAATAATCTAAACACTGCGGCGCATTAAAAGGAGAGAAAGGGAATCAGCAAGTGAAAAGAGAGAAGCAATACAGCGAAGAGGGAAAGAAAACCACAATCAGCCTCCCTGGATCCCAGCAGATAACTCAACGCTAATAAAATCACTTCCAGCTGTTACTGCTCTGCTATTAAGCACAATAGATCAATACCCTGGGAGAAGGCTGCCAGCTCGGCTGGCAGAGCAGGCCACACTGTGTCTGCCCGTCTCCTGCGTGTGCAGGGCCGGTGCTTCCATTAGGCAAACTCCCACCAGCACAAGAGGTCCTACTGAAGGTTCACCTAGGGCGCCAAAATACTCTTGCACCGGCTCACGTGTGCTAGGCGGGAAGCCGCATGGTCCCGGGCGCTCTCCCGCCGGAAGGCAGCAGAACGGGGCCCGGGCAGGACTTCAGCCAGCAAAAGAATTTGAGACTGCGACCCCCCTCCTTCCCTTCCCGGCTTTTACTTCTCCACCGCGATGTGAAATAAGCGTCTGGAACGCGCAAAGGTTCCTGGTAAGTCTGAGCTCTCATTACTGGGGGGCGCTGCTGTGCTGATCATCACCCCCGAAGCTCCCTCCCCCTCCCCGAAATATGGACCACAACATGAAGAGCTGAGGAAAAGACCTCAGGGGAGGAGACCACAGCACCCCGAGACATCCAAATCAGAGACACAGCACGGGCAGCTACAAAGCAACACCATGGCCTCTGCAACCTCGACTGCCACCATCATCCTGTGCCCCCTCCTATCATTCCCCTACATCCAGTATAAGCCATAATGGCAACCAATGCCAGGAGCTGATATTGGGCGTGCTGGGATCTCTTTCAGCTAGTCAAGGTATACTGAAAGCTGCAAAGGTGGTCGGAAGCACTTTTCTATCGGTCAGAGACTGTGGAGGGGAGCACAGGCAGCCAGGAGAGCTCTCCTATCGGTCAGAGACTGTGGAGGGGAGCCCAGGCAGCCAGGAGAGCTCTCCTATCGGTCAGAGACTGTGGAGGGGAGCACAGGCAGCCAGGAGAGCTCTCCTATCGGTCAGAGACTGTGGAGGGGAGCCCAGGCAGCCAGGAGAGCTCTCCTATTGGTCAGAGACTGTGGAGGGGAGCACAGGCAGCCAGGAGAGCTCTCCTATCGGTCAGAGACTGTGGAGGGGAGCACAGGCAGCCAGGAGAGCTCTCCTATTGGTCAGAGACTGTGGAGGGGAGTCCAGGAGGCTGGGCGAGCTCTCCTGGTGGTAAGGAACTGAGGAAGGGGGCACACTGAGCTTTCTTATTGGTTAAAAATGCCCCTGCTTTGGCCAAGGGTCACTGAAGAAGAGAACAAAGCCTTGACTTTTCAAAATGTCAAGAAATGTTTTCTTGATTTTTTTCAGGGCTCAAACTCGCAATGTTCGAGCAGGTTCCACGTTTGGTAAAACCAGTTTTCCCCCATCCCTAGAAGGGACGCAGCTGTGCTCCGATGCCCCTACCAGCACCCCTCCTGCACCCCCCTCTCAAATCGCTCTGCAGAGCAGCGGCAAAGATTCTCCAAAAAAGTGTCCCTGCCCGAGAGAGAGACCCAAACCACAGCCCCTGGCCGCCATCCAGAGCCCAGAAACTGCTCTCCCCAGCCCGTCTGCGGCGGTTTAACTCGCACCAGTTTAGGGGGATTCTGGAGACAACTAGGACGTGACTCAAATATGTTAGGGAGTCATTTTTCCACGGGAAAAGAAGCAGAGTCTCTGGTTCGGGGCAGGTCTAGGCTCCGTCTGGCTTTTACACGCCATCAATGTGAAATCCCCCCTTCCAAACTGCACTGCCTGTCAAACTATGGGTCCCCAACACGCCCTCTCCTTCAGGAACGCAGGTGTGCCCTCCCTTCACCTGGGCGTGCAGAGGTTTAAAAAGGTCTTTGACAAAAGCAATGTGGTGAACTTGGAGAAAGGCCTTCTCCTAGCTCCCCCACGACTTTTTTTTTTTTAATTTCATTCAAATCACTTGCAAAAAAAAAAAAGGAACCGCTTTAATGGCCCCAGAAGAAGCCAAGGCCACTGGCTTCCCGAAGAGAAAAGAAAGCAGGCACTGCTAAAGCCTCATTAACAGGGAAACCCACGGCGGACCCTCTCACGCCCCCAGACACACACCGCTAGCCCCCAAGCATACACCCAAGTCCGAAATGTTTCAGTGACCGCAGGGAAGGACATCTGAATACCTGTTTTATTCTAAGTGACGGCAGATATGAGCAAGAAATGCACCGAGAACTGAGGTGAAAGCAGCTGTACCTCAGTCAGGATAATTAGACGGTATATGTGACACACAGACAGCCACACACATGGCTCTCTCTCTCTCTCTCTGTGTTCTTGCCCCTCACTATAAGGACAGTAAGTTATTTGCAGGATGCTCCCACGGTCATAACAAGATGGGACCTGGACACGAACGCCCTGTAACAATTTTTCCTCCCAGATCCTTCTGTGGCTTAGGAGCAGCTCGGGTCTCAAAAACAATCTCCAGTCTCTGCGGGAGCACAGAAGCTTGGGAGGAGAGCATGAACTGGGAGGCACGAGAAATCCTTCCACCAGACTTCCCTGGGTCACTGACTCTCTCTCTGTGACCCTGGGAGAGGCCCCCCTCCGTCTCCCTGTGCTTCCAGTGTCAGCTGAAGAGGTGTTCACCTGAATCCGGCTTTCCCGGTCAACACATTTCCGAAATCAGAAAAATCCCTGGGTCAGGACGGTCCACAGAGCTCGGAGGGGCCTTCACATATAAAAAGAGACTGGCATCCGCCCTGCACACACACACACACACACAGTCATTTCTGTAAACAGCTCTCCGCTCAAATATGCTACCAATTACAACCTTTCCACAATGCACTGCAAATGTCCTGGAGTCTTGGCTGCTCTATAAGAGTTCAGAGATTATCAGAATTTCTCTCTAACTGGAAAATACAGGAGGTGGAGGTCAGCGTTCAGATGTTGTGGTGTGTGGCGAGGGCACGCTCATGCACACATGGACGCCCTCCATCACAAACACTGCAACCACACACATGCACGTCCCCCAGGGGCAGACACGGGCCTACACACAACACACACACACATGCGCTCATACACTGCCCTCCCCCCCACCTCTGTCCATGGCCACATCTCATCTGTTCCTCTCCACATCAGATGCCCAGTGGGGGGGGGGGAAGAGGCAGGCAAGAGAGAGAGAAATAGAGAGAGAGAGAGAGAGAGAGAGAGACTGAGACTATCTGTGGAACTTGCCACGTTATCTGCCTCCTTAGCAGTGGGCCGCCACCATCCACACACCATCCTCCTGCAGCCAGTACTGACTCCCTGCCCTCTCTCCTTAGCCAGGAGTGTCCCCACTGCCCCCCTATTCCCTCAGCCAGCACTGGGCACCCCAATCCATTGCCCCCTCCAGCAGCCAGCATTGGGCCCCCTATCCTTTTTGGCAGCCAGCACTGTCCCTCCCCCCCCCCTAACTGGCCTTCCTCCACACCCTCCTACAACCAACATTTCCTCCCTAGGCCCTTCCTGCAGGCAGCACTGGGGGCCCCTCCAGTCCCCTTCCTGCAGCCAGCACTGGGGGCCCCTGTAGGAATGCAGTTGTCCACACTCTAGGTCTGATCCGGCTGTTCCTCTGCTCAGGCAGCCAGCATAGGCTAGTATTGAGTACATATCTCCAGCGCTAATTAAAAACACTCCTAGCGCACACACTCCTTCTCCTGGGGGGGGGGGGGGGTTTGAGGGGCTGTTAATAGCATTGTTGTTGTCCGTCTCCCAGTACAGCTCCAGCTCTGCTTCCTGCCATAGAAAAGGCTCACCCAGATGGCAAATACCCCCAGGGACCACACAGCCCCTGAGTCACTCGGCCGGGCTGTCCCGCTGGGCAGCAGGCTCTGTCCAATCCCACACTCCCAGGGCCAGCTGGCAGGCGTGCTGCCCACACAGGGCCACCCCAGGCGGCAGGCGTGCTGCCCACAGTCTGCTGGACTGATAGCAGGGTCCCAGTAGTCAGTGCTGCACTGGGATCCACTGAAGAAAAAAAAAAAAAAAGGTTTAAAAACCACACACACAGCAGAGACAGAGGAACTCCCATCCCAGCTTTTAGCAGAGACGTCTCTGCAAGCCCTCCCCCAGCACCAAGCTCTACCAGAGGCCCAGCATGCAAGCCCCCCAGCACCAGTCTCTTCCAGGGGCCCACAGTGCAAGTGTCACAAAGAGCTGAAAGCCTTCCAGCTTGTCCCTCAGCAATTCGCCCCCTCAGTCAGGGATATCAGTGCAGGGGCTATGAAGACCATCGTATTCTCCATAGGGGTCTTTGGGACTCTGAGGCATCTCTTGGCTATTGTCAGCCATCAAAGCTGCCGCCAGGTGAGTTCCGACCCCCACCAGGGAGCATCACCTCCCGACACCTTCAGGATCACCAGCGCCAGGCTGGGGGAGCTCCTGCGAGAGCGGGAGCCAGGAGAAGGTCAGGACCCTGCAGCTCAGTGCCAGAGAGAGATCCCGGGCAAGCCTAGCGCGCGCGCGCGCACACAGGGAGCCCCGGGCGGGTAGGCAGCGCTCCCCCCCCCCCCCCTCCTAGCACGGCAGGGACCTCGGGGGCCCACACCTCGCTGCACCGTACCCGAGGGGCTGCCACTAAAGCCTCCGAGACACCTCAAGCAGATCCGCAAATCCCAGCTCCCCCGAGTGCGGTGAAATAGCCAACTGCTGCTGCAACCTAGCCACAAGCAAACTAACAGCCCATCATCGCCTTCAGGCACAACCGCAGTCCGTTAGCCCCGCACATCCCCTCTGGCAGCTTCTGCTGCCCCAGGGGCCGGCAGGCAGAAGGAAGGGGGCATCTCCCCCCTCCCGGGCACAGGCAGGACCCTACCGGGAGCAAACTTTGCAGCCAGGCACGTACGGTGCCCCCCTTACCAAGACCGTGCAAGGCTGGCTACCTGCCCCATCACTCACCTTCCACAGCCAGAGCCAGGGGCGGCGACAGCAGCAGCAGGAAGAGCCCGAGCAGATCCATGGTGCGGCCAGGCCAGCCCGAGCCTGCATCAGAGGCACAAAGTCCTGCAATCCATGGGAGCAGGGAGGAGAGGGGCAGGGAGCTGCCTCCCCGCACGCCGAGCCATGCAGAATGGGCACGGACAGGCAGAGGCTTAAAGGCAGGCTCGGGAGCAGCCACCTGAGGCAGGGGGGAGGGGGGGGGAGCGACGCGCCGGGGCACAGCCTGGCACGGCTCCTCCGCCCCCCCACAGGCGGGCACGGCCCTGCCACCCGGCTTGCAGAGCGGCCCAGACGCCGCTCTCAGGGGCGGGGGGGGGACGGGACCGGTCAGGCTTTTGGATTGACGGGGGGGAAGCCGAGCTCCCCCCGCCCCCACCCCTTCCCTGACAATGGTCTGGCCCGGAGCTGCCTGTCAGCCAGAGAAAGCGGTGATTTCAGCCCCTGTGTGGCTCAGGTTTTATTGAATGCTGCAAAGAGAGAGGAGGGGGAGAGACAGAGCTGGGGAGGAGGGGGGGGGAGAGACAAGGAGAGGGGGAGAGAAAGAGACAAGGAGGACGAGAGATGGAGAAGAGAAGGGGATAAGGAGAGAGACAGAGGGAGAGGAGCGTGACAAAAAAAAAAAACAAAACAAAACACGCCAGAAATTGGGAGAAGGAAATGAGGGTGGGGGGAGACAGAGATATACAGGGAGGAAGAAAGCGATAGGGAGGAACAGAGGAGAGAGAAGGAAAGAGACAGGGGAGAAAAAAAGAGAAAGAAATGGAGCGGGAGACTGGGAAAGAGAGGGGGAGAGGAAAACAGGAGGAGATGATGAGGGAGAGAGGAATATACAAGGAGGGAGAGGGGGAGGGAGAATCTTGGACTTCTCCTTGTTGTTGTCCTTTTCGTAATTTTATTTTCCTGTTATTACTATTTTATGTTTTTTTTTTCTATTTTCTTTCCTGTTTAACCACTTTGTGTATTACTTTGGCAACATGTAGAAATTGTCGTGCCAGTAAAGTTTCCTGAATCTGAGAGGGAGAGCCAGGGGGATAAAGAGACGGGGAGAAGAAGGGATGGAGAAAATCAGAAGAGGGGGAGACAGGGAGAGGCTGACGGAAAGGGAGAAGAAGAGAGAGACACCAGGAGCAGGAGAGAGGCGGTGTCTTACGGTGGCTGGGAGAGGGAAACAGACAGAGGAGAGAGGAAGGAGGGTCTGATGGGGCTGCAAAATTATGCAAAGCCTCTGTCTGTATCCGTGCAGCCTTCCCACACATCAAGCTCCCCGAGACCACAGGAGTGTCCAGTGGGAAAAAGCTGATTCTGTTGTGGACCCTACAAAAGCACCAGAAAGTACAAACACACACAGAAACACACCCTGCAAACGCACTATAAATACCCCCGCCGCAAAAGCACTACAAACACATATACACACACACACACACACCTTTAAAATACTACAAACACACACACACCCAACAAAAACACTACAAACATATGCACACTCACACACCCCCTACAAAAGCAGTACAGACACATACACACACACACCCTGCAAAAAGCACTACAGATGCATATACACAACCTGCAAAAAACACTACACACGTGCACACACTCTACAAAAGCACTACAAACACATGCATACACACCCCCTGCAAAAGCACTACAGACACATACACACACCCACCCGCAAAAAGCACTACAGATGCATATACACAATCTGCAAAAAACACTACACACATGTGCACACACTCTACAAAAGCACTACAAACACATGCACACACCCCCCCTGCAAAAGCACTACAGACACACAACCCTGCAAAAGCTCTCCATACCCCCCCCCCCCCCTCCACTCGCAAAAGCACCATATACATACACCTAGGAAAGAACACATTCACTGGGGAGGTGATAGGACACAATGCCTTGCAGGGTCCCACTGTGCAGCTTCCTGATAAATTTGTATCTCCAGCCGGTGCCATTGTTCCGGAGGACAAAAAAACCCTGCTGGCCCCCACTGTCTACGTCCCCGACAAACATCAGCCCCTGCTGCCCGAGCCGCAGGCGAGCGCCGCTTTTCTGGAGGGGGGGAGAGGAACTACGACTCCCGACATGCAACGGGGCGAAAACCAGGACTGGCTCAGCCTATGCTCACACAACAACGACAGCTCGGGGACGGGAAATGCATCTCACACCATTAAGCTGGTAATTAAAGAAAGCCATTAAGACTCCTGCATTCTGATTATTATTTTTTTTTTTTAATTCCCGAGGAGATTTTAGGTTTACACGCTCCTCTCGCTCGACCCCACCCCCACCATCAGGAATCTGATTCAGTCCAGGACAGAGTTGGCCCCTGGGCCCTGGCTCAGGGCAAGCCGATCCAGCCCTGCTTTCACCCCCGCCATTGCAGGTTGTCTGGTTTGCACCTCTGATTTCCAGAAATGCAGTCCATGAACGGACTACTGCTGCTAGCAGTCCTGCTTACATATAGCGCTACAAGATGTACACGGCACTGTGTGCAAGCATAGAGAAGAAAGTCATGTAATGGGATAAAAATCCGAGCGGGAACATTCTGTCCATGGAGCAGGTTGTTCATTCTAAGTGGCCGAGTTGATGTGCAGAGCTTCACCACAGCCCCAAGTAGGCATCACACCGATACATGTAAAACATGAATACGGCACTGACAGCTGAAGAGATTTTTAGAAAAGTGGGCATGGCAAGGCCAGGGGGAGTCCGGCAGGGTGAGAGGCGCCTTAGAGCTGGGATTCCCGTGATAGCGCTACAGAAACAGCAGCACTACATCCTGCTATAGAAACCGCTCAGCCCACAGTTCTTTTGGGTTGCTTTCATGGACGTTTTCTCTAATGAATGGCACTGCAGACCCATCTAAGGGATTATTAGGATATTTCTTGTAACTGAGCTATAAGATCCTGGGGTAGAACTGTGTTTTCCAACCCTTTCCTGGGGGCACTCCTAACCAGTCAGGTTTTCAGGATATCCATAATGAGATAGATTTGCATACATTGGAGACTCAGGGTATGCTAATCTATGTCATGCATATTCATTGTGGAAATCCTGAAAATCCGATTGGCTAGGGGTTGGGACACATTGGGGTAGAAGCACACGCACACGCAAGTACATGTACAGGGGGTACATGTACATGGGGTAGAAGCACACACAAGTACATGTACAGGTATTGGAGAATAGATGCAAACATTCACACCGGTAGTTAAGCAGAGCCAGCTTAGGGCACATTACTGAGCGCTGCTGCAGGCTGGCATGGTCTCACCAGCTCGGCAGGTGGCCCACAGGGTAACGTGCACAGTTTGCTTTTTAGGGACTGGTGACATGGTGCTCTCCCACGACAGGCAGAGATTCCTCACCAGAGGCAGCATCTTTCCCCCGGGTGTGGGTGCTGCGCTTTGCTGGTGACTCTTGCGGAGGTCTCCTCGATGCTCCGGCCACCTCACTCGCAGGCGTTCAAGGTCTGCTTGGCGGCGCGATGCCTCAGCCCGCTCTGTGCCCGTGACTCAGCCAGTGGGCATTCCAACCAGCTCTCCCCTGCATGCCAAATCGGGAAATGGCAAGCCAGGGGCGGGTATGTGGGTACCAGCAGCAGATCCAAAAATCCTTCTACACACCATCTGCCCCTCTTGCTCCCCCTCCGTCCACCACCACCACCTGCTGGGCAAATCCTAGCCCAGTTTCTAGTCAGATCCGGGAGCTGACGTTCCAGTTTACTGCTTCTCCGCAGCAGCCTCCTGCACTCTTAAAAGGCCGCTTCACAATCTCTACTGATACCCAGCCCGGCTCCTACTAATCATTTGTGTAGCACTACCCCCCACATACACAGCACTGTACAGACACATGAGAGACGGTCCCTGCTCCCTGGAGTTTACAGTCTCCTCACCACAGACAGAAGAGGCAAATGAGCGACTTCTCCCAGAGGAAACAAAACGATCTGCTGGGAGTGTGCAAGGCGTGTGATGTCATCTGTGATGTCACAGCGTGTACGAGCCAATCAGCTCCAGCAAGCGTGAGGTCAGATGTACTCACCTGCTTAGAGGAGGACGCCCAGAGGTTCAGAGCAATTGCAAGGGAGCCGCGGAAGCATTTGCAAATTAATTACTCAGTGGATACAGGGTATTACGACTCATTGTTGCCCTCTCACAGGTACAATGTGACTCTTTTACACAGTAATGTAGTGGCTGATGGCAGAAAAAGACCAATTGGCCCATCCAGTCTGCCTAGCCATACCTGTCCGCTCTGCTAAGGATACATCCCAGCTGTATAACTCAGCAGCTTAACTGCTTGCAGTGCGAATCCTTCATTTAGCTTCTCTCACACAGACAAACTCCTTCCTGTATCTCATTCTTACCCTTGCTGTACCTCGCTTCTACCCTCTTACACTATCTTGCCCTCCTGTACGTCATTCGTTGTACCTCATGCATTCCCAATAATCATAGCACTCTGAGCTCGTCTCACCAGGACATCAACTGGTATGAATCACCCTCCCTGGAAGTCAGTACTCAGGATTCACCTTCACTTCTGGACAGATGAGAATTCAGACTGTAGAGCTTCCATGAGAAGGCGGAGTCAGTCCTGGTTTAACCCCATTGTCTTTATGGATTTAGTTCCAATGCATGAAGAAAGGCAAGATTACAAGTTCATAGTTGTAATGGGGTAAAACCAGGACTGGGCAAGCTTATCCCATATGGCCTGGAGTTAAAGCACTGGGAGGATGAACTGGGGCAGTGCTGCGAGTGTCCCTGAAGGAGTTCACTGCCTTCTTATACTGGGCTTCGCTTGGAGATTAGGTACCTCATGCTGCCACCTGGTGGTAAGTGATGGAGTTGCTGGATCCAAACCCTGAGTTATGTATCACAATATTGTTTTTTAAACACTTTAGGTCACGCCCTCCCCCCTGTTTATACCCTCTCCTCGAACTCTTTCATCTCTATAATAATTTTACCTTCTCATCCTCCCAAAACGCTAAAAATAGCGTTTAAAAAAAAATTTGCAGCAGAACGTATTCCAAGTAAAAACAAATGTCCTTTCCAGTTTTCATCACCCAGAGCACAAAATACAAGAGAAGCCCTTATTATAAACAGAGAAAAATACAAGAGGAAGACTGTTAGAGCCAACGAATCTATCAGGCAAATCACATCTTCAGTTTCTGTCTTTAAGAAGGGCAAAAGCTTATCCGTTTCAGCACGATATGGATCTTCCCCAAATATCTTAGGCTGCCCATAGTAGGCTATTTTAAAGTGAACTGTGCACCCAATCGAGTAACTGGATTTTACCAATCCAAACATTTTGTCTTACAAGTCTGAGGAGAAACGTTCACCACAGGGAAAATACAAATTAATGAGCCACGTGCATGCAAAGATATCTTTAAAATTAAATTGCAACAAAGATTAAAAACAAACAATTTACCCTTAGCCATTACAGTTTCAGTCAATTTCCTAAAATTTAAATGTTTAAAGGCATCTTTTTCTGATCTTTGTTTTGCCCTCTTAGCTGGCACAATCAACACCATCTGAAAGGGTGGCAGATCTTCCTTAATGGGAATTGTAAGTGGCTTCAATAAAAATGTCTTGAATTATTTGTAAGAACATAAGAAGTGACAAACTGAGTCAGCCCAGCCAGCATCCTGTCTCCCGTAATGGTCAGCCTGGGTCACCCAAAAGAACTTGGCAGACCCCAATATAAAAGTCGATTTCATTTTGCTCTCCACAAGAAGAATCAGAGATGGAGAAACCAAAGTCTAGCCTACTTGTAGGTTTTGTGTTTTTTTTTTATTTTGATAAGAAAAATGCAGCTGGAATCTGGAAAAACAATACATCTTCGATTTCTGAATTTTGTTCAGTCTTCCAGACTCTCAATTCTTCAGAAGTCATTAAAAAATAAATAAATGAGCAGAAAGTGTCTTAGTAGCACTGCAATCTTCCACAAGCGTCTGAAGTCTTTCATTCAGTTCAGCAGTTTCCCCTTCAAAGTTTTACTGGCATTCAGGTTGGAATGGTTCTTGACTCTTAGAAGAGCAGTCCAAACCTGATTTGAGTAGCCACTAAAGAAGAATGTCTACAAAACATCCTGCGGTATCACCTTTCGCTCCGGAAGTTGGAAAAACTGCATTTTTTTTGGTGGAAAAAAACACCCAGAGCCAACCCCAGTGCCAACGGAAAAAGCAGTGTAACATCCATCCCTTCCTCCGGGGTCCTGGGAAGTTGTGAAAAGAAGGAGCAGTCCAGTGAGTTGAGCAATGGGCTGACAACCAGCAAACCCAGGTTCAGATCCACTTCCCCCACTGATGCTTCTTGGGCAAGATACTTTATCTCTGGTTGCTTCAGGTGCCCCCTTAGATTGTAAGCTCTCTGGGGCAGGGACTGGAATGCTAATAATGCTCTAAGGCACCTTGAGCATTATTTGAAAAGGTGGGATAGAAATGCAAATATATTATTATTATTATTATTATAACCCTGAAGGCAGCAGCATGTCCTCAGCCCCTTTCATTTCCTTTCTAGTGTACTCAATCTCTGCAGGATCCTCAAGCCACATCGGGCTAATGCGTTCAAAGATGTGCCCTCGAAAGAAAATGCCAATGAAGAGCTCCCTCCCTTTCCAAGCAGCAGGTTACCTACCGAAAAAAAAAATGGCGCGGAAATCACAAAGAAAGGCATCCGTCAGGCCTTTCTTAGCCGGCACATAAGGCGTTGAATCCATTGAAGAGTAAGTCACTCACACTGCCTGTTACCCAGAAGTACAGGCCAGTTGTCTCAAAACAGCAGCTAGAAAGGCCAACAGTCACAATCAAGCCAATGGAGTGATGAAGCATGTCCATCTACGCGGACGCCATATTGGATCTTCTCCGGGGCATAGTCCAGTTAAAGTTATCTCATGCTCTCCTTCACCATCCATCCTGTGCCCTCTTGGGAAGACTTACTCCACGCCCCCTCTTCTCTTTGAGAACAACTGTATTATCAGATCTGCAAGACACTACAAGCAAGCATCACTATCATGGTTGCATAGGGTGAATCAACCAGCGAAAACTCTTCCTCGTGTAGAGAACCCTTACGTTCCCCACTAACACAGGTGTCCTTAGTACAAGGACCTGTCTGGAAAAGGCGTGGCTCGGTTTATTCCATGTCACGGAGCACCCCTTTTTTTGTAGGCAGTATTGGAATGATCCGGAGAGGGGATTGAGATGCACCTTGTGAACTCTAGGATGGTCCTTCAGGCTGGAAGGAGTAGGATCTCTCTCACGGAGGGGAAAAGGATCTTTCCAAAGGAGCCCTGGAAAGGCCTCAGGGAGGAGGTGAGAGTAGGCGAGTGCCTTCCAAGAGTTTTGCGTGCCTTACACAGAAGAATAGAAATGACGGCAGAAAAAGACCATCTGGCCCATCCAAATCTGTCCAGCAAGCTTCTTATGGGAGTAGCTGCTGCTCTACGCAGGTTACCGCTATGAATGCGTTCAGGGCAGTAATATTAACAATCGACAACCAAGCAACTGTCAAACCCATGACAAAATCACTGCTAGCAAGATTTCTACGGGGTGGGCAGCCTACCTGATAATGCAGACAGTGCTGCTGGAACGGGCTTTGCTTCTGGACTTGGAAGCAGCCCCTGCGCCTTTCCCCTGACGTCTGCACATCAGTACCCTGGGTCGTAAAATTCAGGGGGGAGAAGGCTCTTGCCTAAAGGATTTCCCAGGGAAGGGCAGGTCCTTATCCCTGAGGAGGAAAGCTCCAGCAGGACTCTGGAACCCGAGCAGCGCTGAGCGGGTGGCCAGGCAGGTGCTACACGAGAAGAGGAGAGAGGAGGCTTAGAGAAAGAGGCTTTCCGGGGTATCTGACGATTTTGGAAAAGGAGGCCCCCGTCAAGAGGTTTCTGCAGCAGGAAAGAGCAGGGAGCTCCTTACAGAGCGATGGCGGGGGAGAGAAATGGAGGCTTCTGGACCTGCTCCTCGCAAATGCACTGCCTGTAAAGGCTTTAACCGAGGAGATCCTTCTGCGCGAGGAGTGTTTTGTGGGTCCCGGTAAAACTTCTGAGAACCAAAGACACCAGTGCCCCTCCCCCCCCCCCCCTTCTTAGAGGGGATAGTGGAGGAGGAGGGGCTGCGCTCACCCCCTGCACATCCCCCTTCGTTCTCTACCATGAGGTCACAAAGGCAAAATCAGGAAATAGTATTTTACACATTCCCGGAAACAACGGCTGCTCTTTATTCCCGAGATGATCAGGAAAAATTAAAACAATATAGAAATATAGTATATAAGAGTTTTGAAGTTAAAATGATCAGACACTTTGGAACTGACAGGAAAGGACTCAAAGGCCTAAGCTTCTTTACTCATTATGAGCCATAAAAAAAAAAATAAAATCATACTGCCTGTCACTTTCTGATCGCTCTTCAGATGCCTCCTGCCTCTACACACACCTTTCTCCCCCCACCTCCAAACCCTCTTCCTCGTCTTACTAGCTTTGGAAAGCTTATATCGCCTGGTAATGTCATCTTTTGCTCATTCTGTTCTGCCCCTAGAAAGGGAGTATTAACTCCGGAAAGCTGGTCAAAGAAATATAATAAGTTCATCTAATAAAAATGTATCATCTTATATGTTTATTTTTTTTTGTTGCTGTTGTTTTTATTTGCTGTTTTACTTCAGCATCATTATCCTCCATGTGAGACACTCTTATTTCTGTAATAGGCACTCCCGCATACGCTTCTGATGTCATTTTCGGAAGAGCTATGAGAAAAGGTTTGCTGTTTATAGGGGTCTGTGAGACCCTCTTACATGGCTAAGAGTCCTCCTAGCTGCCTGCTTTACCTGTGTGGTTCAGGGACTCTGCTGTCACAGAGCTCCAGCTGCTGCTACCTCGATCCCAGGCCTAGCTCCCGGATTGTATATTTGATGGGGTAGTAACGTAGAAGGGAGGGGGGGGGGGCCGGATCTGGGGCTGCCCAGACCTCCGGAAGCTGAAGAGTTTTCAATGATCCGAGATCCAGTCTGATATGTACGGTATCATACGTAGAGAAGCGCAGGAGTTTGCAGGTTGCCGGTATAAAACTGACAGTAAAATTACCGGTATCACTTAAGGCAGCCTGCAGAGACGTTTATTTTTTCCCCCAGGCACTCTTCACTCCAGTTCTGCTGTTCAAAATAAGATCTTTACCAAACCAGGTGGCAGGAGAAACAAAGCCTGACAATCTGGGACACCAGTGCTTAGCGCTCTACAGCAGAAAAGTGCACGAAATCCAAAAATGCAACTCAGTCTCTCTCAGCTTCTCACACGCTTCCTCCCCAAACAGGTAGGCTCTTAGGGGCAGGTACCCTTCCACCCTGGGCCCTCCCAGTACCTCCTTGGAGATGGCAGAGCTTCTCTCAGCTCCTTTCTCTCAGAGGAGCTTCTGGCTGGCTTTGCTGAGGATTTTCCCAGGCAGAGACCGTTCCCCTTCAGGGCTCCCCGATGCCCTCATCCAGCAGATTCTGTGGAATCCTTTTCTCTAAAGGGAGTCCTCAGACTCCAGATATCTTTTCCCAGAACCGATACTCCATCCTTCCTGGGCTCCGGATCGTCTTGCCCAAAAGGATATTATTTCTTCAGGTCCCGTGCCAAGTGTCCTCCGCCAGGCGAGACACCTGCTCGCTCAGCCCCGTGCTAAGGCTGGCGCCGACCCTTCTCACCGCATCACACAGGTACAGGGATCTTCATACACACACTCACAACCCCTACATTAAGACATCCCACGGGGGGGGGGGACACGACCGGGTCTAGATGGTGACCACTGACACATACTGCCGGCAAGCCGAACTGCTGAGGCCACTAATGTCGTGCCGCTGAGGGGGCAGCCATTTCTAGTAAGGGGCAGAACTGAGCACCCTGTCACATAAGCAAGCGGTTTCAGGTCCAGTCCCCAAACTGAGCGTCTCCTTCCACCCAGAGAGCCCTTCCTCAGTGATCATATCCCACAAACTCCCACAATAAAATGGAATAAATGAGAAGCAAGAGAGAGCCCAGAGACTTAATTACTGACAGTATCCTACTGCTGGCACCAGCACAGGCCAACCCTAACCACTTCCTGATCTGCAAGGCTTTTAAAGAGACACTAACCAATTTAACAGGGTGGGGTGTCACCCCTTCACAAGCTCAGACTCCTTTTTCCATCCTCCACCCCAGGAAGGGAAGAAAAGCAACAAAGCCAATGACTATGTCCCCTCCCAATCCCTAATGTCTCCAAGTGACCTCTTACATGTCTCCTACCCAGAGTTCTCAGGGACTTCTCACACTCTTCCCAAATCTTTCAGTGACACCCTCACATCTCCCCACGTTTATTTATTTCTTTTTACTTTCTTTGTTTAAAGAGGTTTTTTGTTTTTTTAAACCACCTATAACAGAAAGCCTGTGCTAAGCGGTTAACAATAAAACACAGACCATACAGAATCACGATGCAAAGGGCCATCATCAGAACAATCGCACGACGAAACAGAAGAGGCGTCCGTCTAAAGGAAAAGCAGAACATAATTTCTTCAGGAGAAGGCCAGGCGAAAGGGATGCGCTTTCAGCTGCTTTCTAAAGGGTTTACAGTCTGTGGGGGGATTTCTCAACTCGGTGGCCAGCTCATGCCACAGAATGGGACCAGTGCAGTGACTGCATAAACCCTAGCGGGAGCTGTCTGCAGGCGACAGGTTTTAACAGGGGGGACGGTGCATAGGCCTTTGCAGATCGCAGACGAGCGTTGAGGGACATAACCTCACCAGTTTCTTGGCCTGAGAGGCCGGACCGTCAGCATAAAGTCATTAGCTCAAACTGAATCCTGTGCTTAACAGGAAGCCAGTGAAGTTGGGCCGAGTGGAGGGGAGAAGGGGCTCCCTAACAGCCCCTATCATGTATTTTGGTAGCCCTGTATATGAAGAATTGCAGTAGTCTAGTGTGGTCCAAATAAATGCTTGCACCACGTTTCTCGGTGAACCCCTGACACACCCCACGTCTTTGAGTGACAGCTTCACATCTGCCGCCCCACGTTTCTCAGAGCCCTTCTCACATCCCCTCCATGCATCTCCCAGTGACCCCCTCCTACCCCCCCCTCCCCCTTCCGATGTCTCTCAGTAAGACTCTCACACGTCCTACCCATCCCCCCCAGAGAGCTCGCAGTAAGACCCGCATAGCTCTCCCCCAGGTCTCAGTGACACCCTCCTACCCCCCCCCCCCTTCCGATGTCTCTCAGTAAGACTCTCACACGTCCTACCCATCCCCCCCCAGAGAGCTCGCAGTAAGACCCGCATAGCTCTACCCCAGGTCTCAGTGACACCCTCCTACCCCCCACCCCTTCCGATGTCTCTCAGTAAGACTCTCACACGTCCTACCCATCCCCCCCAGAGAGCTCGCAGTAAGACCCGCATAGCTCTCCCCCAGGTCTCAGTGACACCCTTTCATTACAAGGCAGTCATTGTATTCCAATGTACTTTCTCCATATACTCCGTGATGTCTCTGATCTCCAGCAGAATTCCTGAGGTCCCGGGTGTCCTCTTCCCACTATAAAAGACTCGCCCATCTTCTAAAGATTTTGCCACATGGGAGCTCTGAAGGGCACTGAAGGAAGGGCTTCTGTCTTCTCCCAGTTAAACTCTGAATCTCTGAAGGACTCAAGAGGAGTAGGTGATGCTTTGGCCCGTGGGTTGCCAGCTCCTAGGCTGCAGTGGCCTTCCAGTGATTACACGTGCCCTTCCAATGTTTGCTGGCTAGATTGTGGCTCGTATACATATATATATATATATATATATAGCAAGGCTCTTGCACAATCCTGGCCCAATTGGTTCCTTCCCCAAAGTGCTTACCATTTGAGCGAGTACCCAAAAGTAGACTTCAACTCTTGCCGCAGCCCCTGACCCTCTCCCCTAATTCCCCCTATTTCTCTGCAGTTTAAACCCCATTTTGCACCCAGCCACAGCAGAGAGGCACCCAGATACAGGGACCCTACGGCCAGCGATGGCATCACTGGGCAATAACCTGCCTATTGCCCGGCGCCATCAGTTGGTCCTTTTCTGTCATCATTGCTATGTCACGTAGAGAGAAACACATCCTGTGCTCCAGGTTCCATTGTCACTCAGCCACTCAGCAGGGCAGGCGTGATTTTTTTTTTTTGCCAGTGAAATGCACAGACGTGTAGGGAGCTCCTCGGCGCAGCCCGGGCACAGGCAGCACAGACAGCTCTCTTTTCTGCCCAGTGACTTTAATTGCCAACTTAGCGTGAAGATTTGCATACTTTATTAGGGGGGCAGTGTGTTTAGGGGGATTATCACAGCCTGGGGTGCCGTGTTGAGGAGGCAAGAGGCCAAAGTGGAAGCAAGTTCAGACAGCGGAGCAGCGCGGTAATCCCTCGGAGACGCGCTCTTTCACAGACACCATGAAATGGAAAGGCAGACCCCATAATAAAGAAGCCTCATATCTGCCCATTTAATGGGGATTATTGACACAAACGTGACATCACCGACAACCAATCAGAAGCCTTATCCCTGCCCAGCCCTCTAAAGCCCTTTCATGGGGCTGACATGAAATGTCAAAGAAAGGACATTAGCAAGCGAGGAGAAGGGGAGGAGGCAGTGGGCAAACACAGAGCTCAGAAAGGCAGAGAGTACCAGCCGAGGGCGACCCAGAAGGGGATGGACACACAGGGATCTCTTCTAGTGCTAAAGTATAGGGGTGAGAGGGGTGAAAAGCACAGGGGGATGACAAGGAGATGGGGAAACTCCTCTAGGGCTGCAGGAGAAGTGGGAAAAGGAAACGAGCCCAGGAGGTGATAGGGGCACTGGGGGAATTCGTTTATTTTTACAGCACAGGATAATAGTCCCTGACTCTCCTTGTGACTGCAGGGGGAGTCATTTTTATCTCTCTGCTCCATACTATAACTGGTTAATAATTACTGCACAATAACATTATTCTCCCCACCCCTTTGGAGGCTGTCATTTAAATCAGGCACCAAAACTGATAGCCAGACTTTGCACCCTGGAAGTGGCTGTATGCATGGTCTTTGAAACAATAAACTGTACAGTGTGTTGTTATCCAGCAGAGACAAGTATATATTCACAGTTGTGTGGGGCAGTGTAGGGCTGCTGGCAGGGCAGAGTTTGTGCAGTGCACATAGACCAGGGGATATGCATGGAAGGAAAATTTGCAGAGGTGGCAGAGGTGATTTTACAAGTATAGTGGTGCTTCTTGATATGATTTTAATAATGTAAAGCAAATTAGCATTTAAATGTATCTGGTGTGACAGAGCACAGTTAGGTTTGGTGAGGGTGAACATGGTAGGGTGGCTGGTGTGACAGAGCAGGGTCAGATGTTGAGGTGTAGGTGAACATGATAGGGTGGCTGGTGTGACAAAGCAGGGTTAGATGTTGAGGTTTAGGTGAACATGGTAGGGTGGTTGGTGTAACAGAGCAGGGTTAGATGTTGAGGTTTAGGTGAACATGGTAGAGTGGTTGGTGTGGCAGAGCAGGGTTAAATGTTGAGGTGTAGGTGAACATAGTAGAGTGGTTGGTGTGACACAGCAGGGTTAGATGTTGAGATGTAGGTGAACATGGTAGAGTGGTTGGTGTGGCACAGCAGGGTTAAATGTTGAGGTGTAGGTGAACATGGGAGAGTGGTTGGTGTGACAGAGCAGGGTTAGATGTTCAGGTGTAGGTGAACATGGGAGAGTGGTTGGTGTGACAGAGCAGGGTTAGATGTTGAGGTGGAGGTGAACATGGGAGAGTGGTTGGTGTGACAGAGCAGGGTTAGATGTTCAGGTGTAGGTGAACATGGGAGAGTGGTTGGTGTGACAGAGCAGGGTTAGATGTTCAGGTGTAGGTGAACACGGGAGAGTGGTTGATGTGACGGGGCACTGGTCAGTTTAATTTTAAACAAGGTGTGGGTGGGTGTAACCTGACTAGACAGCGAGTGACAGGATAAGGTGTTGGCAAAACTACATTTTGATTAAAACTCCTCCTCATCCCCCACTCCTTACCCCTTACCGCAATTAACTTTAAACTTAACAAAACTATAATCCAGGTGCATATCCAAACCTCTTATTAAAGAGTACACATAACAGAAATTACATTTTTAAGGAGTTAAGTAAATCACATCTCAACCTCATAACCAAAGACATTATGAACGGGTCCAAGATCTTAAGAAATACCTCTCTGTGTTTCTTAGAATTTTTAATCACTGTTAATTATTCCAGATGTGCATTTCTATATTGTGTGTGTGTGTGTGTGTGGGGGGGGGGGGGCCTTCTCCATCCATTGAATTAGTTGACATTAGTTTGCTCTCAGCCACATCGTCCTTAAAATGGACAATAAGTGGGCATTTAGGTATGGAAACATTTTCTGCAACGTCCAGTAAACAGAATTGCGCATTTCTGGGTGCCCTTCATTCACCGAGTGATGAAATCCTAGAGGGCGAGCAGCCCAGACGCAGTGACCGGGTGAGTGACTTGGATCGGATATTTTCGCCTTCCAAACCTATGGGGGACGTAGACAACGTCTGGACGTTCTCTCAGCACCGCTGTTTCTGTTCGTGCATCGTTTTGCATCCGAGTGTTCTCCCAAAAGAGTGGCAGTCACCCCCTCCACACGCATCTCTGCGCCACGTTTGAGCACTCTCACCACAGGGGTCATTAACGCCCTCTCTCCGGAACCTTTTCCAACGCCGGCAGAGCGCGTTTACCTTTCTCTTATTTGCTAGCACCCGGGATTCATGGCCCCCAGATTCCCGGGCTCCCGGGCTGCCTGCAAAGGGTCAGGGATGCCTCGCTTTAACAGCGCCTTGTTTACAAGAAGGGTCTTTGCAACCTCAATCAAATGTAGCTTTTGGTTGCTGCTATGATAATGGAAAGGGCTTTCTTTCTTGTCTGCCAGAAGCCGAGCAATCTGCTCAATTTCCCCAAGCCCGAAAGAGCGCATTTTCCAAGTCGGGAAAGGCCGAATGATTGCCCCGTAAAGGCGATATCCAGGGAGAAGGCCCACGTCCCCTTTGTGCGGTTCTGCCCAAGCCCACTTGATATCTCCCCTTCCAGACCCCCATGCCCCATTCCCGTTCAGAAACCCGTGCAAGAGCAGACCCTGTTAGAAATCCGGAGCTTCAGATTTAGGCAGCGAGTTGCCTCCCCCCCCCCCATCTGAATAATGCGTTCCCACACCCCCTTGAGCCCCCCCCCCCCCGCCCCCCCAACTCCCAGGGCAGGCAACCGTGGGATTCTCCGCCTGTAACCAAGCTTTGCCCTCTCCCCTCTCTTGCCCTCCAGCTGCCGGCGAAGGAAGATCCATTCCCTTCCCCACTCCCTGAATACATTGGGCTGCTTTTAATCGGGGAGAGGTTTATGTCTATCTATGTGGGTAGCTGGGGAGGGGGGGGGGATGGTGCGCCCCCCCCTTCCCTCTCGGCAGATGGGGCAGGGAGGGATAATAAGGGAGCGCTGGACTGGCCCGTAAGAGGATTTATTCCCTGCTATTGTGTTCTTCTCTTCTCCCACCACCGTTACCACCGCCCCGAACCCAAAATAATAGAAAGCCAGTAGAATGGGCCTGTTTGTTCAGTATGTTTAAGGCAAACCCTTTTGCTGTTAGTGCTGAGTGGCTGGGGGGGGGGGGGAGGGGGGGTAATGGAGTCAGTGCTTTGGGGAGAGGGGGAGGAGAGGCAGGGTGCTCGCCTTCCCTCCCCCTCCCCCTCCCTGAGAACTCCATGCAGCCAGCATGGGAAGCGAGAAAAGGGTGCGCTGTGGTCTTTCAGACCCCGACTCTTCTCTCCAAGAAGCGTGGCCTTAGGGGGGGGTCCGGAGGTTTAGGGCACGGGAACTCCTAGGTAGGGATGTGAATCGTTTTAGGACGATTAAAATTATCGTCCGATAATTTTAATATCGTCTTAAACCGTTATGGAACACAATACAATACAGATTCTAACGATTTATCGTTATAAATCGTTAGAATCGTGAGCCGGCACACTAAAACCCCCTAAAACCCACCCCTGACCCTTTAAATTAAATCCCCCCCCCTCCCGAACCCCCCCCCCCAAATAACTTAAATAACCTGCGGGTCCAGCGGCGGTCCGGAACGGCAGCGGTCCGGAACGGGCTCCTGCTCTGAATCTTGTCGTCTTCAGCCGGCGCCATTTTCCAAAATGGCGCCGAAAAATGGCGGCGGCCATAGACGAAAAAGATTGGACGGCAGGAGGTCCTTCCGGACCCCCGCTGGACTTTTGGCAAGTCTCGTGGGGGTCAGGAGGCCCCCCACAAGCTGGCCAAAAGTTCCTGGAGGTCCAGCAGGGGTCAGGGAGCGATTTCCCGCCGCGAATCGTTTTCGTACGGAAAATGGCGCCGGCAGGAGATCGACTGCAGGAGGTCGTTCAGCGAGGCGCCGGAACCCTCGCTGAACGACCTCCTGCAGTCGATCTCCTGCCGGCGCCATTTTCCATACAGAAAATGGCGCCGGCCATACGCGTATGGCCGGCGCCATTTTCCGTACGAAAACGATTCGCGGCGGGAAATCGCTCCCTGACCCCCGCTGGACCTCCAGGAACTTTTGGCCAGCTTGTGGGGGGCCTCCTGACCCCCACGAGACTTGCCAAAAGTCCAGCGGGGGTCCGGAAGGACCTCCTGCCGTCCAATCTTTTTCGTCTATGGCCGCCGCCATTTTTCGGCGCCATTTTGGAAAATGGCGCCGGCTGAAGACAACAAGATTCAGAGCAGGAGCCCGTTCCGGACCGCTACCGTTCCGGACCGCCGCTGGACCCGCAGGTTATTTAAGTTATTTGGGGGGGGGGGTTCGGGAGGGTGGGGGATTTAATTTAAAGGGTCGGGGGTGGGTTTTAGGGGGTTTTAATGTGCCGGTTTTTCGATTTTTTCGATTTTTCACGATTTTTAAACGATTTTTCACGATATTTTACCCCCCCAAACGGCAACAATACGATTCCCTCCCCCTCCCAGCCGAAATCGATCGTTAAGACGATCGAGGACACGATTCACATCCCTACTCCTAGGCTCCAAGCCCGGCTTTGCCATTCTCCGTTAGAATGGACTGGCCCTCGTGGGATGCTAAGCAGGTACTTTGTGACTGCCTGCACGGTGCTCGGACACCGTGGGACAGCCCCGGCAGGGCCCCCTGCACCCACTATATTCAGCCGCTATCCGGCTAACGTGGCACAGATCTTCAGTGGCGCTCGGCTGTCTTATAGTTATCCGGATAAGTTTATCTGGCTAGGAGAGCCAAATAGTTGTCCAAGATTTATCTGGCCAAGACATTTATCCGGCTTAAGTTAGCCCTTCCCTGGAACCCCTCGTTTATTTGGCTTTTGATTGCCCATCAGACCTCTCTCCCCCCTTCCCCTTCATCCTATCGCTGGAATGCCTTTGATTCACGTCTCTGCGTTTTGGGGTAAATGACACCTTTTGCTCATTTGAATTCTGTTCCGAAGAGGGACTGCAAGCTCTGGAAAGCTAGCCAAGACGGTATTAAAGTTACTGAGACACCGAACTCTAAACTGCAGGGAGCCCCGAATTTCGAGAGGGAAGCAGCTGGGACCCCCACTAACAGAGAAGAGGGACCGCATGTATTTATGGGCTATGGATTTACCAAGGAGAGAGTGTATTCCGTGCCAGTGCCTTAGTGAAGAGATTTTATTCCGGGCGGCCATTTCTGTGCCCTTCTTGTGCCCTTGGACACAGAGAGACAGAATGCCCCAGGGTCTTGGTGGATAACCTCTCTGCCCCCCCCCCCCCATCTGCCCCCCTACAGAGAATCCAATACTTATGAACATTTTTGGAATAAGACTTAGTCCTTGTATTGAGTCACCCGAGGTGTATCACAGACGGAAGCTGGGGTTTACGTGACCCTGCAGAGTGGAGGACTCCTGGGCATTTCCCATGTAATGTGTGAGTGTCCTATATAGACAGTCCGAGGGCAGTGTTCACCACCAGTGGCCCGTTCCCATGTCCTCTTTTGCCCGAATTTGGGTCTCTCTCCCCGGCAGATCCATGGCAGAGCGCGGCCCGACGCCGGGGAACAGGAGGCGACTGAAAGGGAGCGCGAAGGACGTGTCTGCTTTGCAAATTGCTCTTAAATTATTGAAAGGGATTCGACAGAGCCTCGCCGAGTGGATTAAGCCGAGCAGGGACTGCATTAGCAGAGCCGAGCTGCGAAGCCCTCCTTAGCAAGAGTGTAAATTGTATTCATTTTTAAGCTACTTCCATGGAACATGAGGTTCTTTGTCTTTAAGTAACTATTCATTTTTAATGACACTTTAAACCATGCATATCAGGAGTCAGGCTACCTGCTGCCTCATCACCTCCCCTCCTACCCATCTCATTCCATCTCCGTACAAGGGCTGCCCAGGCCAACCCTGCCAAGATGATCCAGGCCGGATTTTGCCCCCACCTGTAGATTTGTCAGCCCTAGAAAATTCCGAACTATAAAGACCATAGGATCAATGGGGCAAAACCTCACCCGGGTGATCAGCCCCTCACCTAGGTGGCAACCCCATTCCTGGGAAGGAGAGACTGTGCTGCTGTGAGGCTCCAGGATAAAATATTATCTCCTCCTGCATTTGTAAATTCCATCCCTAGGCATTCTGGGGTGCGTGGTCCAGGGTCACACAGAGAGTCAGGGACTGAGGCACAGGGAGATAAAGGGACTCCCCCAGGGTCACACAGAGAGTCAGTGACTGAGGCACAGGGAGATAAAGGGACTCCCCCAGGGTCACACAGAGAGTCAGGGACTGAGGCACATAAAGTGACTCCCCCAGGGTCACACAGAGAGTCAGGGACTGAGGCACAGGGAGATAAAGGGACTCCCCCAGGGTCACACAGAGAGTCAGGGACTGAGGCACATAAAGTGACTCCCCCAGGGTCACACAGAGAGTCAGTGAGTGAGGCACAGGGGGATAAAGTGACTCCCCCAGGGTCACACAGAGAGTCAGTGACTGAGGCACAGGGGGATAAAGTGACTCCCCCAGGGTCACACAGAGAGTCAGTGACTGAGGCACAGGGAGATAAAGTGACTCCCCCAGGGTCACACAGAGAATCAGTGACTGAGGCACAGGGGGATAAAGTGACTCCCCCAGGGTCACACAGAGAGTCAGTGACTGAGGCACATAAAGTGACTCCCCCAGGGTCACACAGAGAGTCAGTGACTGAGGCACAGGGGGATAAAGTGACTCCCCCAGGGTCACACAGAGAGTCAGTGACTGAGGCACAGGGAGATAAAGTGACTCCCCCAGGGTCACACAGAGAGTCAGTGACTGAGGCACATAAAGTGACTCCCCCAGGGTCACACAGAGAGTCAGTGACTGAGGCACAGGGGGATAAAGTGACTCCCCCAGGGTCACACAGAGAGTCAGTGACTGAGGCACAGGGAGATAAAGTGACTCCCCCAGGGTCACACAAAGAATCAGTGACTGAGGCACAGGGGGATAAAGTGACTCCCCCAGGGTCACACAGAGAGTCAATGACTGAGGCACAGGGGATAAAGTGACTCCTCCAGGGTTACACAGAGAGTCAGTGACTGAGGAGCAGGGAGATAAAATGACTCCCTCAGGAGTGTACAGACCCCATTAATGAGGACTTCTCCTCATAGAAAGTTGGTCTATTACTTGCTATTGCTAAATTGCAAGTCTGATCATTTTTCTTGTACTTCAGTTTTTCTTAAAGAAATGGCAAGGACATATCGAAAGATGCCATGGGAGAAAACCAGGACCTCTGATGATCGGAGAGCCATCTAGGGAACCCTCCTCATACCAGTACTCTGGAGCTGACTGGATCTAAACATCATTAACCCTAGATTACAATGAACAACCCTCAAATAACCTCTTGTGGGTTCTGGAGATTCTAATCTGCTTTGCAAATGCTTTGTTTACTCGGGCTGCAGATGTCATAAGGGCTCTCTGGCTGTGCCTTCCCTCACACTGCACTATTTTAAGGAGGAACCGGGGCCTGCCCTTAGCACTCTGTGCAAGGTGTTCTCCTGTCTCGTTTTATCTGACCTCTTGCAGGCTACTTCCCTGTGGCTCACCATAAAACGAGAGCTGGGTCACCAACAGCGATGCCACATCGTGCTGGGGTTGGCTCGGATTGTGCTAGTTTGGAATCCCCAGGCTCTTCTGAGACCATGGATCAGACCTAAGGGATGAGCCAGCAAAGCGCTGCCACTCTGTTCCCCTGAAAAATTCAGCTGCAATTTTCTTTTTCTTTTTTTAAGCAAGGATTTAATTTCTTGAAAGGGGAAAAAAAATGACTCAGGCAAAAATTTCTGCAAAAACAAAAACTGCTGGAGGACTTTTGCCTGATGCTTTAAATTTTGGATGAAGTTAATAGCAGATCTTTCCATCTGCTCCCTCTTTTAAGATCTGGATATGAGGATATGAGGAAGGGCGTGATGGGGACGAGAGGAAGGTGCAGCCTGCAGATTGAGCACCCCCCAGTGCAGATCATGATGAGAGGACCTGGGAGCCTGAATCTGCGTTACTTTTCAAACCCTCTCTTTACGTTTTAATGAAATTGGCTTAATATACCTTATTGAGGTCAGGAGTCAGAGGGTTTGTCGGGCTAAGGTTTCGGGTTTAAAATTTCCTTATCCAGATAATCCTTTAAACAGATAAAAATTAGCTGGATAAATTGGAGATGTTCCAGGGCAGAGTCAGCCGGATAATTTATCTGGCTAATTCCAGTATTCAGCTGGATAAGTTATGTGGAAAAAAAAGTCTGGTGGTGCAGAAGGGCAGCCTTAAACTTAGCTGGCTGAGAATATCCAGCTATATTGTAAACCGATCTGATATGGTCATCTAACCATGAAGGTCGGTATAGAAAAGTGTTAAATAAATAAATAAATAAATAAATATTCAGGGGAGCACTTAACTGGCAGCACTCTGCTGAAAGGTCTGTAACTCATCCACCTAACTTTAGCTGGATAAACTGTCCCCGTGCCACACAGCTGAATGTCGACCTCATTGTGAGCACCACTTCCTTCCAGCCTTGAGGGAGTTTGACATTTCACCAACCGAGGCATAAAGATGTCAGCTTTCGAATACACCTGGAATCAGGGAGCCTGAAGAAGCGGGGTTTAGGGGTCTGGCCTTACTGTCTCTATGCTCTGCCCCTCCATCACCCTGCCACCTCTGCCACTCTCTTACCGTGCTGGGTCCTGCCAACTCTTACCTCGCCCTGTCCCACCATCTCACCCCACCGTCCCACCATCGCACCACCTACCCTCTGTCTCGCCATCACACGGCGCTCAGACCCACCATCTCCTCACCACGCTGCAGTAACGTGCCCTCCTTCTCACTATGCTCTCCTATTATCTCTAGTCAGCTTTATTTCATGTGTGTCTGCCACCGGTCCTAATCTTTCTCTGGTGGCCACTCACACCTGGGCCTTGATAAACCGTCTAGATTTGTTGCCTCGCTGAACATTTTTTTCAGCTTTTGGGCTAGGGCCTTCCGTCTCTTCGAAGGACGGAGAAGCAAGCTAGTGGTTAGGGGAGTGAGCCGGGAAGCAGGGAAGTCAGGGGTCAAACCTCCCTCCTCCCTCCGATGGCCCTTGTGCAAGTCGCTTGCTCCTCCGTTGCCCCAGGTACCAGGTTAGATTATAAACTTAACGGGGCTAGGAAATACTTGAATTCTAGCTTGCCTTCAGCACAGCCTTGCAGAGGCAATTAAACCCCCATCAATATAGAGAAATGACAGCTTTCAGGTCTGTAACCCACTAAAGACTTTTTGATCCGTGACTTGGGAGATATGAATCCTGAGCTCTGCAGAGCTAAAATATATATATATTATATATATATATATGCACATTCAGACAGTGCAAAACACCGCAGGCAGCAACGTATACACAGAGGTCTTCACTATTCTTCCACCCTTAAAAAAGCTTTGGCAGGTACTTTATGCAGACCTGGGATGTTGGAAGAGGAGAGGTGGGGGTGTGGCCGGGCTTGGCCAGGGGTTTGCAGCCCTGCAGTGCAGGTGTCAGTCCAGTGATGGGGCCAGGAGGAAGTTTCTGTTTTCTTGTTCCTTGCAGGACCAGAGGCCAGGACAGACTTTCAGGAAGCGGTCCCCAGGATTTAGAGCATTAATACACAGCCCCCAGCCCCCCCTGTTTTATACCGATTTCTGAATCAGGGACACCTGGTGATGAGGGCTGGGACGATGGGGGGAGGGGGGGGGGGAGAGCTGACTGTTGCCCGTCCTGGATTCCGCCTTAGGTGTACTCATCCCAGATCAAATGCGTGCCTCTCTTCCAAGTCATCTGCACCTGGGTTTGCTCGCTTGTACTTTCTCCAGCTGGCATGCGCCTTGCCAGCCCTGTGCTTGGAGCATTGTGGATGAGCTGGCTCAGATGTGCCCAGCTGTCCGAGGATACAGCTGTTGGGGAAGGGTTTCCTCCGCTGCCACCTTTTGGAAGCCATCACCGCAATCGGAGCCCCTCACTCCAACCCCCTCTCCCCCCCGGCACAGTTTCACAAGTCAGCTTGTGATCGGCTGGGTCACAGAGGATCGGATTCACCTTGAGCTGCATTTGATGAGAGCTCTTTGAATCCTGCATTATTTGGATCAGATTAAACCTCTGGGGGGGGGGGTTTCAATCTAATTCAAAGCAGCCCCCCCTTTCTGAAGGCCTGGCCAGACTGCTCAGACTAAGAGCTGACAACCATTAATAGGGATTGGGGGTGGGATCAGATGGTCAGTTTTGTGCCAGTAAAAGGCAATGCCTCCCATAAGAGGTGCAGGATCACTAGGGTCACTAACCCATCAGGAATATCCCGGATTTGCTGGCAATTAAAGGTCAGCCTGCGAACAGCTGGGAGGGAACTCTGAAGAGAGAATAGGAATGAGTGAATCTGCTTTATCCGGTCATCAGCTTCTCCTTAATGTCAGATATTCTTGGAGTCTTTAGTAGTCCGGACAGTGACTATAGTGTCAAGCTTTAAGGAGAAACACAACAAGAGCAGAGACCCCCATTTATAAGAGACTGAATGATAAAGAAGCCGCCGGATTTACCAAAGGGTTGGCCTCATTCTGTGTCTATGGAAAAAAATCTTTGCACATCTGGCCCTTAGTCACTCATTTTGTAAATGAATGCACTTTGGATGTTGTCATTTATTTGTCTTGTAGTTTGTTTATTTTAAAGAATGGAACAGATTTAACTCATTCTCTCTCTCTCTCTCACTCACACAAACACACACACACACACACACACACACACACCAGCCAATAATTTGTATTAAAAAGGATAGGAAGCCTTTTTAAAAATAAGAGTTACCTTATTACTGGTGATTTTTTTTTCAGTATCACTTCAGTAATATGGGTTACAGTTTCATGATCCAGACCCAGACACACACACACGGGTATTTGCTTTCTACCAGAGGGAATGGCACATAAGCTGTTCTCCCATGAATGACATTAAAAAGCCGTCCGTAAAATCCCTCATACCGTGTGATGCCACCTCCAGGAATAGGATCAGCCACAGCTGGCAGCCCCCAGCATGGCACACTGCTGGCTCATTAGAGCCATGGGGGGAGGGGGCTGACAGCTGTCACAGCTGTAAAGTTCTAGCCAAGACACTCCTCCTCTCTCCTCTCCCAAAACAGGCTTCCAAGAAACGGTGCCGATGACAGAGGCGAGGTCTGCTGGGAGCTGAGGCAGTCCCTAACCCAACATCTCTACTGCTTTCCTTGGTGTGCACTGCCCCCTTCTGCCGGGCACCGGGATAGCACGGACCTGCCAGGTGTGCTTCCAGGAAGCTCAGCCATATCTTCTTGTGCTAATCATCATTCAGCATACACACCCCCCTAATGATAGTTTACAGATGATATCCCCCTCAGCGTTTGGCATTCGGATACCAGCTTTCTGATTCCCGAAAATGCCCAGACGAGTTTTGAAGTCCCCTGGGAGCGTGCATGCGGTCAGCTCAGGGATGCATGGCATAGCAAGTAATGTATGATTGCATTATCTGTCCGCAGAGACCTGCTGGATCCTGCAGCAGACGTAATGGTAAAACAAACAAAAAAACCAATTCGAAGTTTCCAGCTCTCAATACTCCCTTCAGCAAATGTGACAGTTGTGATTAAATTAAAGAAAAGATATGTCTATGTGTACAATGTTCTATTGTAGATTGAGAATTGGTTAAAAGAAACAGAGAGTAGGACCCGGCTAAATGATCAATTTTCTTATTGAAGAAAAATGGCTAGTGGCCCAGGGATCTGTACTGGGACCGCTGCTGTTTAACACATTATTACATGACTTAGAGATGGGAATAACGAATGAAATGGTCACATTTGATGATGATACAAAATTATTCAAAATTGTTGAATCACAAGAGGACCTTGTGAGACTGGGGGACTGGGCATGCAAATGGCATTTAATGTGGACAGGTGCAAAGTGATGCACATAGGGATGAGGAACCCAAACAGCTGCATGATGCAAGGTTCCACATTGACAGTCACCTCCCAGGAAAACAAAATCTAGGTGTCATCATGGATAAATCGTTGAAATCCTCTTTGGCCAAGAAAGTAAATAGAATGCTCGGGATTATTAGGAAAAGAATGGAGAACAAAACAGAGAATATCATAATGCCCCTGTATTGCTATGTATGGTGCGACCTCATCTTGAGTGCTGTGTTCAGTTCTGGTCACTGCATCTCAAAAAAGATGCAGCAGAATTAGAAAAGGTACGGAGAAGGGCAACCAAAATGATAAAGGGGACGGAATGGTAGACTAAAGAGGTAGGATTCTTCAGCTTGGAGAAGAGATGGCTGAAGGGAGATTTAATAGAGGTCTATAAAATAATGAGTGGATTGGAATGATAAATGTGAATTGGTTGTTTACTCTTTCAAAAAGTAGAAAGACTAGGGGTCATGCAACAAAATTACTAGGTGATACATTTAAGACAAATAGGAGAAAATATTTTTTTACTCAACACAATTAAATTCTGGAATTCATTTCCGGAGGATGTGGAAAAGCTGTTAGTGTAGATGGATTTAAAAAAAGATTTGAACAAGTTCCTGGAAGAAAAATCCATAAACCATTACTAAGGTCAACCAGCAACACTACTACAATTAATATCCCCACCCTGTGGACTTTTTTTTTTCCTGAGCACCAATACCAGGAGGGGAACAACTTCAGCTGAATGCAAGCCGGCATAGGACTGAGTGAGTCTTTGTTTGCTCTGCTCTCCGGCCCCGCAGTGATTCAGACCCTGAATCAGTCTCACCCCGGCTCATTAACAGCTGCACTTCCTCCCCTCCCAGAGATGGGGGGGGGGGCCCTCAGGATTGGCCCCAATTGTGAATATAAAAGTCCCCTAGGTGGGTGGGTGGGGGAAGGTTAGGAAACGTCTCTGATAGCTGTGGTGCAGGGTGAAATGCAGCATGGGAAGCTGCAGGGCAGCCCTTGCTTTCTCCTGCAATCACCATCGCTCCCCGGGCTGGCAGAAATGCTGCTGCGGGTACCGGTGTTTGAGAAATACCGAGAGCCGGGCAGCATTCTTGCCACACTGCTCTGCAGCTCTCCCTAGTGGTCAGTATAGAGCAACATTCTGCATACACATCAACAACTGGAAAACCTGCAGAGGTGTACCGGAGGCTCAAACAACAACAAAAAATGACTTATGTTAATTCTTTTATTCTATGACTTGGTGAGGGGGGGGGGGGGGTTTACAATTGATTTTATTCCACTCAACAATAAAATAAAAGAATGAACACACAAAGGTACAGACCGGTTTGTGGTTTCTGACATCAGTGAGAGTAGGGTAAGTAGCGCATTATGCACCACATCCCTATCTATGCCTACACTTGCCTTTGTAACTAAGTGTTGGGTCTTGCATTCGTGTCTCTCAGGATCTGGAAAATCCAGAAGGGACATTGCTTGGATCTCATGGTATCTTCGTTAGCATGGGAGCAGTCCCGAATATTCCACACAGCCTGCCCTACACAGAGTGACATTATTCCCACTCTTTTCCCCGTGACAGGGCTGCATGATCCCTAAAACCGCTAAATTAATTAATTACAGGAGGCCCTAAAGGGGGTAATAGTCTCTCTATCAGTTCTTCTTCACCAATGGTGTTTCCACGCATTGGGCCATTGCAAGTGCCTCCATCTTTGGTGGGTCTAGGGCTGCAAGTCAGCCATCGTGGCGACAGAGCTGCGGTGCGGTCACGAGAGAGGGATTTGGAGAGATCACTTAAGCACACGGAAAGCAGCGTGGCCTTGCCCGCCGGCGAAGAGCAGCGTTACCCGGTGCGCAGAGGGGGGGGGGGGGGGGGAGGCGCAACGAGGGAGGGCGTCGGGGCTGCGCGGACGACGTGGGCGCCTCCCGGGAGAACCGGAGGTTAAGGCAGGCGAGGAAGGGAAGCTTAAGGGTCCGGGAAGAGCAGGAAGCCAGAGAAGATGCTGTCGGCCCCCTCGACTCCCACGATGTGATTCTTGTCTGTTGGCTCCAACCACACGGCCTCGTCGGCGGTCAGGTGGAGCACCACCCCTCCGGTGGTGGTCTGGAAGATGTTGTAGACGTAGTCGCAGAAGGTCACGACCTTTTCTCCCCTCCCGGCGCCCTTCATGATGTTCAGGCACAGGTTGCCCTTGGAGGTGGCGTGGTAGGTGAAGTAATACAGGCCGGGAATCTTGCATTTGAACTTTGCGCTCCTTTGATCGTAGTGCCCATTCTCGTTGGTGATGAGCCGATCAAACCGCACCGGCTGCTCCTTTCTTGGCAGGGCCTGGCCGACCTTGGCCATGGAGAAGGCAGACTTAAGGGTGGTTTTGTAGTCCCCGGATTCACCTTTGGCACCCTTCGCTCCCGTAGGCCCTGCGGGTCCAGGTGGACCTTGTGGGCCCTTTGGTCCAACTTTGCCAGGGTGCCCGTGGCTTCCCTGGTCTCCCTTTTCCCCTAGTTCTTCCAGATCTTCAGGCTGCCCGGGAGGACCTGGTTACAAAGTCAAAAGACAAAGTGGAAAAATTATTCAAGGTGCAGTCTGGAGAAAAGAATAGGAGTAAGGCGGCTCCCCTGAATCTGGGAGAGAGGTGAGTGCCACCAGGGGGAAACGGGTCAGACCCCGACGTGATCTATCAGTATTTTATGATCTACCAATATTTCAGCTGCTTATCGGGATTACGAGGTTCCTGGCTAGGGTAAACCTTACCTCATTATTTGCTTAACAATGCAGTAAGCTTCAGATAAATATCTGTATTGTGACTTTGAATCAGATATATTAATCAGTGATGTTCCCATAGACACAAAATGGGAAAATACCCTTTGGAACATCTGTCTCTGTCATGTAGGATTGCTAACCTTTTTCAAAGTCTACACTTCGTCCTTCATTTACACAGCTTCTAGAGGTCCAATGCATGAAATACACCTGAACCTCCAGCTCGCCTTCTATTCCCCTTCCCCATCCTTTCTTCTCCACCCCCAGCTCATTTGCCCCACTCCATGTCCAGCTTTTTAGGCCTTCATCAACCAAGCACAACCTCTGATTTTCCCACTTGTCTACTCTAAGGGACCATATCACCTCCGGAGCAGGAAGAACATGGAAGCTGCCTCCTCTCGTGCAAAATGGTCCTACCGCTCTCCTCCCTGCTCTGGGACTACCGCTCTCCTCCTGCTCTGGGACTACCGCTCTCCTCCCTGCTCTCCTCCTGCTCTGGGACTACCGCTCTCCTCCCTGCTCTCCTCCCTGCTCTCCTCCTGCTCTGGGACTACCGCTCTCCTCCCTGCTCTCCTCCTGCTCTGGGACTACCGCTCTCCTCCCAGGGTTCGAGTCTGCTCTGGGACTACAAGACCTGCTTCTCTTTTAGTCACAGGGAACAAGCGTGGCCACCCAATTTCACACGCAATGCAAGATCATTTTACAGATTCTGTTTTGTACACAAGTGTGCAGGTGACCTCGCAGATCGAGCTGCTTGCAGTCAAGATGCCCGGGGTCAGGTTTTAAGATTTGGGCAAACACAGAATGCAAAGACCCCTTCTGCTGGCACAGTGTTAAAATGGCTCCTCTTCTGTGCCGGGATTTGCTTTCCTACAGCTTCAGGAAGAAGAGCAAATGCACAGAAAAATGATACCAGGAAAAACTTGTGCAAAGAAATCACTGTGCAGCTTTTGCTCAAAAGCCCCAAAACGTAAGAATTGGGCAAAGGTTCTGCAATACTTTTGCTTATACTTTTCCAGAACACTTTTTTCCTTTTAAATTTTATCCATTACAAACACTGCAGGAAATTAAAATCCTTAGGCAAAAGGTGCACTGTTAGAAAATAGTACAAGCATGCTGTCTTGTAGGGGTTTTGCACTGTGGTCGAGTGATCACTCTCCCCCCGCTCCTGTTTTCCCTTACCTATGTCTCCCTTGGCTCCGTTACTTCCATCTTTGCCGTCTCTGCCGGGTGCTCCCGGGCTTCCTGGGATACCCGGGATGGCTGCAGAACTGCCGCAGCTCTGGGCACTGGCGAGTGTGACCTGAGCCAGCAGGATGAGCACCAGGCCTGCTGTCATCTTCCTGCCTTCAAACATCTTCCTGGCCAGGCGGCAACTGTGCAATTGAAAGGAACAGGTTAAGGGGACCCCAGACCAGCCGGGGGAGAGCGGTGCCACATGGTCTCACACAAGAAAGCCCTCGTTCTTCCCAGCTGAAGATTTTGCATTTTCTCCAATTCCACCCACCACGTTGGATCTGGTAGAAAAAAATCACTTGTGCTAAAACTGGGAATGTAGAAGTCTGTCGTCCCCCCGTCTCGCCTCAGTTCACTAGCAGAAGGATGTTGTGGTCAGTTTTCTTTAAGGGGATTCATATTAAAGAAACAAATAAGTGAGGAAACTGACCCCCAAGAGGAGTAAACCAATGTTTCTGGGTTGGTACTCAGAGACCACGGTTCCCCTGAAATTAACCAGAAGGGTGCCAGCAGGTTGGTGGTGGTCAGGTACTGTCCAGCAAGGTCACAGGGGGGTTAAGTATGGGAATTTGTAGCCTCATCTGTCCAGGACGGTAGAGAACCAAAGGGGAAGGCAACAAATATCGATCTGATTAAAAAGCGACAATCTAGGAGTGATCAAGCTTCTATGATTGATAGCTGGGCTATGTATCCTTAGCAATGACCAGGCAGAGCGGAGGGGCCAATCCATCAGTCCTATGTGTGTTACTGTCATGAAGGCTGAGGCAATCCTAACCCTAATCCTGGCCCATACATCAACCTTAACCCTAATCTCAGCCCTTCCTCAAACCCTAGCCCAGGTTTAGTAAGACTGCGCGTCTTTTCAGAATGGCATGGAATAAAGTTGCCTGAACATTTCACGATGGATGAAGATCAAGGTGGGGAAACTCGACTTTCTGCCACTCCGACTCACTCAGTGACACGAACAGTGCGGCATTGACCCGGGCTTTCTCTGTAAATGTCCCTTGCCGAGGGAGCTCTCCTCGTGCACTGGAAGCAAGGGACGGGGAACCCAGGATGGAGAGAGGTTCCGACTGAGACAGCTCTGCCCCCCCCCCCCCCCCCCCGGACGTCGGGCATCACCCTGACAGCCTCTCCTCCTCTCTTCCTTACCTAGGCTGGCCAAGAACATTGCATTTCGGATGGCGAGATTAAGAAGCCATGAGGGGAACACATTAATAGAAGGCAAGTCCCTAAATGGTCGCCCTAACATTAGCTTTCTAACTTCCATCCTAGCACCCACGCTCCTAAATCATCGCCTTCAACACGTGGGCATTCATCGTTTGCTTTCAAATGCTCATCCTCTTTAATTCTCTAATTTAGGAGAAGGACACCCGTGAGCTGGAGCTGGAAATTCAGAATTATTTAAATTCAGTGTTATTCCAAAATTTAAAAGAAAAAAAAATTACAAAAGACCGTTCAAGAAAAACAGACTCACCCCCCCCCCCCCCCAATACCGAAAAGTACAGACTCAATCCACAGAGACAGGAATGGGCAAAAGCAGGGGGCCGAATGCAAGCAGAAGGCTGCAGGTCAGGTTTCTTGCAAAGCCCCGGAACTCGCGCGAGGCTTGGATGCCCTGCAACCTCCTTCGGGCGAGGAGAGCACGCGGGCGAGCAAGGCTCGTGCACTGCTTCTTAAGGGTCGCCCTCGCGGGGGGATGATCCCACGTCCAGGACCCGTCCCACATAAGGCAACCCAGCAGCCCGTGGAGAAAGTGCCAGAACCTGGCACCGAGAAGCCAGTGCCACCCCAAGGGGGCAAGAATGGAGCCAGCATCTAAGGGTGGAACGGACTAGTAATTCATTGTCTGCTGAAATAATATGTCCCTGTCTCTCTGGCTGTGCAGCATTAAGAACATAAGAATATAAGAACATGCCATACTGGGTCAGACCAAGGGTCCATCAAGCCCAGCATCCTGTTTCCAACAGTGGCCAATCCAGGCCATAAGAACCTGGCAATTACCCAAAAACTAAGTCTATTCCATGTTACCATTGCTAATGGCAGCGCCGATTCTTACCTCGTTAGCATCCTGAAGCCGACGGCCCGATAAATACCAGAGCTGGAATCACACAGCTGCCTACAGTACTGAAAATCCCTCCTTACACAACCGGGGAAGGGCGATGGAGGGGTCAGAAGAGAAAGGGAAGTTAGCACAGATGGAGAGAACACGCCAGTTAGCTAAAAAAGCAGATTTCAGGCCTGTTGTTTCGGCATACAGGCAGTTTCAGATCCCCCTTTTTTTTTCTGTAAACCCCTCAATCTGGATTTGCCAACAAGGTCAAGGGATGAGGTTTTTATGTTTTGCAAATCTCAGCAACTGGTAAAAAGGACCCACTGTTCAATCCATATTTCTGACACTGTTTGCTCAGTTGTGGGTAGAGTACTTAATTGCATAAGCATGTGCATGCTTTTAAGCCAACATAATATTTATTCTCTTTTCTAGTTCTATGGGATGAATGCGGTGCTATACAACGATGAGAAATATTCAGATGTAATAAGTCCCTGTTCTAAAGAGTTTACAATCTAAGTGGGTACCTAAAGCAATGGGAGATAAAGTGACTTACCCAAAGTCACAAGGGAGTGGCACTGGGAGAAACAGGATTTGAACGCTGCCTTTCCCAGCTCACAAGCCATTGCTCTAACCACTAGGCTGCTTTCCTCCCATAGAAAATAATCTGGATATTTGGTGGTTTGTAGTGAGGATACAGGACTGTTGTGTGGCGGTTGGATGGAGGGCAGTGAGGACATGGGACAGTATTGGGTATTTGGTGGTTGGATGGTTTGCCATGAGGACACAGGATAATGCTGGTTGGTTGGTGGCTGGATGGTATGTGGTGATTATATGGGACAGTGTTGGATGCATGGAGGTTAGATGGTGTACAGTGAGGACACAGGATAGTGCTGGGTATTTTGTGGTTGGATGGTTTGCAGTGAGATTGCAAGATAGTGCTAGGTGTTTGTCGGTTGGATGGTTTATTGAATTACACAGAACAGTGTTTGGTATTTGGCGGTTGGATGGTTTATCGGATTACACAGGACAGTGCTAGGTGTTTGGCGGTTGGATGGTTTATCGGATTACACAGGACAGTGCTAGGTGTTTGGCGGTTGGATGGTTTATCGGATTACACAGGACAGTGTTGGGTGGTTGGTGGTTGGATGGTTTATTGAATTACACAGAACAGTGTTTGGTATTTGGCGGTTGGATGGTTTATCGGATTACACAGGACAGTGCTAGGTGTTTGGCGGTTGGATGGTTTATCGGATTACACAGGACAGTGTTGGGTGGTTGGTGGTTGGATGGTTTATCGGATTACACAGGACAGTGCTAGGTGTTTGGCGGTTGGATGGTTTATCGGATTACACAGGACAGTGTTTGGTATTTGGCGGTTGGATGGTTTATCTGATTACACAGGACAGTGTTGGGTGGTTGGTGGTTGGATGGTTTATTGAATTACACAGAACAGTGTTTGGTATTTGGCGGTTGGATGGTTTATCGGATTACACAGGACAGTGCTAGGTGTTTGGCGGTTGGATGGTTTATCGGATTACACAGGACAGTGTTGGGTGGTTGGTGGTTGGATGGTTTATCGGATTACACAGGACAGTGCTAGGTGTTTTGCGGTTGGATGGTTTATCGGATTACACAGGACAGTGTTGGGTGTTTGGTGATTGGATGGTTTATCGGATTACACAGGACACTGCTAGGTGTTTGGCGGTTGGATGGTTTATCAGGAGTACACAGGACAGTGTTAGGAGGTTGGTGGTTGGATGGTTTATCAGGAGTACACAGGACAGTGCTGGGTGTTTGAGGGTTGGATGGTTTATCGGATTACACAGGACAGTACTGGGTGGTTGGTGGTTGGATAGTATGTGGTAAGGACACATGATGGTGTTGTGTTTTTGGTGGTTTGATAGCTGTAGTGAGGACCCTGGACAGTGCTGGGTGTTTGGTGGTTAAGTGGTGGGCAGTGAGGACAGGGGACATCACTGGATGTCTGGTAATTCAAGGTGGGTTTCTCCTTTATAAATTCCTTAATTTTTTTATTTTCTTTGATTTATTTGTCCCTGAGGCTTACCTTCTTCCAAGAAACCTTTAGCTTCTGGGAGGTTTCCTGTTTGCTCATTATTTGCAGCAAACATTAACTTCCAGGGCCCACATTTACTTTGCAAACAAAGGAAAGTCATAAAAGAGAATTTTGTAATTGGGATAATGCTGGATATTCTCTCTGCAATAATGTTGTTTCTGACTTTCCGCTTCTAGTGCAAAGAGATTTTATCTTTTTGTTGTCCCTCACTTTGTCATGGCAATATTGACCTCAATTTTCCAGATTTTATCTTAAATATGTATGGTTTTGACTTCTTATTATAATGGGGTTGAGTTCAGAGATAGACCCATGTGCATGGTTTGCATGGGGGTAGGGAGCTTCAGGTGTGTCCCACCCTGGACTGAGACACGTAATAATCGTTTTCCATATCTACCTCCAATCTACTCCCCTTTCCAATATGATCCTGGGAGTTCGTTTATTTGGTGGGGTGGAGAAGGGAGAGTGGGAGGACAGGTGCATATTGTCTATTAGGATTGTAATACAAGGCCACGTTTTTTCTGGTGCAGTGCAGCCCCCAGCTGATTTTTGGAATGGATAAGCTGAAACATAGGTGCACACAAACACACTGCCCTCCTTCGAGCTACTGAAAAGAACTGATTTTGTGAAGAGTTATTTTTTAGCTGTAAATAAGAGTTCACTTGCCACTGTTGGGTGCAACACAGTTTGGATAATAGCGCAGTGTGAAGGTTAAGTTATTTCCAGTGAAGCCTAGGGGCTCCGGAAGCTCGATTAATTCTCCCACCTGGGTCCTTCTCAAAACAGGGCACCAGCCAGTCAGGTTTTCAGGATATCCGTAATGAATATGCATGAGCAATATTTGCATACATAGGAAGTAATGCATGCAAACACATCCCATGCATATTCGTTAAGAGATAGCCTGAAAACCTGACTGGCTGGGGGAGCCCCCAAGGACCAGTTTGAGCACCCCTGATCTAGACAACTTCCCCGCCGGGAAGGTTTGTGACCTGAGACCAAAGCTACACAGAGAAATCCCATTTTCAGCATACTGAAAAACTTTATTGTTCTTTATGAAAAGAATGCATACAGTACAGCTTACTTCAAGATACACAAAGAAATGCATTTACATCATCTGTGGCCCCTCACTGTCATAGCAACAACTGTCTCCTCCAGTATACCAAGAGTGCCACCCTTCGTGGCGCCTTATATAGGGGAACCTACGCTACACAAGCTGCTTTGCAGAGGGGAGATGTAAGAATTACTGTGAGAGGAGAGAGATGAAATGTTAAATTCTGAAGTTGTGATTTTAATCATTGCAAGAACTCAGAGCTCACAACGGCCTAAAGAGCGTCCATGAGCAAGGGCCAAGGGGAATAGTAAAACGCTCAGCAAGGGATGGGCATCGAGGTCTTGATGAGACTGACGCTCTGTCCCATTCGTTGTTGGAAGTCTTATACTGTGAATAACGGTTGCCAGTTGGCTCCATGCCATCAGGAACAGGCCAATCCAGTCCTGGTTTTTGCCAAACGGCGTGCATGGAGTTGTAGTTCTGATTTTCTTTGTAAGCCCAGGGTGGGGGCTATTGTCTAATGAGTTGCCCCTCACCAGTGGGCTCTTTCTAAGGACTGGTTTTAGAAAAACCTCTGCAGAGGACCTGACCGTACCACTGCCCCAAACTAGCGGCCTACGAACAGAAGACATTGACAAGCAAGTGATGTCGCATGCAGGAGGAACGGGCCTGCCTGATGCGAGGTGACAGAACCCTTTCATCTGTGCGGGCCCTCTGACTCATCTAGTCAGGGAAGAGAAGGAAGCCAGAGAAGACACTGTCAGCGTTTTCCTTGCCCACCATCCCATTATAATCATTGACAGACAGCCAGACCTGCTGACCTTCAACCATGCGCAGTAGCACCCCCCCTGAGGTGACCTGCTGCTTGTTGGACAAATGGTCACAGAAACTGGCCTTCTTCTCTTCGTCCAGGTGCAAGGCGACGCAGAGGTTGTAGGTCTGAGAAGCATGATAAGTGAAATAGTAAAGGCCGGGGATGTGGCAGGTGAACCTCCCAGTGGATTTGTCATAATGCTTGTTGATGTTGGTGATCTCCCTGGTGAATATGACAGGTGAGTTCTTGGCTGGGTACGTTGCCGTCAGTCTTGTCACGGTGAATGCCGATTGGTACTGGTGCTTGTGACTGCCGGGTTGGCCGTTCTCTCCCTTAGGACCCGGGACTCCTTTCTGCCCTGCAGGACCGGAGGGCCCCATGGGGCCATGTTTACCTTGCGGACCAGGGAGCCCGCTTTCTCCCTTCTCACCCTTTACGCCACTTTTTCCAGGCATCGCCGGGACACCTGTTGGATGCAAACAAGCTGGTTAATGACACGTTAAACGACAATCTCCCCAGATGACCCCCATCAATGTTCCTTCTCTTGAGGGCACACTGCCAGGTTAAGAGCTGAAATCAGTTTTCCTGCCCGATCATGGTTTCTCTGTTTTCTCAAATCGCAAACCAGAGAGAGCCAGTGGATGCCACATGTCTTGGGGGGGGGGGGGGGGTGGTTTGTGGGAACGAAATCACCTTAATTTTGGGACTTGGGAACTGAACCATTTAACCAGCAAGGTACTCGCCAAGGTGGCAATCTCAAACCATTGAGAAGCCGGCGGTAACGTTGCCACCATCTCAGAGAGACCTAGTTGGGCCTCTTAATGGCATAAAACATCTCCTCCAGTTTCTGTAGGGTCATGTCAGGGGTACCTGAGGGGAACTGTATCTTTGACAGAATATTCTGATTCAGCGAGGAACTGCAGTAATTCTACATGGCTTCTGCTAGGACCATGAAGCTCCTGTACAGAAGGACGGAGAATTCCACATCAGCAACCCTTCCCTTCTGAAAGCCCACGCTAAAGACGCTACAGGCTCTGCATTTCAAGGCTGTGTGTGTGTGAAACTGATTCCCTTGGGTAGCAGTGAGTATTCCCTCCTTAGGCTCTTCACTCCATCAACAGGGAACACATTGGGGGTTTCTGGGACTGATTTACCAACGCCTCCCCCTCCCAAGTCAAAGAGTAGGAGGAAAATCCTAATAGATCAGCCCCCCTCCCTCCAAGACTTTAACCTAGTTTCTGATTCTGTGGTGCCCATTACATCTGATAACATAGGGGTAGATTTTAAAAGGGTTACGCGTATAAGTTATGCGCGTAACCCTTTCAAAACCACCTGCGTGTGCCGAGCCTATTTTGCATAGGCTCAGAGGCGTGTGCAAGCCCCAGGACACGCGTACATCCCGGGGCTTTCCTGGGGGGGGGGCGTGTCGGGGGGGGGGGCACGTCATTTGGGGGTGTTCCGGGGCCATGGCTGCGGGCATGGTTCCGACCCGGGGGCGTTTCAGGGGCGTGGCCGAGGCCTCCGAAGTTGCTCCCGGGCCGGGGAATCGCACGGCGGTGGCCGGCCAGTGCGCGCGAGTTACGCCTGCCTGGGGCAGGCATAACTTTCGTGATAAAGGTAGGGGGGGTGTAGATAGGGCTGGGGGGGTGGGTTAGGTAGGGGAAGGGAGGGGAAGGTGGGGGGAGGATGAAGGAAAGTTCCCTCCGAGGCCGCTCCGATTTTGGAGCGGCCTCGGAGGGAATGGGCAGCGCGCGTAGGGCTCGGCGCACGCAAGGTGCGCGAACAAAAGTACACGGGCGTAGTTTTATAAAATCTACCTCATAGTGCAGGCCCTGGAATGTAAACATTTCAGTCACTCGTGTACATTCCTCTGCGTCAAATAATGCCGGAAAGTTCTAAAGATATGATTTCTACAGAGCCCCAAAAAAGCCACATCCAAGGAAAACAAACAAGGCAAGCAAAGACAAAATAACCTGATACAGAATGCACAGGCCTGAAAGGCTGCAGATTTCTGGGCAATGTACGGGTGTCTTGTGAAAGTTAATGGAGCCGTGCGCAGGGCTCTATGGATTTTTAGTGGTTGGCAAGAACAGGACAGACAGGCTTGGCTGCTAAGAACATTGGTGGATGGAGGGACTCCTAAGCAGCTGAAATGGCACGGAATTTCTTCAACCATGCCAACACTTACCCCGTTCACCCTTCGGACCTTTCAGCCCATCTCTACCATCTCTGCCTGGAATCCCGGGCACGCCTGGCATTCCTGGGATCCCATAGGTGTCGCTTTTCACCCGGGTCACCAGGGTCAGGAAAAGCAGGACCAGGCCTAGCGACATCACAAGGCTTGCCCCCATCTTTATCCTAGAAAGAAAGGGAGCCACGAGGTGAGCAGGCGACTCTTGCATCAGCAGCAAAGAGAAAGCAGAAGGTGTGAGGAGGTTCTGGTTCCGTGTCATTAGAAGACATTGCTGGTGTCCATCTTCCATCAGACTATGGAGCCATAAATGGCTGGAACCAGATGCTAGGTAAGTTCCAGCCATGTACAACACAGTGTACATTATGACTTGCATTCACCCTCAACTGTAAAAAAGGATTCCATTTGCATTTTAAACATCTGTCCAATAAATTCAAAATGTAAATGCAACACATTTCAAGCTCACTGGAGAAGAAATGGTAAGTAAGTCAATGGGCATGAGTGAAGTCTCTTACTGTATAAGAGGTGTCACCTCATGCTGACAGGGAGCGTGGACTGCAAAGTGAAGACAATGTTTTCTTCTCTGCTTCCATTAGGCAAACTAGGCAGTTGCCTAGTGCACTGACATTTTGGATGCGGCAAAGTCTCGCCAGTGTGAGAGCCGGAGGGGTTGCTGTGCCAAGGCCAATACCAGCAAAGAAGGAAGTGCTGTGCTGGAGTGACTGCCATCAATAGATTTATTTATTTAAAAGTATTTATATCCCATACTACTGAAGGCAGTGAATATTCTTCCACTGGCCCTGCCTAATAACTTTACTGCTACAAGGTGCCCGTCCAGCTCACACTCTGAGATGCTTTATAGTTAGATTGACTTTTTAACTCCAGGTCATGGGGAACAGCCTCATCCAGCCCTGGTTTTGCCCCCTTGCATGCAGGGAGATGTAGTTCTGATTTCCCAATTGAGGCCCCCTACGAAAACCGGGACTACATCTCCCTACATGCATTGGGCTAAAAACCAGGACTGGTTCAGCTTGTGACCGCAGACCTGGAGCTATATGATTGATCACACTTGTTTTAATAAAACAAAAAAACAAAAAAAAAAACCCAACCACCAACTTGTTGGATAAATGGAGACAAAGCCCTGTTTTCACCCAGTGGACTGATCCACTGCCATTCAGCTGCATGGGATCATCACATTGTACATACAAAGAGAGGGGGTGAGGGCTGACCACCCGATCCTGCATTTGTTGGGATCATGCAGGACGTGAGCCGAGGCAGATGAGGAAAAGGGGGATCATTCTGCCAGGCCATGGCCTCTCTGAAGTGGGGAGACTGGAGGGGCCCCAGCTGCTGTACCTGCATTCATTTGTTCTTGACAGCAGGGCTCGCCTCGGCAGCTTTCCCCCCTTTTTTTTTTTTTTTTGTAAGTTTCGCGCCTGCCTTCGCATCCTGACCCAGCTGCCCCGGATTTCCAGACTTCTGTCCCGCCAACAAGCTCCTGCAGTCTAACCTCAAAGCTGGGCGTTTAAAGCACACCCCTCTGCTCCCTGCACACACCCTTCCTCCAAGCTGGAGGGAGAGAGGAGAGAGAGAGAGAGAAAGTAAAAAAAACCCCAAACAAACACAGAAATGGAAAAAAAATAGTGACAAGGAGGAGAGATGGAACTAGAAAGATTTGGCCAGAGAGAACAAAACAGAATAAGGGAGGGGGAATGAAGGAGAGAGGGAGAAAAAGAGACGGGTGAGAGGAAAAAAAAAAAGAGACAGAAAGAGAGGAACCTGGAGAAGATTCAAACCAAACTTAGGACAGCAAAAGATTCTAGTGAGGAAAGATCAGATAAAGGGCTCCCTCCGTCCGGGTCTGAGCTGGGAGACCGCTGAAAACCTCGTGGCTTTTATCTACCCTGGCACCCCCTCCTCCTGCTCCATTCAATCTCCTGCACGCCCGGTTCCCGAGGACTACAATCCTAACCACCCCTACCACTTCATCCCTCTTTACTGCCCTTTTTCTTCCTTTTTACGCGGCTAACAAAATGCTCTCTTTTCTACAGCAAGCCCAGGCTTCTGCCGTGGGCAGAGCCCACCCTGGCGTCCAAAGGAGATCAGCAGAGGGAGAACAGCATCTCCCGGATCTTCATGAGAAGCAAGTGCCCCATAACCGAGGCTCTTTAATTTGTTCATTCATTGATTTATTTAAAAATTCTGCCTGCATCAGAGCAGCCCTGCTGGGCGGAATACATAAAAACACAAGACATCAAGAAATCAGTCCCAACAAATACCAACCCAAAGATCTTTAAAAAAAAAAAAAAAAAAAGACATTAAAATACATTTACTGGGCTGGCAGATGAGGGATCTCTTACCTGGGTGAGGCTGCCAGCTGGTCCTTGGCTGTGTGCTGAAGGGACCCGTGCAGCAGGGCAGGTGGGTGGCCCAGCTCCGCAGCGGACGAGTCACATTCCGAAACCAGCACGAATGGGAAGTGCTCGTGCAAGGCCATGAAAGATTGCCCAAAATAATCCCTAGCACTTCCCTCTCTCTCTCTCTCTCTTGGGACCTAGGCCAAGTTTTATATCCCCTTTCATGATTATTTCTTCTACATCTGCAATATCCGCTCCTCCACCACCCCGGAGCTGCTGGTCAACACAGGAAAACCATTTTCCCCTCCCCCCCCCCCCCCCCCCCCCCCACAAAAAAAAGGCACAATCGGCAATGTTTCTGGCTACATGGTCTCTCTTTGGTTTAATGTAGGCTGCTGGCTCCATGCTGACAGGGCTGGGCATGGGACATTAGGGACCCCCCAGAGGAATTAACCAAGGGGCCCACACGAAAAAGTGCCAGCCAAGCCAGCAAGCTCCAGGAAACGGACTGAGAAAACGGTGCCAGCTAAGGCGTTCTTAGAGAACCCAAGTCAGGTTTGACGTGGCAAAATGACAGCACTTTGCAGGTGTTCCATCCAAATCGTCATCAATTTGGCCTAGTGGCTAGCCCGGTGGGCTACGAGCCAATGGCTGCAGGGTTCAAATCCCACTGCTGCTGCTGCTGCTGCTTGTGACCTTGAGCAAGTCACTTTACCTTCCATTGCCTCAGGTACAGAACTTAGATTAAAAGCCCTGCAGGGCCTGGGAAGTATCGACAATACCTACCTGCATGTAATCTGCTCTGAAATGCCAACGAGCGGAATATGAATAAATAGAGAATGGCAGTGCCTGTGGCAAGCTCACAACATTCATCCAGTACATTGCAATATTTGATAAACAAGACCTCTGCCTAATAACCGACAGTAGGCTCGTTGCATTGCTCTTCCTCACACGTCTTAAATTAGGCAGCAGGGCAGACGTAGGCAACCAACAATCTCATTTCTGTGCGATCCCGTGGCTTGGCCGCTTGGAGGCAGGCGAGGTTACAGTTACCTGCAAGTTGCACTTCTACGACAGGATTAAGGAATGAGATGCCCATCCGTCTGGTTCTTCTCCTCCACTGCTCTCCTTCGGTGCGAGGCGGGGGCCGTATCTTCTGCAGAAGGTTCCCCACTTGCCGCCAAGTCATCTTTGTCTTAAAAAGTTGATTGCCTCTCTGTTAAAAGAGATGGACTTGGGGGGGGGTGAGGTTCTGGGGACGCCCCCCCCTTACCCACCCACCTGGATTCCTCTTTTGCTTACAGAGATTGATTTCTGGAGCAAAGGTTTGGTTCTTGCAGTCTTACCCAACCGGATACAGTGTCCACGTCCTTACGTAAATTGCACCCATTAACCCACCCTTGAGACTTTAAATATCTTCCCTAATTTTCCCCAAATGCTAGTTGTCTTGTCTGCCTTGACTAGACTGTAAGCTCTACAGAGAAGGGACTCTCTCCTATGCGTCTGTGTACCACACTGTGCACACCATGTAGCAATATATCAATGATTAATAGTAGTAATAGGTTTTTCTATATAAGGGGGCAGAAGAGAGAGGTTCAGTTCTGATACTCTACAGGTGGACCTGACCCCCTCCTGGTCATTTTATGAGGCCTAATTGTTGTCCATCCAGTCCTAGAAGTTGCTATAGTGAAAAATATTCTGAGCTCTTTTGTCCTAACCCCATTCGTATTTGCTCAGACTCTTTCATTAAACCTTTGTCTTCCTCAATTCGTTCAGGCAATCTCCAGCCCTTGTAGTTCTGCGTTTCAGCCTTGGGGTCAATTGTTGGGACAACTACAGTTGTTGAAATGTAATTGGACTAATTGTGACAATTGATTACATTTTCCTTAGCATCTGTACTTGTAATTTCTGAATATAAAAGGCAGCAGAGCGCAGCAATCATCAGTCCATGAAACATAGCCTGGCTGTCTGCCAGGAATCCCCACCTCTTCTATTCCGAATGACTTTCCAAACCAAAAGGCAGACACTGCATAAAACCAGCAACCCAAGCACCTGGAACGCAGGGATCCTGTGAGCGGTGCAGGACAGGATGGGGATACAGAATTATTCATTTCTAAGGGGACTGACATCTTGTCATCTCTAGGACTGGAGGACTCAGGGGATAGGCATAGGGATACAGAGCCTGTCACCTCTAGGACTGAATGGCTCAGGGGATAGGCATAGGGATACAGAGCCTGTCACCTCTAGGACTGAATGGCTCAGGGGATAGGCATAGGGATACAGAGCCTGTCACCTCTAGGACTGGAGGGCTCAGGGGATAGGCATAGGGATACAGAGCCTGTCACCTCTAGGACTGAATGGCTCAGGGGATAGGCATAGGGATACAGAGCCTGTCACCTCTAGGACTGGAGGGCTCAGGGGATAGGCACAGGGATACAGAGCCTGTCACCTCTAGGACTGAATGGCTCAGGGGATAGGCATAGGGATACAGAGCCTGTCACCTCTAGGACTGGAGGGCTCAGGGGATAGGCACAGGGATACAGAGCCTGTCACCTCTAGGACTGAATGGCTCAGGGGATAGGCATAGGGATACAGAGCCTGTCACCTCTAGGACTGGAGGGCTCAGGGGATAGGCACAGGGATACAGAGCCTGTCACCTCTAGGACTGAATGGCTCAGGGGATAGGCATAGGGATACAGAGCCTGTCACCTCTAGGACTGGAGGGCTCAGGGGATAGGCCTAGGGATACAGAGCCTGTCACCTCTAGGACTGAATGGCTCAGGGGATAGGCATAGGGATACAGAGCCTGTCACCTCTAGGACTGGAGGGCTCAGGGGATAGGCATAGGGATACAGAGCCTGTCACCTCTAGGACTGAATGGCTAAGGGGATAGGCATAGGGATACAGAGCCTGTCACCTCTAGGACTGGAGGGCTCAGGGGATAGGCCTAGGGATACAGAGCCTGTCACCTCTAGGACTGAATGGCTCAAGAAATGGGCACAGGGATACAGAGCCTGTCACCTCTAGGACTGGAGGGCTCAGGGTCTGGCCACAGGGATACAGAGCCTGTCACCTCTAGGACTGGAGGGCTCAGGATCTGGCCACAGGGATACAGAGCCTGTCACCTCTAGGACTGAATAGCTCAGGGGATAGGCATAGGGATACAGAGCCTGTCACCTCTAGTATAAGTCTCTGGTGAGACCTCATATAGAGAATTTGTACAGTTCTGGAGACTTTCAAAAAGATATAAACCAGATAGAGTCGGTCCAGAGGGCGGCTACTATAATGGTCAGTGGTCGTCATCATAAAGGATAAGGGGACAAAGATCTGAACATTTCTACCCTGCAGCAAAGGATGAAAAGAGAAGACATGGCAGAGGCATTTAATAACGGGATAAATTCACAGGAGGGGAGGCTCTGGAACGAGGGATCATGGGCTGAGGTTGAAAGCGAACAGAAAGTGTAATCTAAGGAACTATTTCTTTTACAGAAAGGGTGGTGGACACATGGGATGGCCTGGGGTGGGGGGTGGAGGTAAGGACAAATCTGAATTTGAGAGAGCACGGGACAAGCACGGAGAGCCTCCGAGGGAGAGGAAGGGGCAGACTGGAGGGTCTTTACCCGCCATCATGTTCTATGTCTCTGTGGTGTTATGGGCTGAGCGGAGAGTGCGCAGGCAACTGCGTGTGGCTGGGGGCTGGGCCGTGGCTGCAGACTCAAGGTCCCCTTTTGGAAGATAAGGCGTTGAGGCTTCCAGCTCCCGTTTTCTTTTCCGTGTTTTGTATTCTGTACCTTGGGGCTGGTGGAGGTTCGCCAGAACAGGACCTAGAAACCATACAGGGCCTTGCCGGGGAGGAGTTTTATTTGTTTAACCTGAACTAATCCCGTTCTTGTACCAGGTGTCCCAAGTGCCTTAAATCGATTTTGGAAGGAGGAGGAGATAATACCTACCTGGTACTTAAAGCAAGGGCATCTACGGGGTGCACGCCCCGGGGATTGTCTCTGAGGAGCAGCCTAGTGGTAGAGGAGCAGGCGGGAAGCCAGGGTTCAAATCCCACCGCTGCTCCTCGTGACCTTGGGCAAGTCACGTCAGGGATTTAGTGAGCATTTCCTCCCCTCTTTGACACAGAATGAGGGCGAGAAGCCTTAGTAAAATCAGACTCTCGCAGTGTGAGCCGTCTGGGGACGGGGAAATATCTACAGTACCTGCATGAAATGCGCTTTCAGGCCTCCCGAAAGGTGGAATATAAATAAATAAAAGAGTAGGGGAGCCCTCGTACCATTTACTCAGAGAAGTCATTTCCGTTAACGTCTGGAAGGCGCAATGAAAATGTTGAAGGTGACTGTCGCGTGGAAAATAGGCCTCCATCTTCCACAAAGATTCATCTCCCAGAAATGTAGGTTGTATCGGACGCTGATTATCTGAAGCCTTTTGTTTAAGTAAACTGCGAGAGAGAGAGAGAGAGAGAAAGAGACTATTCCAAACATCTCCCAAGCCACAAACCTGGGGGCCTAGGAGAGGGTCCTCCCTCCCCACTTGGAACAGACCTAGAGCTGCATTGGCTTGTGCTGGATCCCAGGAGCTGACCCCTTCATGTTAGGGGAAGAGTGCATTAAAGCCAAGCCAATAGGAGCATGGAAAAACGCTCGGACCGGCCTAGCAATTATGGATCCCCATAGGTCTCGATTTTCAGTGGAGCTCACTCTCCTGAAGGACTTTGTTCCTCGCCAAGGCTGATAGGATCTAGACCTCATTCTGCTGGCCCCACCCTGATCTGGAACGTGAAGGAGCACCCCACCCAGACACTCCTCACCTGATGGACAACATTTCACGGGCCACTCATGGTCTCCCCCTGAATATGAAGGCCGCCCTGCAGGTCATGGATCAGTTGTCTCCTCTCCTCCACTACTGCGGTCTCTCCCATTGTGAGTCTCTCCTCGAAGCCCCGTGAGCGCGTCTCGTCTCATCGCTGTTTATCTGCCTTTGTGATACTCATGTGGTGCCACGTGCCAGCCACTGGCTCAGCCACTGGCTCAGCCACTGTTAGTGGGCCAGTGTGTGTGTGGGTGTATGTTTGGGGGGAGGAACCAGTGAGCGGTCACACTGCAGTGCCTTCCAGTTCTCACAGCTCCATCAGCAAGATCCCGTTCCCGCCCTCCAGCTGCCTCAATCCCTGCCATGCCTGTGTACCAGCTTTAAGATTTTGGAAAATGCTTGTGGTACCTGTGTCGGAAAGGCCGTGAGGACATCGAGAAGAATTCAGTGTCACTTGCCGTCTGTGGGGTGTCGCTTATTAGCCTTTCTTCAATGTCCGGCACCTCTTTCATCAAGCTGACCTAATACAGCAAACCTCCAATGCTTTATTTTGGTTTAAAATCACTGCACCACCCAGCTTCTTCTCAAGAGCAGTTTCTTTATCACTCGGTCCCATTGCTTCCTCTGTTTTTCTTATTGCGAGGTCTTTTAAACCACCTTTCTTAAGTCTGCTATGTGTGCCGTGTTACGGATCCTAATGGGGTGATGCCTCCGTAGGGTTTTGATAGTGATCATCACACCAGTGCCCCACCGACTAACCTAGCTTCATAATAGCAGACAGACCCAAGCTGTCAAAAACCAGCAATATCTCCAAGGGGAAATGAAAAAAAAAACCCAAAAAACAACCCAACAACAAAAACAAAAGCAAAACAAACACAGGGATAGTCAAATGAGTTTGGTTCTTTTATTTAAATGCTAATTGCATTGTTTCTTGCTAGCACTGCATACACAGGGTAAGAGGCGATTACAAGGAAAGATGAATAAGATTTTTATGTTCCAAGCAAAACAACTCACATAAGCCTTCAAGCAAACTTTCAATTATAGCAAAGATCAATCCAGGGCAGAACAAAAGTTCATGCTTGGGGCCCTTGGTTTTATTTTACTTTTCTTGGGAATTTCAATGTTTAATACAAAAAAAAAAAAGTGAAAAGAATGACTTTGTTAGAACAAGCAGCAGAAAAATCAGTGGAAAAGTCATTTTTTTCCAATGCTCATTTGTTTTTTTGTTCTAACATTGAAATTCCCAGCAAAAACACTAAAAGAAAAACTGAAAGGGAAAGTCCCTATTTATGCCATACGTGTGACACGGGGGGGGGAGGGTATTTTGGATTCGGTGGGAAACACATCCTAAAATAACAGCAGCACCGCTGCAGAATATTTTGTAGTGGGAAATTAACGAGGGACCTTCGTAAGACAAAATGAACGGTGCCTCCCGTAGGTTGAGTCCACTGGTTATATCTGTATCCGTCATGACCTCTTATGTTTTCATGCTTGGTTAAGTCGTATAAGCTTCAGGGCGATCAATGCAATATATTTAAAGCGTTATTTAAAAAAAAATGGCCAAGAGCTGAAAAACTCCTGTTTTAAGAGAGCCCGGGAGGGACAAGAGCAGGGTCGCAGCTCGTCTGCATAATCTCGTGGCACCAACCTGCCCAACTCTTCTCCACGTATGGGAGACTCAGGCCCTCAGCCTTCCTGTACGTACCTGTGGGCTCCTCCAGGCTGGTTTTACAGACGCTAACTCTTTCATGCGGTAAGAGTGGCTGCCTTGCCGCAGCTTGACTCATGCACCCATGAATTTCACTTCTTACTTTGCTTATAAAATGTGCCAAGCGGGGAAAAAAAACCATCTCCCTCCCGCCTCCAGTCCGATGTGGTCCGCTTGGCATCCCACCGGAGGAGCTCATGGAAGTAACATTTAGAAAGCAACCATGGGCGGGTGTCAATCAATGCGGTAATGTGATTGTCGGCCTTTCTTTCGCTGCCTGCTAATTATTTTTTTTTATTAAAATCCCCCGCTTCCCCTATTGTTTTATAGATCCTCAAGCCCCAGCCCAGATGACACGCCACTGGCTAACCAGGAGGACCAGAGGGACCTTCTCCTTGACTGACCCCCCAGCGCCACTCACGCTGCTGGCCGCGTCTTCCCTTCTCTCCCTGGCACCGACTGTGTTGCCTTGGTGGCCCACCCAACGCCCAGGGGGCAGGAGAACTCAAACTCGGGGGGGGTCTCCTGTGCCACCGCACATAGTGATAACAGCCCGAGCCGTGAGATCTGGCTTCTGTAATCAGTTTTAAAACAAAATCGGTGAGCCGACAACCAGCGCAGTCACTGGGCAGAGATGCTTTCTGCTATTTGGGCTGGGTTAACAGAAGTCAAAGTGCAACCTCTCACTGAAAGCAAAAACTCCCTATTACATCCATAACCAAGAATTAAAGGGAAGTTATTGGACCCAGAGAGAGTAACCACTCCAGGTGACATCAGATTATGTTACAGGGGCAGCAAGTCTGTCAGAAACCAGCATGGCCAATTTACAATTATGGGGTCAGTGTTACTGGAGGGAGAAGCAAATTCTGCAATAACACAACCGCTTTCATGTGTAGCTTTGCTCCTGCGGCTCGTACGCGTGGTTCGCACACGTCTCACCCCCCCCCCCCCCCCGCTCCCGGGCTTAAGCGTTCTCGGGGAAGAGCAGGAAGCCGCTGAAGACGCTGTTGGCGTCGGCGCGCTCGTACAGCTTGTCCCTGGAGTCCGTCTGTATCCAGACCCTGTCGCCCTTCTCCAGTTTCAGCACGCTCCCCCCAGAGTTCACCTGAGGCTGGGCGCGCTCGTTGCCGTCGCAGAAGGCCACCTGCCTCTCTGCCTGGCTCCTGTGCTCCTTCACGATGAACAGGCACAGTTCGCCCTGGGAGACGACGTGGAAGGTGAAGTAGTAGTAGCCGGGGTCGGCGCAGAGGAACTTGCCGCTGTCGGCGCTGTAGCGGTTTTCCATGTTGGTGATGACCTGGCTGAAGAGGAGCACCTTGTCGTGGATCTTCACCAGCGCCTCTGGGTCAATCATGGCCGAGAAGGCGGGGCGCCGCTGCTCCCTGATGTTCGCCACGGTGCCCTTTTGCCCCTTCTGCCCTGGTTCTCCCGAGGGCCCCAGGGGGCCAACGGGTCCCTTGTAGCCTTGCATACCTGGTGGGCCCGAGGATCCAGGCTCCCCCGTGTCACCTTTCATTCCCTTGAGTCCTGTCCTTCTACCAGGCAAACCTTAAAGGAAAGACACAGACCAAAGGTTAACAGAACCTTTCTCCTTCAACAGATAAAGGTAAAACTTCAGAAGTACACATGGGCTGTTCGGCCTACACGGACCCACCCATTTTCAAATACAAGGCATCCACATACATTGCCTTTGAATGTTGGCTTATTATACGGCTAGACCTTCATGTGGATGCTTAAGCCTCTATTAAATAATGGCAAAAGCACGTGTGCTAGTGACACACCTATTGCACACAAAACATTTCTGAAAATGAATGTTACTTTCAGCCCTGACACGTACATGATACATTTAAAAGAACTTGGATTTCATTCTTAATACCTGCTCAAGGGGAGAGTTAAAGAGCTGAAGGAGTTGGCCTGTCTGATGGCTTCTCCTCTGAGCATCATGCTGTAAGGCACAGAAAGCACATCTCACCACGCCTTACCTGGATCTCCTCTGTCTCCTTTCTGTCCCGGTCTCCCATCACGACCCGGGACTCCAGGATACCCATCTTGGCCTTTCTGAGCTATGCACACGTCCTGAGGGAGAGCGATATCCAGAATCATTAGAAGGGCAGCGACGACCAGCCATGCCCTGCCCGCCATCTTGCCTCTGAAAACAGAAAGCACAGGGTCAAATGAAGCACCGACAGGGAAGCTTTGATATCCATTAACTGAGCAAGATAAGAATTAAGGAGAAGCAAGAAGGAGCCTGAGGGCTCAAAAGCACACAGTGATCTTCATCTGGTGGGAAAGAGGAGATGTTCTGCAATATTCCCCACATTGAATGGTCTGGTGGGGCGGGGGAGTACTGGTGAAGGTCTGAACTTCCTGGAACATTCCACCAGTAGCAGCTGTCTTCTCACCACTGGGGGAGTCCCTTTACCTCCTTCTGTCTCACTCACTGGCTCTCTGTGTGACCCTGGGGGAGTCACTTTATCCCCTGTGCCTCAGTCACTGTGTGACCCTGGGGGAGTCACTTTATCCCCTGTGCCTCAGTCATTGACTCTCTGTGTGACCCTGGGGGAGTTACTTTATCTCCCTGTGCCTCAGTCACTGACTCTCTGTGTGACCCTGGGGGAGTCACTTTATCCCCTGTGCCTCAGTCATTGACTCTCTGTGTGACCCTGGGAGAGTCACTTTATCCCCTGTGCCTCAGTCACTGTGTGACCCTGGGGGAGTCACTTTATCCCCTGTGCCTCAGTCATTGACTCTCTGTGTGACCCTGGGGGAGTTACTTTATCTCCCTGTGCCTCAGTCACTGACTCTCTGTGTGACCCTGGGGGAGTCACTTTATCCCCTGTGCCTCAGTCATTGACTCTGTGTGACCCTGGGGGAGTCACTTTATCTCCCTGTGCCTCAGTCACTGACTCTCTGTGTGACCCTGGGGGAGTCACTTTATCCCCTGTACCTCAGTCATTGACTCTCTGTGTGACCCTGGGGGGAGTCACTTTATCCCCCTGTGCCTCAGTCACTGATTCTCTGTGTGACCCATGGGGGAGTCACTTTATCCCCCTGTGCCTCAGTCACTGACTCTCTGGGTGACCCTGGGGGAGTCACTTTATCCCCCTGTGCCTCAGTTGCTGACTCTGTGTGACTCTGGGGGAGTCTCTGACCGTGAGTCTTTTCCCCGGCTCTGGGCTGTGGTGCAGTCCTGAGGCCTGCTACAATTCAGGCAGGCTCTAATTTCTTATCATCACTGGCAGGCAGACTTTCAGTTGCAGTCACATCATCCCTCCCACCCTGGACGGCTCCAGCACGGCCTGACTCAGAGCAAGTTCCCGATACTCCACCCTGGGCTCAGGCAGCCTCTCTTAGCAGCACGTTCTTTGTCTCCCAGGGCCAGGCTGTGCGTCCTGGTAATCCCTGGTCAGCAGGGCCTCTTAATATTGTTATTATCAGGAGGGAACAGTGGTTCAGGCATTCTGAATTTAAGTTACTGTTTTGCAGACAGTGGTAGAGAAATGGTTTCTGTGACTTTGTTGATGATCAGGAAAAGAAGGAAAGTGTAAAGTGAGCCCCCCCATGAAGCAGCTGCTGGCTTTCAGGCCCTTGCATTCGTTCATTTTTCACCTGCACTGGGATCAAATGAACCAGCGAGGAACCTTCTACTGTTCCTGCAGAGTCACTCCCCTGGGGAAGTGGGGGAGAGATGGGGGGTAAAAGCATTCAGGCGGGTTGGAGGGGGGGGCTGAGACAGCAAGGTTGCTCTCTCGTTGACTCTCCCTAGCCTTGATTTGACGGCTACTGTTGTTATTTCACTGGTACAAGGCACCACAGGATTACGCAGCACTGCACACCACCAGGGGTGGGGGAGGGGTGGCAGATGACATGACCCTCCCCGCTAAGAAAATTTCAGAGTTAAACCCCCCCCCTCAAATTCTGGGGCCTGCATCTGCGTGAAACATGGCGGAATGGGAGTGGCAGCAGGGAGCAGAAGACGGGCACCGTTGCTGAACACCAAACTGGAAATTCATTGCCTTTTTCTTCAGTATTTTCCTGATTGAGGTGGGGGGGGGGGGTTTCCTTAGGCCCACTACACCTACAGCCTGCCCCATGCCAGGTGTCGCTGTGCCCTGCATTGAGCCGAGCTGGGCTTCCTGGCTCTGCAAGCCTGCCGCACGGCCCCTAGGGGCTGTCCAGGAGGGCTAAGACTTCAAAAAAGCTGAAGGCAGATAAGAACCAGAAGGTCCGCCCCATTTTATTCCTGAATCCTCTGGGCTTGTCCCGGCTTTCCTGAATGCCTGCTGCCTTTGACTCCAGCGCCTCCCGGGAGAGACTGGGGGATGGCATCCACCACCCCCTTTTTCTGTGACCAATTCTTTCCGTATGGTACTCCTGAGTCTCTGTCTGACTCCCCCTTTCAGCCTCTGATCCCAGGCTCAGGTGCACGATGAGAATCATCTCTTTTTACCAGCACAGGGGATGGCTAATTAAGCGCCCAGCGAGAGCTGCAAAGGTTCATACAGCAGTGCAAAGCTGCCAGGCTCGGTGCCGTCCTCTGGGGTGTGGTTAGGGGCTTCAGAGCACCCATAGGGGCCAACTTTTCACAATGACTGGAGACGCTGAACTCAACACAAACTACTTCTTCCTGGTAACAGCACTCACTGTACCCATGGAGCTGGCACCTACAGAAGTACCCAGGCTACAAAGGACTGTTCCCCCCCCCCAGTACAAATTGTCTGACTGTAACTCACACTAAACATTAAAAGAGAAGTAATGCCCCTCAGCTGGACATGCACATTTGCTGCAATCATGAAGAGCACTAGAGCGAGGATTCCGTCCACGAGGAGTCTGCATGCAGGCTTGGAAGTGGGGGTGCAAGCTCTGATCCGCGTGCAGGAGAGGTTGGAGCCACTTACCTGGATGCAGTGTGGGGGGCTCACGGTGTCCTCTGGAGGGGAGCGAGGTCCAGGCAGAGCTCAGCGGCGGTGCCGTCTGAAAGCGGATGTCCGGTACTGGTGGGGTACTTGCCAGCTTTCATTTCCAGGCACACTTCTCTTTCCTCTCGTCTTCGTTTTAAAGAATCAGCAACTTCTTCCCGCACCACACCACCCCCCTCTTCCAGTCTTTTCTCTCTTCCCAATTGCATCATTTCAATTAAAAAAAAAAAAAAAAAGGAACTCAAGTGTAGATGTTGAAAGCGAAAAGTGAACTGACCATTTGGGAACATCTGCCTTAGATCAAAATTTAGCAGAGTTTGAAGACCTGGCTTGAACTCACCATACTGAACCAATGTGGACAACTGTAGACCATCAGACTACTCTAAACTGCCAGTGTTTGCTCTGGGGTAATATTGACTCCTCTAGACCATCACAGACTACTCTAGACTGTCACTGACTGCTCTGGAGTTTCACTGATTGCTCTAGATAGTCACAGACTGCTCTGGTCATGATTCTCTTCTAGATCATCACAGACTGCTTTGAAGTGACACCGACTAGACTGCCAGTAACTGCTCTCCACTCTTACTGAGTGTTCTGAGGTGACACTGAGTGTGAGACAGCTCTTGAGTGTCAGTGAATTCTTGAGACTGATACAAAATACTCACAGTAGAAATGGTGGGACAAAATCAGTATCAGAATTCAAAACAATCTGGGATTAAGCATGAGGATCCATCGTTGCAGAGATGTAGAGGAAAATCTGGAGATCAAAAAGGGTCCTCGGTATTGCAAAAGAACAGGAAAAGGATAGATCTGACAGGCCTTGCAGCTTGCATCTTTCCCTATTTCTACATTATCTGTCCCCATTTCTAACATGTTATTTGCATAATTTATTTTGAAAACAGCAATCTACCATTGAGGTAGACTCCACAACTATCTGCCTTTGTACTTTCATGGTGAATATAATGGTGCAAGAAGAAAGTTGAGAGCTGATGGAGAGCCCTGTCATGGGCAGTGTGTGTATAGCTTGCACTGCTGCTGCCTGTGCTGTACCTGTCCTGTGGGGGGGGGGGGGGGGGTTCTGTGTGCTTGTGTGCGTGAGGGAAGCTTGCACTGCTGCTGCCTGTGCTGTACCTGTCCTGTGGAGGGGCAGTCTGGGTGCTTGTGTGTGTAAAAGGGAAGCTTGTCATTCTTTTTTTTAAACTTCTTTATTTTAAGTTTTCCTAAAAACTACATGGTTAGAAACATTTGCTGCTGAACATATCATAGTACCCCCTCCCCCATTCCCCCATACTCCCCCCCCCCCCCCCCGGTACATCTCAAACTGAGCAGGAACACTAAGTACAACCAGAAAATACAAGATCCCCTCTACTTTCGGTGGGGTGCAATTAAGTGCAATCATGAGGTCCATAAGCACCAGTAGAGCATTGTTATTAAGGGTAAAGAATCCATGGATGAGAATAATGAACTCCAAGGCTGTCCTTGGTGTCTACCATTATATTAAGGCGAATAGCTCACTGCATACCTTTGCATTTAAAGACAAAACGTATGCTTGCCATATGTAAAAAAATGCAGCATATTTAGCCGGTGAAGTACGACGTGCAGTCAGTTGTTCAAAAACCTCCATCTTATGCAACTCCAACTTCCAATACATGAAGGAAGGTCTCTCAACCTCCGTCCAATACTCCAAAATAGATATTTTTTGCCAATAAAAATGCTCTTTGCACAAACAAATGGTGTAGTTTTATGGATAAAGAATAAATTGCATCCATACCTTCAAACAAGCAAAGATGAGCAGGCTCCAGTATGGAGAGATGAAGCAATGTACCCAAACAACCCAGTCTACCTTTCCAGAATGGCCGCATGACAACACAGTCCCAGAAACAGTGAAAAAGGGTTCCTGGAGCAATACCACACTTAATACATTTGTCTGTACACACTAAATTCGTTTTGAAAGCCCAAACAGCAGATATAAATAGATGTCTGAAGAATTTAAAATGTGTCTCACGAAATATCACATTCTCGGCGATAGCACTGAGATGCATAAAACATGCTTTTAAGGTTTTATATGAGATAGGAATATCCAACTCCGGATTCCAGCATAATACTAATTCTTGCACATTATCATGCGGTTTAATACCGTTTATGGCTTTAGTCAGTGAGGTACTGGATATTTTTTGTCCAGGATGCACTAGAAAAAAAACAGTCAAACTGGTGGATATTGGCTGACAGACCTTTTGTGAAGATCACATTCTATAAAACGTCTAACTTGCAGATAAACGTAAAACCCCTTGTGAGAGACACCACATTCTATTCTGAGGTCGTTAAATGGGCGAACCATCCCAGTATCAACCTGGGGTGTAAAGCAGCCAGTCCTTTAGCAGCCCAAGGCAAGAATACCACATTCTCTAATCCCGGAATGAACCTTGGATGGGCAACAATGGAAATGAATGGTGATGCTTCCCATGAGTCCCCAAGCCTACTACATAACATCCTCCAAGCCTTCCTACTTTCCCACCCCACCCTGTTTCCCTTCCCAACTTAGTCCCCACCACCATATCCAATAAACCTCCAAAAAAACAAGGCTCCGAAAGCACATATAAGATCCCTACTGGTGCCCTCTCCTTATCTTTAAAGCCCTTACACACCATCCCAACTATCCCATTATGGCAAGAACATCATGAAATATAATGAGGAGAACGTTCTGATAACAAGAAAATAGCAAGAAACCAGTAGTAACAATTACAGAACGTTAAGAAATGATCGTAGCAGTGATCCACTGGGAGCTACGAAGAATCAGTAGACATTGAGATCTCCAGATTAGGAATGAATTTCATTTGTCAGTCACTGATTCCATGAATTGTTCTGCACTAGCCGCCGATTCAAAAACTCGCCAACATCCCTTATGCTCCACTCGTAGCCTCGCTGGGTATGGTAGAGTGAATCGCATATGCCGATTATAGATCTGCACAAATATGAGAACACTCCCTCCATTTCTGAGAGACCACCATGGAATAATCTTGAAAAATCAGCATTTTACAGCCCTCATGCAGCAACATGGATTTCTTCCAGTAAGCTTGAAGGATAGCAATTTTAGGTGAGAAGTTCAAGAAATGCGCGATCACAGTCCGTGGCCTAGTAGAACCCAAAGCATGGGCATCCATGCGGTGAGCATACCCCACAACACAGCGGCCTTGAAGGGCTTCCAAGCCCAGCTCCACCAGCAGCCAGCCCTCCAATAACGAGTGTATTTCCCGACTGGAGAGAGATTCCAGAAACCCTATAAAGCTGGGATGGTTCCTCCGAGATCTGTTTTTCAGATCATCAACCTTGGCTTCCAGAACCTGGACCTGTTTTTCCAGGGTCCCCTGCTGAAGGGCCTGTGGGCCGGATTTTAAATGCCCTGCGCACGTAAATCCGGCCGGATTTACACGCGCCGGCAGCCTATTTTGCATAGGCCGCCGGCGCGCGCACAGCCCCGGGACGCGCGTAAGTCACGGGGCTTTGTAAAAGGGGTGGGGAGGGGGCGTGCCCGGGGTCAGGCGGCGGTTCGGGATGGGACCGGGGGGCATGGCGCCGGCCCGGGGGCATGGTCGAGGCCTCCGGACCAGCCCCCGGGTCGGGTGATGGCGCACCAGCAGCCTGCTGGCACACGCAGATTTACGCCTGCTAATCTGCCAACAAAACGTAGGGGGGGTTTAGATAGGGCCGGGGGGGTGGGTTAGGTAGGGGAAGGGAGGGGAAGGTGCGGGGGGTGGAAGAAAGTTCCCTCTGAGGCCGCTCCGATTTCGGAGCGGCCTCGGAGGGAACAGGCAGCAAGTGCCGGGCTCGGCACGCGCAGGTTGCACAAATGTACACCCTCTTGCGCGCGCCGACCCCGGATTTTATAAGATACGCGTGGCTACGTGCGTATCTTATAAAATCCAGCGCACTTTTGTTTGCGCCTGGTGCGCGAACAAAAGTACGCACTCGCGCAAAATTATAAAATCTACCCCAGCGTGTCTGATTCCGCTCCCGCTAGTCTTCTCTGCGTATCCTCCACTTGCAGCTTAATTTCACTCAAGAGTCTAATTTCCCGATGTGATTTGCTGTGAGATAGCTTGAAAGCGAACATCCAAAGCTTGGACAACGGCCCAGGTCTCCTCTTCCACTAGTGCTCTGTTGCTAGATGTCGGGCACGGATTCGGAAGGCCGTCAGCCATTTTGATTTCAGTTGGCTTGCCTGAAACTTTCTTTTGCTGCTACGGCTTACATCACATTTCACCATCACTCCGGAGCAGAAACTTGTCGATGGACCTCTAAGAAGCCACTGGTAAGCACTGTCTGCCCAAGGTGGTGAAATTTCAAAGAAATAGGTCTGACAACGGAAGGGGCACAGTCAGAGAGCGAGTCAGTCGAGCATCGGATCACGTGGCTCCAACCTCGTGGTTCTTATTCACCCAGCACATTGCCATGTTTTCTTTCCTTGGGTCATGCCTTTTCAGAACACTGAGTTGACTTCTTGCTCCTGTGCTCCTTGGCCCCGGAGAGGATATGTCACAGATACGCAGTACAGTGTAACGTGCCTTTATATAGCAAATATAGAGGAAGCTTAAACTGCTCTAAACACCTTGCAAGTAGTGGCTGCTAGGGTATTTCAGAAGGGATCATGGATCAGTGCCCCTCATCATACAAAATCTGCCTCATCACAGAATCCCCTGTGCCTAAACCAGCTCAGACAGATGTCTTTTAATAACCTTCAGTGGCAGAGATTCCCAGCCCCCCCTACACACACACACACTCCAATTAACCTTCTTTTATTCCTTGACTATCCCTTAAAACAATGCTTGCCACAACCTAGGATCAAACCAATGACCTTGTTCTTTTCCGTCCGCGTTGAGCTGGTTGAGCTTTGCTGTCACTCAGACACAAGGCAGCAATCTGTAAGCCAGACTGCGGCTCAGGGAGGAGACGGTTCACGGAAAAGGCGGACAGTCTGGAGAGGCAGAAGGGGTGCCAAGCCCAGCGACTATTCCTAGCCTGGCGCAGATGACAAGACAAAGGGGGTCTGAGTGGAAGAGAAATAAGGGGAGGGGGGGGGAGACGGGGAGCAGATGTCAGGAGGCTGCAATGGCCCCGGAGAATGGCAGAGCGGGTGAAGTGGCCCTTAGGCTGCTGTGCCAGTTAGGGGATAATTGATGGGATGAAAATGGATTACATTCTCTGAGAGAGGAGCCTGCACTCTCCTGAACAGCCAGCAATTCTGCCTCGCTACTCATAGGATAATGAGGCCAGGAGATGTGAATAAGAGCTAATAAATAATAATAATAATAATTTGCATTTCTATAGTGCCTTCCAAAGACAGAAGGCCCCCAAGGATGCTTCACAATCAGAGCACTTCAAAGGCAGGCGTGCAGCCACCCCTGGGGTGGATGGTGAGGTACGTACTGCATGGCGGATTCTGAGCAGAGGAGAAACCGTGCCATTTTTATCCCTATTATTTGGGAATGAGGAGCCAGCTGCGGCCCTGCTTCAGCTCAGGTTATTTTCGGGTTTCTGAATCAGCGGTGGCCTGGCACGGCAGTCAAAAGCCAAGTGCACAGGAATGATGAGTCTGGGCACAGATGGAAACCAGAGGTGAGTGGAGGTTGAACGGCTTGTTGGGGGGACTAGAGGCAGGCCAGAGCTGATAGTCTGAATAAAAGGGAGGGGGCTCAAAAACCAGCCCTAAACATCCGAAAAATCTCTAATTATTATTATTTACCTGTTACATCTAGGGCCATGAAGACAGAGAAATACAATGACCCCCAGGGTGACACAGAGACTCAATGACAAAGGCACAAAAAGATAAAGTGACTCCTCCAGGATCACTCAGAGAGTCAGTGACTGAGGCACAGGGGGATAAAGTGACTCCTCCAGGATCACTCAGAGAGCCCGTATCTGAGGCACAGGGGGATAAAGTGACTCCCCCAGGGTCACACAGAGAGTCAGTGACTGAGGCACAGGGGGATAAAGTGACTCCCCCAGGGTCACACAGAGAGTCAGTGACTGAGACACAGGGGGATAAAGTGACTCCCCCAGGGTCACACACAGAGTCAGTGACTGAGGCACAGGGGGATAAAGTGACTCCCCCAGGGTCACACAGAGAGTCAGTGACTGAGGCACAGGGGGATAAAGTGACTCCTCCAGGGTCACACAGAGAGTCAGTGACTGAGGTACAGGGGGATAAAGTGACTCCCCCAGGGTCACACAGAGAGTCAGTGACTGAGGCACAGGGAGATAAAGTGACTCCCCCAGGGTCACACAGAGAGTCAGTGACTGAGGCACAGGGGGATAAAGTGACTCCCCCAGGGTCACACAGAGAGTCAATGACTGAGGCACAGGGGATAAAGTGACTCCCCCAGGGTCACACAGTGACTGAGGCACAGGGAGATAAAGTGACTCCCCCAGGGTCACACAGAGAGTCAGTGACTGAGGTACAGGGGGATAAAGTGACTCCCCCAGGGTCACACAGAGACTCAGTGACTGAGGCACAGGGGGATAAAGTGACTCCCCCAGGGTCACACAGAGAGTCAATGACTGAGGCACAGGGGATAAAGTGACTCCCCCAGGGTCACACAGTGACTGAGGCACAGGGGGTAAAGTGACTCCCCCAGGGTCACACAGAGAGTCAGTGACTGAGGCACAGGGAGATAAAGTGACTCCCTCAGGGTCACTCAAAGGTATAAAGGCAAAACTAGGATTATAACTCTGATATCATATGGTTTGCCATACTGGGTCAGACCAAAAGTCCATCAAGTCCAATATCCTGTTTCCAACAGTGGCCAATCCAGGTCACAAGTACCTGGCAGGATCCCAAGGGGTGGAGAGATTCCAAGCTGCTTATCCCAAGAATAAGCTGTGGTTTTCTGAAACTCTACCTTAATAATGGTTAATAGGCTTTTCCTCCAGGAACTCATCCATACTCCCTTCAAACACAGCCACATCATAGCTTTCATCACTTCCTCTGGCAACGAACTCCAGAGCCCAACTATGTGCTGAGTAAAAAAAATATTTTCTCTTATTAGCATTGAATATTAGTTATCCAGTACTTTCATTGTGTGTCCCCTGGTCCTTGTACTCTTCAACCACTGAATAATGTTTACTCATTTCATTCCGCTCACTATTCTATAGACGTCTATCATATCTTCCCTCAGCCGTCTCCTCTCCAAGCCGAAGAGACCTAACCTTCTTAGCACCTCGCCATAGGGGAATCGTTCAATCCCCTTCACCATTTTGGCCACTCCTCTCTGCCTCCCTTCCAATTCTGCTACATCTTGTTTGAGATGTGGTGACCGGAACCATACACAATCTCCAAGATGAGGTTGCAGCATGGAGCAACACAGAGACACCATGACACTCTCCACCTTATTCTCCATTCCCCTCCCATTAATCGTCAATGCCCTATTTGCCTTCCTGGTCTCCGCTGCTGCAGTCTGAGCAGAAGATCTCAATGCACCATCAACAATTACGCCCAGATTCCCCTCCTGAATGGTGACTCCCAATGTGGAACCTTACAACGTGCACCTATAATTTGGGTTACTCTTCCCCAAGTACATCACCTTGCATCTGTCCACTCCCAACTCCACTTGCCATTTGCACGCCCAATCTCCCAGCCCTGCAAGGTCTGTCTCTCCCCCCCAGCAATTGCTCACAAACCTCCTGTGATTTAACAACTCTGAACAACCCTGTGTCATCAGCAGATTCGATCACCTCACTTGTTGTTTCCATTGAACTACTTCGCTAACCGAACCTTTGATGGCACCTGTTAGAATGTACTATAGTACACTTTCACCTACATTAAATATGTGCCTACATGTAAACCGTTGCGACGGTATTTAACTTAGCAACGGTATAGAAAAGTTTTTAAATAAAAAATAAATAAATAAAATTTCCAGGTCGTCTGTAAACATATTAAAAAGCATTGTCCCAGACTGGATCCCTAGGGCAGATCCACTATTTAAGTGGTGGATTTTCCCAGTTCCAAATCCAAAATATGACAGTGCACCCATCCCATGAGTCTTCATAATCTTTAAATGCATGCTTTAACCTCGGTCCATGGCTCCCCCTAACCTGTGCTTTGCTCGCTGTCAGTGGTTTGGCTCATGTGCCGGTAGCTTCCATCTGTTATAACCAGAGCTGGTCGAGTGACTTTTCTTTTCTTTCCTGGAAAGCCAAACATGTTCCATTCTAGTAATTTCATTTCTCAGGGAACAGAAAACGGACCATGCATTTCCGATCCCAAATTTTCCCCAGAGCGTCTACCCTAACCTGGCCCGGCACACCCAGTCTATTTGCGAATGCAGCCAGTTTCCATGACGGGAGTGGCATCTAGTGGCAGGAAGTCTGAACTGCAGCTGGGAAAGGTTCCGCAGCTCTCGTTCCCCGTGGGGTTGGTTGCCCGTGGTCGGAAGTTTCTTTCCAAGTCTTCTGAGGGAGGGGGAGGGGCTGCAATGAGAATTAGGTCCCCAGGAATGGATAGGTCTGTGTCCGAAGACTGCTACCAAAACCATGTCTAAACAATCAGGCAAAAATAAACAAGGTTATTATTTCTTGTTTCTTATAGGTTTTTTTTATTTCGTTTTTTTTTTAAATTTAAGAATACTTTATTGATATCTATGTAAGTACAATAAGTCAGTAAACTTAAAATAGAACAATTCTATGTAAAGGGATAAAGCACAATAATTAGACTAGTGAAAAATGTGTGGGACTGGTGAAACAGATCTATCACGGAGGTTAAGGAGATATAACCTGGATTACATTAGGAATAATTCAGCTGAGTACTAATATATTTCAAGACCAAAAGGCCATTTCTTGATACATATATATAGTCCCTAGGCATTTTAAACATTAGCTCCACTCTGCAATATCAACTACGGTCACCACCATGCGTGTGAGTAAATAATGAAATCACTTGCAATCTAAAAGGTTCCCATTCTTTTGAAACATCATAAGAGAAATCCTTAACATAGAATTTTATGATCTCCGTGGTATATACTCCCCATAACAAATGCAACCAGGAAGTCATTGAGGGAGCAGTGGATAATCTCCAGTGGCAGGCTACATCGTGCCTTTCAGCTACCAACATATAGATGACTAATTTTATCCTGCCTCTTGTGGTGGGATTGCAGGGTAGCTGGATCCAAGAAATAGTTTCAGACCAGTATATCTGGATAACTGGGCATGTCCACCAAAAGTGAAAAAAATAAACCTTTTTTCCACAATCCAGCCAATATCTATCATGAGGAAGGTGACCTATTTTTGATAATCTGCCAGGTGTGTAGTACGAGGGACATAACAATTTGTAACCATTTTCTTGGGTGGCTACACATAGGGGATTGCCATTACTTATTCTCAGAAAGATTTTAGACCATTCATTATCAGGAATCTCAGAGGCTCCTCCATTCCTTCCATTAGCAATCGGTATATTTTAGAAATCAGACCTTTGCTAGAAAAGGTTTCTGCAGTCTGGATGCTGAGGGCCTTGAGGAATGGAAAAAAGTCAGGTGTGCTACTGTGTTCATATATAAGTCCACATGAGTAGCAACTCATATGTAAATGAATGAAACAAGAGGTGATTTTATGGAAGGGGACGTCTAAAATCAGGAAGAGAGTGGTGTGTGTTTGTGTGTGGGGGGTCTGAGTGGGGTGGTGGTATTAGGGTGTGGATGTGGGGTATGTGTTTGTATGTAAGTGTGTGCATGAGTGTAGGGCATATGTGTGGGGTGGTGTATGGGTGGAGTGTGTGCATGTATGCGAGAATGTGGTATGGGGTGTGGGGTGAGTGTATGTGTGTCTGTGTGAGTGTAAGTGAAGTTTATGTAGATTTTGAGGGCGTGTGGTATGTGGGTGTGGGGTGAGTGGATGTGGATGTGGATGTGTGTAGGTCAAGTTTATGTGGGTGTTGAGAGTGTGTGGTGTGCGTGGGTGTGGGAGAGTATATGTATAGGGGAATTATGTATGTGTTTTGGGTGAGGCTGGGGTTCTATAGGAAGGGGTTAATTGCAGGGTACAGCTGGGATTCAATGCCAAGAAGTGTGATGGGGGATGAAAGACTGATGTGCACAGACCAAGAGAGGGATCTTGGGGTGACGGTGTCTGGAGATCTGATGATGGCAAAGCAATGTGACAAGGCGATAGCTAAAGCCAGAAGGATGCTGGGCTGCATAGAGAGAGGAATAACCAGTAAGAAAAAGGAAGTGATAATGCCCTTGGAAAGGTCCTTAGTGAGGCCTCACCTGGAGTACTGTGTTCAGTTCTGGAGACCGTATCTCAAAAAGGATAGAGACAGGACGGAGGTGGTCCAGAGAAGAGCGACTAAACTGGTGCGGGGTCTGCATGAGAAGACCTATGAGGAGAGGCTGAAGGATCTGAATATGTAAACCCTGGAAGAGAGGAGGTGCAGGGGAGATAGGTATCTGAAGGTCTGTATCCTGAGAGGTTTTAATGAAGCACAATCGACAAAGAAATTAGTAGAACTAGGGGTCACAGAATGAAACTCCAGGGAGGACGACTCAGAACCAACGTCAGGAAATATTTCTTCATGGAGAGGGTGGTGAATGCCCTTCCGGAGGAGGTGGTGAAGATGAAAACTATGAAAGACTTCAAAGGGACATGGGATAAACACTGTGGATCCCTAAAGGCTACAGGATGGAAAAGAAGAAAATAGTCCATGAGGGTAACTTGCTGGTGTGACGGTTGCCACCCTTAACAAATAAACCTTGATACTGTTAATGCAACTCCATCATTGCTCTCTGCTTCAATGGCAGGGGGGAGGGGAATTGGATTCAAACAGCAGCCAACAAGGGCCCTGACTTTTTCAGTCTGGGAAACTGATAAGCATGGGGGTAACCTACACAATGCAGCAGATACTGGCATAAGCTTGCTGGGCAGACTGGATGGACCATTTCTTTCTCTGCAAGAGCAGTGTGAGTTGAGGCCAGCGTGCGTGCCAGTGTTGGCCCTGAACACGTTGACTTTGCAGCTAACAGCTGGCTCTCTCTTTTCACTCTGTGTCCCTATTACACATTTTGGTAGTACGGCATCAACAGAGTTGATAGAAAGGACAGGGCCTGCAGACCTGTCCTTAATTCACATGGTTCATATTAGTTAAGGTCCCCCGTGTCTGTAGGAAGAGAGGGATGTGGTTGCACCCATCGACCAGCAGGTGGCAGCATTGCTTCAGACAGTGGCGGAACAGCCAGCGACCTAGACAGGCCGCGATGGCAGAACCTCCCTTCTAGCAGCCTTCCATCATAAACAGCCCACTCTCTTCCTCCTTTCTCTCATTAGAGCGCCATCTGACGTGGCTCTTTTACTTACGCCATGCCATACTGCCTTCTCCTTTCAGCCTTAACAAGGAGCCATAATATGTGGCTTCTGTCCTTCCTTTGTCCTGTCTGGATCTCATCAGGGAGCCGTCGTGAAGAGCCTCCGACTATTTCTCCGGGTGCTTTCGCGTCTCCTGTAGCACAAGACTCACATGCTGCCACAGGTCACCACCGATCGGGACTGGCGTGTCTTCAGGAAGCTTCCTGGTTTTGGAGCCGCCTTCCTGATAGAGTTGGCGGGGTGCATGTGGACAGGTCAACGGGCCGAAGCACTCAGAACTTTGAAAGCAAAGGGGGTTCATTTCTACGGCAGACTGACCTCTGCCGGCACCGAAGAGCTTACCACAGGGGCCTTCCCTGCAAGCCCTCAGGGCATTAGGATATCCTGGTACCCCTGGTGTAGTGGGGAAAAAGAGGTAGATGGAGGGAAGGAGGAGTTTATTGGAAAGTTCCTGAGTTTGAGAGGATAAGAAGGAGCTGTCTTCTGCTCCCTATCAGATGTCCTGGAGGAGTTCCTAAATCCTTAGGATGGAGACAGTGGAAACAGAATCATTTATTGGCCAAATTCTATATGAGGGATGTCATAATTAGCTCCTGAGGTGGAAACTAGCACACTCTGCCATATTTTCGGCCTTTCACAATCACTAGGAAGTAAATGAGCCTCAGCAGGGTGTGATCACTAAGAGCGAGTGCGGGAAGGGTGAAACACCCAGCTTAGGGAGCGGCTGTGTGACTCAGAACCTGTAGCTGCACCCGGTGGCCCCCACCACATTTCTGGCAGGACCCTGATCTTCAGAGAAGACCTTCGTCTCTTGCATCCTCTGTGCTGACAGGGCAGTCACCTGGGAAAGAAAGACAGAGTAAGAAAAAAAATACCAAATCCCAAGTTTCAGGGAAGCAGCAGGGCCGGACAAGCAGGGTCCTCTCCCCTTTGCTCAGCAGCCGGGATAGGTCCTTAGCAGCGGAGACCGGAAAAACCGGGCAGGCTGAATGCGGCCCAACTGGTCCTCATCTGCCAGCATCTTCTATGAAACTCTGTTCCTAAGGGCCTCTCTTACCTCATGCACACAGGCCCTGGTAGATGACTGGGGCTATCATTTTGTGAAGCCTGGCACCAGAGCAGCAGGGACTGCAGCTAGGCCTGGCCTCCAATGCCCCTGATTCCTTCCAGAATCCCTGAAGACGGGGGAGGTGCTGAAGGGGAGCAGGCACGGTCCCCGCTCCCAGGAGGAGGGAGGCAACCTCAGACTGTGCCCTCCAGGAGAACAGAAGCAGCTGAGGGAAGGGCCAAGGAAGGGACCTAAGAAGCTGCCGGTGCAAGAGAATTCAGCGTCCCAGGCAAACCTTCGGTTACGCACTCCCTCCTACTGGCGACAGTGCTCCCTTTTTTTTTTTTTGGCAGAAGTAGCTCCGGCACAGCGCCCGCCCCTCTGGGTCTCGGGCTGGCAGGATTTTGCTGCCCCCCCAAAGGGCTCCAGGCCCCACCGCCTCATTTGCCTAATGCAAGCACCGGGCCTGGCCACACAAACTCCCCGGAGAGAGGGTCCGAGCCACTCAAAATGCACTCGCTGGCGGAGCGAGGGGAAAGCTGAGATGCCGTAGGAACGTGCGCATGGCTGGCAGGCTTCAGCAGCTCACAGGGCGGGAAATGTTGCATGCAAAAGGGAATTTCAAGGACGAGGGGGGTCATACCATGAAGCGGCAGGGAGAATGATTCCCGAGGTCCCCACAGCCCAGTCCACATGACAGGAAGCACTGTGGAGGTTTTATCAGTGTGAGTTAAAGTAGGTAGATATTTTTCAGCAAAGCTGATTAGTTCTAGATTTTATTGTTCACATTACTAAAAGGTCCATCATGTTCAAAGACGTCACCACATCTCACTACAAGCTTCCTACATGGGTAACACTGGGAAAATTAAGGAAGAGTTTCCTTGGGTGGCGAGGAGAGAAGTGCAGCTGAGGAAAGATACCAGAAGTCCCACGCTTGGCCAGCAGGTGGCGATACCTCCGTCTGATTACCAGAAGCCCCCTGGGCTCCGGTAATAAAACCAGTCCACACTATGTCCCGATCAGACACAGCATTAGTTATTTCTTCATTAGCTATGTTGGGCCAACATAAGAATTATTTTCCCTATCCTGACCACCCCAGAAAAGGGACTTCCCTATAATCCCTCGCCAGGCCAAGAACCAGGGGTCTCACAAGAAACTGCACTGCAGCACTCATCAAAAACCTCTGGGACACAACAATGGAGGCCACCCAACCTGACAGCTTGTGCATTGGAAAAGGGTCAGCTGACTTCTTTCCTGGAACACAGATCGGGAGTCCTGGTCTCTGGAGTAGGAAAAAAATAAATAAATTCAAGCAACATTAAGCTCCTACTCCCTCCAAGCTCCACAGCAGAACACTGCCACCGCCGCTCCCTGATCTATGACGCAGCCTGATTTTAAACAGGGGGAGGGTGACCACTGTTCTGAAAATGGTGCACCCCTCCCTCTCCTGCCTAAAACCTCCTCTTAGCTCCGAGGTTGAGAATTAAGGCCATTTAGTGGTGATCCAAAAGCTACACCTATGGCTTATAGTGCATGGCGGCCCTTCTACAAAAGGGAATCATGGTGTGTGACCCCTGGCCGAAAACCGTCGCTGAAACGGCTGACTTAAGTGAGGGAGAGACGTAAAAAATAGCAGTAGAATACCTTGGGTAGCTGCGAATGAAGGCTTACGGGGAGGCCAATCCCAGCCTGGCTCCGACCTAGCTGAAGTTTGTAGGAGCAACAACCGGGCCGGAAATAAATTATGGGGAGCTATGACTCACAAGATAATTGAGCCTATCAGGAACCCTTTGGGACATACTGGGACTGTATGCAGGGGTGCGTTTAGGATTTGCAGCCTCTAGGTACTATCGGTGCTTGCACACCCCCCTCCTCCTGTAAGGGGTGGTTACAGGGTAACAGAGGTACAGGTTCTCTGCCAAATGAGTCTCTGCAGAGCTGCACGGCAGCGCAGCTTAGCCAGCCTGCTGCCCCTAAAAATGTTTGCGGCGCCAGGCGCAGGCATAACGGGTGCCTATTGAAAATCCAGCCTCTGACTGTACGTCCCCGCTATGAGGATCCTTCTTAAAGATCTGAAAAACCTATGGCTGTAGAGGCAAAAACTCACAGTAAAAACTTTTTTAAATATATCCGAAGCAGAAAGCCTGTGAGGGAGTCAGTTGGACCGTTAGATGATCGAGGGGTTAAAGGGGCACTTAGAGAAGATAAGGCCATCGCGGAAAGATTAAATGATTTCTTTGCTTCGGTGTTTACTGAAGAGGATGTTGGGGAGGTACCCGTAATGGAGAAGGTTTTCATGGGCAATGATTCAGATGGACTGAATCAAATCACGGTGAACCTAGAAGATGTGGTAGGCCTGATTGACAAACTGAAGAGTAGTAAATCACCTGGACCGGATGGTATACACCCCAGAGTTCTGAAGGAACTAAAAATGAAATTTCAGACCTATTAGTAAAAATTTGTAACTTATCATTAAAATCATCCATTGTACCTGAAGACTGGAGGATAGCAAATGTAACCCCAATATTTAAAAAGGGCTCCAGGGGCGATCCGGGAAACTATAGACCGGTTAGCCTGACTTCAGTGCCAGGAAAAATAGTGGAAAGTGTTCTAAACATCAAAATCACAGAACATATAGAAAGACATGGTTTAATGGAACAAAGTCAGCATGGCTTTACCCAGGGCAAGTCTTGCCTCACAAATCTGCTTCACTTTTTTGAAGGAGTTAATAAACATGTGGATAAAGGTGAACCGGTAGATATAGTATACTTGGATTTTCAGAAGGCGTTTGACAAAGTTCCTCATGAGAGGCTTCTAGGAAAAGTAAAAAGTCATGGGACAGAGTAGGATTAAATGGACAATTTTCTCAGTGGAAGGGAGTGGACAGTGGAGTGCCTCAGGGATCTGTATTGGGACCCTTACTTTCAATATATTTATAAATGACCTGGAAAGAAATACGACGAGTGAGATAATCAAATTTGCAGATGACACAAAATTGTTCAGAGTAGTTAAATCACAAGCAGATTGTGATAAATTGCAGGAAAACCTTGTGAGACTGGAAAATTGGGCATCCAAATGGCAGATGAAATTTAATGTGGATAAGTGCAAGGTGATGCATATAGGGAAAAATAACCCATGCTATAATTACACAATGTTGGGTTCCATATTAGGTGCTACAACCCAAGAAAGAGATCTAGGTGTCATAGTGGATAACACATTGAAATCGTCGGTTCAGTGTGCTGCAGCAGTCAAAAAAGCAAACAGAATGTTGGGAATTATCAGAAAGGAAATGATGAATAAAACAGAAAATGTCATAATGCCTCTGTATCGCTCCATGGTGAGACCGCACCTTGAATACTGTGTACAATTCTGGTCGCCGCATCTCAAAAAAGATATAATTGCGATGGAGAAGGTACAGAGAAGGGCTACCAAAATGATAAGGGGAATGGAACAGCTCCCCTATGAGGAAAGACTAAAGAGGTTAGGACTTTTCAGCTTGGAGAAGAGACGGCTGAGGGGGGATATGATAGAGGTGTTTAAAATCATGAGAGGTCTAGAACGGGTAGATGTGAATCAGTTATTTACTCTTTCGGATAATAGAAAGACTAGGGGGCACTCCATGAAGTTAGCATGGGGCACATTTAAAACTAATCGGAGAAAGTTCTTTTTTACTCAACGCACAATTAAACTCTGGAATTTGTTGCCAGAGGATGTGGTTAGTGCAGTTAGTATAGCTGTGTTTAAAAAAGGATTGGATAAGTTCTTGGAGGAGAAGTCCATTACCTGCTATTAAGTTCACTTAGGGGCGGATTTTCAGAGCCCTGCTCGCGTAATCCGCCCAAAACCGGGCGGATTTACGCGAGCAGGGCCCTGCGCGCCGGGAAGCCTATTTTACATAGGCCTCCCGGCGCGCGCAGAGCCCCGGGACTCGCGTAAGTCCCGGGGTTCTCGGAGGGGGGCGTGTCGGGGGCGGGCCCGGTCGTCGCGGCGTTTCGGGGGCGTGTCGGCAGCGTTTTGGGGGCGTGGCTACAGCCCGGGGCGTAGCCGCGCCCTCCGTACCCGCCCCCAGGTCGCGGCCCGGCGCGCAGGAGGCCCGCTGGCGCGCGGGGATTTACGCCTCCCTCTGGGAGGCGTAAATCCCCCGACAAAGGTAAGGGGGGGGTTTAGACAGGGCCGGGCGGGTGGGTTAGGTAGGGGAAGGGAGGGTAAGGTGAGGGGAGGGCAAAGGAAAGTTCCCTCCGAGGCCGCTCCGATTTCGGAGCGGCCTTGGAGGGAACGGGGGGAGGCAGCGCGGCTCGGCGCGCGCAGGCTATACAAAATCGATAGCCTTGCGCGCGCCGATCCAGGATTTTAGTGGATATGCGCGGCTCCGCGCGTATCTACTAAAATCCAGCGTACTTTTGCTTGAGTCTGATGCGCAAGCAAAAGTAGGCTGATCGCGCTTCTTTTAAAATCTACCCCTTAGAGAATAGCCACTGCCATTAGCAATGGTAACATGGAATAGACTTAGTTTTTGGGTACTTGCCAGGTTCTTATGGCCTGGATTGGCCACTGTTGGAAACAGGATGCTGGGCTTGATGGACCCTTGGTCTGACCCAGTATGGCATGTTCTTATGTTTCGACACCTGGCCTGGTAACATTGCTCAGTCCTACTTGGGCAATAGCGGCATTTCCCTTAATCACCATTAGATGGCGCTCCCTTCCTGATGTGCGGGAGCTGTCGAGTTCCCCCCACAGCCGCCCCGGTTGGAAGTGAATCTGTTCCAAACGGGCCTTCGTTTGTTCTTTTTTATTTATTTATTAATTATTATTATTCTTCTTCTTTTTTTTTTTTTTTTTAAATAAAAAGAAAAAAAGCTCCCCGTGGAATCCAGCGGTGGAGAAATCTTTGCATTCCAAAATTAAAATATGCTTAAAGAGGAAACGACGCTGAGAAGGCTGACCCCCGCCTGGCCTGGATTTTATAATTAGCTGGGAGTGCTCTCCCTCGGAGTGACAGCAAGCTGCACGGGGAAGAGGAGGGGGTGGGTGGGGGCTTCCTATGCAAGATAAATTCAAAATTGAAATAGAATTTAGAAAAAAAACCTGACAGTTACAGGCTGGGATTCTGAGAGGCGACCTCGATTTTTTTTGTTGGTTTGGCTTTTTTTTTTTTTTTTTTTTATTTAGGAGAGGATTGCAATCTCCTCATTAAGGATTATACACACAGCCGCACTTTATTCTCGTCAGCCCCTGCCTTCCCGCTCCCCTCCCAAGGCTCATGTGTTTTGCGTTTTCCTGGCCTACACTGCGGCCGCTCTCTGGTGTCTCTCGCAGCTTCATCTCGCGGGCCAAGTTTGCCTTCCACTAGTGAACTGTTTTGGCCACAGTGGTCCCAACAGGCCTGGTGTGCCGGTAGTGCGGGACCGGTGGTTTCGGCAGACCCCGCCCCCTGCAAGCGAGGTCGCCTGAGGGCGGGAGTGCGTTGGGAGGTTTCCACTTCCCCGGTGGGAAAAAGGAGTCCTGAGGAGGAGTCAGCCTCGGACAGAGGGGTAACACTAGGGCCCGGCCCCCCCCAACGGGATGGCTTGGCTTAGGTTGCATTCAGAAGGCAGGCCTGGTCGGACTCTCATCACGGGCCCCCACGTCATAGGACTGTACATGTGAGAATGCCAGGGGCAAACACCACACGTGCGGGCTCCGTGCTGAGAGAGTGAAAGTCACAGGAGAAAATGAGCTGTTTTGCACTCTGGCCTATGTTTTGGAAAAAACTGCAAACACGTCTTCTGATGCACAGATAAAAAGGTTAACACTGACAGAGGCAGGGGAGGGCGATGGCAGAGGCACTGACAAGCAGAGAGAACCCTGGACCTTCAGCCACCCTCCTAATACCCGTAAGAAAAGTATTTGTACTACACTATTGCAACTTTTTCTTTCTTTTGCTTTGGCCGGGCTGATGAGCAGAAGAGCCCAATGAGGAGAAACGCTACGGGGCCACTTTCCCTGGTTCTTGGGAACCCCGGGAGGTCACGGGGCCGGCTGCAGGCTAAGAGCCTCCCCGTGAGCTCCCGTTCCCAGGATCGGATCGGGACGGGGGCTACACGCGTGTCCTGCAGTGAGCTGCAATCCAGCATTTTTGAAGTGCCTACAACTCCTTCTGGTCTTCTGGGCTCCAGCGCATCTGCAGATCTCCAGCACCAGGACTGGGGCCTGACCCAGGACAGCCCTGGGAGACTGATCCAGTCCAGATGTTGCACACACTCAGGCCCACTGAGCTGCACCCAATGCTCCCCTCGACTTTGTGCTCCTGTCTGCGCATCCCAAAAATCTGCCACTCAGGAATCATTTGCCCCAGAATGCCTGTGATAGCCCTGCCCTCGAAAACATAACCCCCCCCTCCCCCCTCAAACAAGGAAGGACATTGGGAGCGCAATAAATGATGCTGGCTAAGACCAGTCGGACCCTCCAGTCAACATCTGGATTCCATCTCTCTGCTTCTCTACTACTTAGGTAGAGGAACGTACACATTCCCATGCTTAAACCAACACCAGCTCAACCCCTGTATCCTAACCCCTATTCTGCCACTGCCCTCTTTATCCACCCCAAGCAGGTCCGGATTCCTCTCTCACCACTTCCTCTCGCAGGCTGTGTCAGGCCTTGGCTTCTTTCCCATTCTTACTTAAATCTACTATCCAGGCCCCCTTCTCCTTCTCGCCAGTTTGTAAAAGCGGCCCTGGTGGCAGCCTTGCAAGGCGCTCTCAGGGGACACAGGTCCTTAGCGTAAAGGGTGGTGGTGGTGTTGGGGCTCTTTAACCCCTCGTAATCTGGTTGGAGAAACCTTTCTGACGTGATCGGGTGGTAAGATCTGCCCAGATCTCTGATCTGGCTCCGAGCAGTAAAGCGCCTTAAGGTATCGTCGCTCTTATCTCACCCCGGGCTCCTTAAGATTCGGGGCCCTACTGAGAATGGCACTAGCAGGACCATGCAGAGAGCCGCTGGGAAGCCACCAGCCGCAAAGAGGTTCTCCTCACTTTGTCGATTTTCATGGCCGAGTGCGTGACTGCAGGGCCCGTCTGCTGAAGGAAGAAGTGGAGTGACCATGATGCGGAGGTTCTGAGCTTGGAAGGGGGGGGGAGGTCTCTCACCGAGACATCACAGGAAGGAGAGTGTCTGGCCTCCGTTGCTGTTTTCATTACCACCCTGTGAACGAGACGATCCTCACACCTCTGCCTGCATTTGAGCGCTCGTCTTGTGTAAGCATAAACTTCACTGCCGATGCAAGCGAGGAGTTTTACGCTCACAGAACGAGGGCCCTAAAATGGGACGACCGCTTAGCCCCCCTCGTGTGCAAATCCCATGCAAACGGGGGCATTAAGCAGTGCTCCCTGATGCGTTGGCCTAGCCAGGGTTTTCTCAGGGGTCAGAGATGGAGTTCACTTTCCAACGCCAACTGCGCTGGCACTTAAAACCGGAAAGAAATAGGAAATTAAAGCCAGAAACACTTTGCGGAGAAGCACGGACTCGTCCGGGTAAGTGGCGGCGGCCGGAGCCAATCAGAGACGGCCCCCTCCCGAGTTAGAATGCGCGTTCCGCATCTCGCCTTTCTAAACTCTCGATGCATCAGCATATCGTCAGAGTTAAAATAAAAGCGCAATCCAGGCGTTAAAACTGGGCGCCGAAATCCAGCCCACAGTGTTTTTTAATGCCCAAATTGCAGCCTCGGCCTGCCAGTCTGTCCCAAGGAAATTTAAAATTCCCTCAGGGCATCCACCGCCCTCTCAGTAAAGAAGCATTTTCGCATTTCACGTTAACGACTCCCTGCCCCTGAATTTCCGTTGTCTATGGGGAATTTTCCGTCCCCTACGTTTTGGAGTCTGTTCCCTCCCCCCCTCGCTTCTTTCACCAGTGCCTCTGGAGTGTATTAAGCCTTCCGTTGTAGGGTTTGTGCTGCAGGCCCTGCATCGTTTTAGGACCTCCCCTTCTCTGAACCGCCTCCATCCTCTCAATATCTTTACGAAGCTGCGGCCTCCGGAACCGGTGCTCAAGGTGAGGCCTGACGAGTGGCCCTGACAGAAGCAGTCCAACCTCCTTTTTCCTGCTAAGACCTCTGCTTAAGCAACTGAGCGAACTCTTAGCTTTCCCGCTTCCTTTATTACATGGACTGAGATGAGGGCTCCTAGATCTCTTCCTTGTTTGGCAGTTTCCAGTTCTTGTCCTTCTAATTCATGCCTGGTTAATGGATTTTTTTTTGCAGATGAATGCACTTTTTCGCCCCCAAATCATTCTTCCAGTGTTTCCAAGTTCCTGTTTATTTTTTATACGCCTTCTGGGGTGTTTGCTTGGGTAGAAAAGTTTCGTTGTCATCTGCAAACAAGTATATTTGTCCCTCAGGCTCCTCAGCCATTTGCTAAGAAAGATATTGAGAAGTAGATCCCAGTCCTGAGCCTTTGGGATCACGTTTCCTACACTGCTTTGTAGCCGCACTGGGAGAGGTAGTTTATAAATCTGAAAATAAATAGGACCTTGGTGGATAAATCTTGGGTGAATTCCTATCCTGTTTTCTAGTCAGGAAGGAGCTTGGGAGTGCATCAGTAGCATGGGATCTTCTTAGTGTTTGGGTACTTGCCAGGTTCTTATGGCCTGGATTTGGCCTCTGTTGGAAACAGGATGCTGGGCTTGATGGACCCTTGATCTGACCCAGCCTGGCAATTTCTTATGTTCTTAAGTATTCCAAAATGGCTTTCCCAACAAGATTTATCAACTAACAGGCCGGTATTCAGCCACAGGCTGGCCAGAGTTATTTGGGTAACTCTGGCTGGCCAAAAAGCAGCTCTAAAGTTTAACTGGACAACTTTGTCACTTAACTTTAATCCAGATATTCAGCCTGAACAAGGCTGGGCTAAACATCCAGTCTAACGTTAACTGGACACAGCTTTCCGGTTAACTCAGGCCTGTTTTTGGCTGACCAGAGCTACCCCGATAACCCTGGCCGGCCAGTGGCTGAATGTCAGCAATACCTGGGACAACGTTTAATCACTCACGGAGAACCCTAAAACCGCCTCTTTCGGCCCAGCTAGAATTTAACCTCTCAGTGGGGTGGGGGACGACCTCAAGGACTGCCTGGTCAACTCTCAAACCCTTTGAATATCGACGCCTTAAGCTAACACCGTCCTGAAAGCAGCGCTTGTGAAATATTCCCTACCGATGTCAGGCCTCCTGCCCCTTGACTGGACTGTTCTTGGATACCAGGGCCAGCTTGTGACACCTTACTTCTGGGGCTTTCTTCAGCTATTCAGTCTATCATTTTGTGCTCCCACATTTTCCACCTATTTTTATGTCAGATGTTTCAATATCCTCGATTAGATATACGCATAATTATAAATGGTATTAATAAGCGAGTGGTATTTCTCGGCTGTGAGAGATTCACCGATGGCCTACTTTTCATTATCTATCTGCCTCCTGGAAAGTCTTTGTACTTTGTGCTTACTGCTTCTGTGCACAGCATTTCATTAGCCGGGCCCCTTGATTGACGGACTCCCCTCCTGCCACGAGATCAATGGTGTAGAGCACGTACAGGTAGGAAATGTATCCTGATTTTTTTTTTTGCTGGGCCAGTGTGAATTCGTGAAGCTGTTTCTTCACTGTAAGCAATTTTCCAAGGCCGTTCAAGGTCTAGGGCTGCCTGAACAGTTTTTGTATTCACAGACACCTTTGCAGCCTCTCAGGTTGGTTCCATAAAGCTGTTCGTAGAGCTGCAAAGCTGTTAAGCAGTTAGGGTAGTCTGTTAGCAGAGTTTGGCCAATAGCTCTCACCTACAGTGCTGTTTAGCCAGCCAGGACCTTGACCTCTGCATACTCCAAGAGTGTGCTGTTTGAGAAGTACAGTTGTACGCCTACCTTGGTTGGCAGGAGTCTGCTATGATCTGGGAAAAAGCAGCTGTAGAAAGGCAGGGATTGCCATTCTGTTGAGAGGAAGGGACTTCATGGTTGAGTCTAGCCAGGAGCTGGCCTCAGCAGAGTGTCGAGCATGGATGGCCCCATGGCAGGAAAGCCACACGTACGTTCCCCAGGCAAGAACGAGCACCTGAAACTGTTCCAGTGGCCTAGGATATAGTCATAAAACCATAGTGATAGGAAGAGTACTTCAACTGCACGAATGAGGAAGAAGGATGCAGTGGAAAGCAGCTCTGCCCAATTGGATGTGAAGTCCGGCTCGCTGAGGGCAGTGATCAAGGAAGTGTCCTTGTAGGATGTGGAAGGATTCGTAAGAGCCCAGCCTCCTAAATGACACTTAGAGCTGGCCAATGCCTTAGTGCATTCTCGGATAGACTTCCTATCCATGAGCTGCAAACTAGAAGGTATTCCATGATTGCAATTCAGTTCCCTGACCACAGAGTCACCCACTTTCAGAGAAAAGTGCAATGACACTCTTCAGCAGAGTCCCGGCTCCTGGAAGCTGAACGGCACCCCCGCTGAAGACGGGGAGCTGGAGGAACAGCTGACAAAAGTCCACCGGTCTTGAAGGAAGATGAAGGCCTGCATCCCCACCATCGTAGAGTGGTGGGGGGATGAATGAGGGTTCCACAGCTTTTTTTCCGGAGAAGAGTAGGCAGCAAGCAAGTGAGAAGATTGGGAAGTTCACAACTGCAGACCCTGCATGAATCATGTATGGGGACCTGGAGGCAACCAAGAAGGGCTTGAGCAAACAGATCCGCTCACAAACCGGCCCAAAGGAGATGATGAAGAATGAAGCCAACAACGGCAAGTATTTTACTCCAGTGACTCCGCAAGCCATTGGCTTGATAGCAACGGGCTAGAACTCCCCAGAAACCGACTGAGTCAGTACTGGTAGGATGGTGGTGGCGGCTGTCAAATGAACACTGGGGGCAATTTTCAAAGGGACTCTCTGTTTATCTGCAGAGAAAGCCCTTTCAAAAGTCCCCACCTCTCCTCCCAGCAGGGTGGAGAGAAAAGTTAAGTGCAGTGTGCACAGCATCTGCCCACAAGGACTGGGGCCCATCCTGATCATTAGCTCCCCAGCGGGGACTTTGCACCTGCCAGCTCCGTGGGTACTTAAGGTACCTGCAAGTCCCCACTGCTGGGAAAGGCCGTTTGAAAAGGTCTGCAGTCCATGCAGGAGGATCAAAAAGGTCCAGCGCTCTGTAAATGCTTCCTGTAATCTGTGACACAAAGCAGACTCGTCATTTGATTTCCTCCGGTTCTTGGCGCAACAGATTGTGTACCCAGTTCTCCAACTTTCTTTCATCTCTGCACGAGTCCTTCAGCAGATAGCAAGGGGGGGGGGGGGAGAAAGCAAGGCTTCCCAGATGGATAAGGGTTTGCTAAACTGGGCAGAATAGAATTCCCTGGCAAAGAAATTAGGGCTTCCACGCAGCACAAGTTCCCCTTGCACCAGGATGGGAATCTCCCAAATTGTTCAAAACAGTTCTCTTTTTCCAGATAACACATGGGATCTTTCGGAAGAAAGGTCCAGGCAGCAGGGAACAATCAACTCTTCTAATTGTCCTCACTGTGTGGCAGTGAAAATCTTCTTCCCATCCTCCAAAAAAATTCTTCACTCAAATGTCCAAAAATTGTTATTCTCTTGCAGCAGATCACTGCCGGCTACCAAGCACAGATGGTGGGCTGGAGAGGGCAGTGTCTTCCCTATCCTGGCCGCCCTAGAAAGGGACTCCCTGAAATCCCTTCCCAAGCCAAGAGCCAGGGGTCTCACAAAAACCTCCCCAAATCAGGAGAAATCCCAGGACCACAACACTGGGGAGAACCCAACCAGACAGGCTGTGCACTGGAAGGGGGGTCAGGCCTCCCACCCTTCATGGAAGGCAGACCATGAGGCCAACTCTAAACCCAATCTGCATGACCAGGCTGATCTCTGAATTATGCAAGCTGCTTTTAGGCGGGGCAGGAGGTTGGGCCGCTCCAGCAACCTCAGCGGAAACGATCCACCCCTCCCTCCCACCTCTGCCTAACTCCTAGCCTAAGGTTTTTGAGAACCAGGGCCATTTAGCGGTGATCCTGAAGGGTTGGCAATGGAAGGTGCAGTTTTCAAAGCCCTTAACTCGGGTAATGAGCGTTTTACACACGTAAATCAGACATCCGAAGGACCCACCCCCACCCCCTCAGGACGGCTGCTTTTACCTGCATAGACAGGAGGCGCCCCCGAGGCATGCGTAGGTGAGGGGGGAGAAAGGTAACATGCACCGATTGCATTTTCAAGTTTACGTTGTTTTATTTATGCCGAGAAAAGCAGGGGCAAATGGACTTTCACTTTGAAACTTGGGGGCAAACTCCACGGGTAAAAAGCACTCCTGCACTCTAAAACACACAATTTGAAAATCGTTTCTCCCCAAAAGACCAAACAAACTGCTGTTTGCCACTTTCGGAGCCAGGATGCTGGGCTCCAAAGACCTTTGATCTGACCCAGTCCTGGCAGTACTTGTGCCCCGCGGCGTTCAGGCCGCAGTGCAAAGGTCAGGAAGGGGCCGGCTCTGCACCCGCCCCTCTGCGATGAAATCCACAGCCTGCAGGATGCCGACGGAGTTAGAGAAGGGGGAAAAGCAGCATTAGCCAGTGGCTTCTTAGGCAGGTAGCCGCATGCTCCACTATCAGCCACGCTCAGCCAGGGAATGACCCCGGTACGGTCCACATGACAGGACGTCTTCGAGTGGAAGAATGCATCAGTCCAACCGCTTCATTCTTCAGACATTCTTCAGCTCACTAGCAATGAGCAAAAGGAAGCCAACATTTCCATTTCAGCGGGGTTACAAAATATCTTTCTTGGCCCCGAGGAAGTGACCAGTGCAGATCTCTGGATCGGACTCATCTAGGACAGGCTCTGGTAGTTTGCCTGTATGATGAGGCTGCAGTACCACCAGATGCACTGCCTAAGGAGGAATGGTAAACAAGCCCTATGGTGATCCTTAGCTCCGGCATTGATATTAGTGTAGTGTAGTGTAGATAGTGTAGTGTAGTGTAGTGTAGTTAGTAGTGTAGTGTAGATTCTGTAGTTTTTTGCACTGGTATTATCTAATAAAAGTTCCTATTGCAGAGTCCAGTGCAACCCCTCCAGCTGTTAAGGGGTGATGGGACGAAGAAGATATATGCTGGCCACATATCTTGACGACACAGTCTACAGGAGCCATGTTTTCATCAACTCACCTCAACCAGCAGAAGCAAATGGTCCTACCTGAATCCCCTCCTTCCCGGACCCCACTCTCTCCTCTGACAGTTTCCACTTTTAGATCTTAGAGGGAAAAGGTCCCTGATCCATTAAAGTGTCTCTGTCATTAGTGTGAATCTCCTTCTGGCCTCAATGTCCATCTGTCAACTAGACTGTAAGCTCCTTAGAGCAGCGACTGTCTCTTCTGTGTCTATATAATGCTGTATACACCCTGTAGTGCTCTGTAAATGTTGATCAGTAGTGAGAGAAGTAGTTATTATTGTACAGTGTTAAGTGCCAGATGCGGTAATGTATCCTCTGCTTCAGGAACCACCCACTGTGTAAGAGAAGGCAGCTTTTTTTCCTCCCACTTGTGGTGTCTTGTAAGGCTGGTGACTGCTCTTGATGTTGCATTTCCCTGCATTATCCTCTGTTCAGTATGAAAAGGCTGAAAGTCAGCATCATGGCAGGCAAGCACGGCCCATCTGGTCCTCCTCCAGTTCCCAGGTTTCACCGCTGCTCTTTCTAGATTCCTCAACCCTTCCACCCAAATAACGTTCGCCTATGCAGGGCGAGTGCGCTGTTTTCTCCTTCTTCTATTTCAGAGTTCCAGGGCCTCCCAAGACCATATCTCTCTCTCTCTCTCTCTCTCTCTGGAAACCCTCCATGTTTGGCAGTTTGTTCTTCCTGGTCAGCTCCCTGAGCAGGATGTGGACTCTCCATGAACATGACCTTGTTAATGCAACATTTCAAGATGGCGTCCATTGTTGTGGGCTGTACAAGACATGCAGCTGGTCCTCAATAAGTACAGGGAAGGAAATAATACAACAGAGGAAGCGAGGACTCTCAGTGTTGGGGTTTTTTTTGACTCAGCACCTATGGACAAGATGTCACCAAGAATGGAAAATTCAACAGGGAGATGCTTCAAGGGAAAAGATGTTGGTACTGCAACATGGGTTCAAAATCAAACAATGCTCTGGGCAAGGAAAATGGAAAGGACTTTATGGATCCGCCAAAGTCCAGCTCTAGAGTATGGCTGCATGGATCTGGGTCCCATTCTTAGACAGAAAGTGCACAGAACGGGTGTAGGATGGCAGGAAGAGGGAAATTAAAGTCCAGCTAAACAGGCTCTTTTCTAAAACAGCTACTTTTTTTTTCCCCCTAAAAATTGGAAACAGGCATAATGGACACGATGCTTCATTACATGGAAAATAAAAGGCAACAAAACAAACATAGACCACGTTCCTCTCCTGTAAGGGATAAATACCTCAGCCCTGGCTCTCATCTAGTACGGCCGTTACTCAACCTCTGGCAGCCTGACTCTGCAGGGCAGGGGTCAACTCTTTGTCTAATGCACACATCCCAGAATGGACTGGAGTAGAGACAACCACGCTGCAATCTGCAGGACAGTCCCACATTTTAGGCAAAAAAAAAAAAAAATGCGACCTTTATTCTGCTCTTGATGCAAAATATTGTATCTGATCTCAGGTGTTCCACACTTGCTTTTTGCCTTGCCTTTGCTCTATTCTGCCGGATTTGCTGAAGTCTTTGTTGTGGGCTGCTGCATTAATCCCTGGCAGGGCCACAGTCGGCTGTGGAGTGCTGGAAAGTTTAAAGAGCCAGGGCTATTATTCCCATGGCAACATCATGCAGTCCTTTAAACTGACTGATAACCCAGATCCTTCCTACCTGTCCATGCTTAGTCCCCTGACATGGCGCTCTGCCGGGCTGCCGCTTTCAGAAATTTAATGCTAGCAATAACTGCGCTGGTAACTGCAGGAACATGGACCGGCTCCAGATTGTTCTGCACCCCCCCAGCCGGGCCCGTTGGAACTTCGCTGTCCTCCAGGCAACCTTGGGCTGCCCGATCGATGTAGAGTGGAGGGCTGCATCCTCACGTGGGCTTCTCTTGGAGGACGCCTCATTGCCACTTAAGACGCTGATTGCCTGGGGCTCACGCCTGGCTGAGATTCCTGTCCTCGCCTTCATTATAACCAGGCATGATTACTCGAAACCTCCCTTTTTCTGCAGACTTCGCTGAATAGAAACAGAAGAGGCTTTGAAAGGAGCCGGGTGGCTTGTGCTGCTCAGAATTCTCTGCGCACTCCCAGACTTTCAGATGATGAGATGGGACAGACAGTGCTGTCTATGTGCACGGGCGGCCCTATTACAATAACAAATCATTTGGCTCAAATTAGCACAAGATGCACCAGGCACTCTTGAGTTTTGGAATCTGGGGCAAGATTGATTTTGTGATTAGAGCCAAGGTGAGGTTAGAGGTTACGTGGGCTCCCTTCCCGTCACTGCATTTCGCAGGACGGGGTGGCGAGAGCTTTAGAAAACAGGAGAGGCTGAAGCTCAGTGGCACAGGGAACAGGCAGGCTGCAGGAAACGATCCCTGGGGGAGGCAATGCACATGGAACGACTTGCCTTACCCCAAACCCCAAAATTGGTCTACACTTTTATAGATCTGTAGGGGCAGGCGTACTGAGCGTGGGGTATGGATATCGCCCCGGACATGGGGGGTCAATCCATACCACATGGTCTTCGCATAAAGACGTGTTTTTACGGACTTTTCTTATGTGGGGGAAAATCCAATTTTACCCTGGGAGGTCATTTTTCAGAGCCCTTGTATATCTAGGCAAATGGGTACGTACCCAGATAAAGTGACCTGCCTCCTTAAATGCAGCTAAAAGTGCGCTCGAGTTCAACAGCGTGCTTACTTTTAGCCAGGGGAAGAAGAGGCGCGTGCCCGTGAGCGAGTTTCGGCTGGGAGAGAAAAGCAACGCGCGCTGCTTCGCGCCCTCTCTGCCGCCCACATAAACAGAAGTTTGCAAAGTACGCAGCAAGCGTGCTTTTCCGCTTCCTTACTGTCAAAGAGAAACGAGGAGGGGCAGACTCTCTCCTCGAAAGTTTGCATGAAACGCGTGGATGCCGGTGTCTGGACCAAGTACTGGAGTTGGGCGAGGAGAGAGCGTGGAGCGATGTCAGAGTGGAAAGTCTTGGGTGGGTCTCGCTATCCTTCCTGCTGACTTACGTTGCCTGGTTCCCTTTCTGTCAAGTTTGAATGGCGGGGGAGGGTGCGCCTACGTGTGGCTGAATGGTTGTGGGTGTGGAAGGGAGCGCGAGTGGATTAAAAATGGTTAGGAAGAGGAGTGGACAAGAGGACAAGAGGAATGGGTGCAGACAGGGCCGGCCCTACAGCAATGGACGCCCTGGGTGAAAATCGTTGATGGTGCCCTCCCGATGACATATTTTTCTACCAGACATGCATACCTTTTAGTTTATAGAATTGGCACCCAGTCCGAGCCGGTGCAAGGGTCACAGCCTTGCGCTCCTCCCCACCCCCTAACTCCACCCTTGACCCTCTCCACACACAATTAAAAGTTATGCATTTACAATTCGGAAAAGGCATTTAAAGTACAGTTTTCGGAGGTAAAACCATCGCTTTCAACAACATGGATATTATATTTAAGTGCACTGCTGTAGTGCCAATCAGAAAACCCTGCAAAAAAAAAAAAAAAAAGCAAAACAGACACTTGGAAGCCATAGGGTATTAGGCCTTTGAGCATTCAAGAGAGCTGGGGTAACCTGCACAGAGCAACCAGGGCTGAAACTCCAGCATCAATGTGTTTGATGTGGGCAGGTATGGAGGGCAGCAGCAGGGATGTGGCTGAAAGGTAAATAGGGAGGGTGGTGGAAGGAGGGAGGGCTTGGGGATTTCGATACTGGGAGTCGATATGTTCACCCTACCCAAAGCAGTAGAAAGTCAGAGGAGAAGAAAACTGGGCAGACTGGAGGTGCCAATTGGTCTTTTCCCGCTGCCGTTCACTTTGGTACGCTCCAGGAGCTGATGCGGAGTTCACAGTAGATCAAACCATTTGACCCCGTAGCTCGGAGCATGGGGGGCGGGGGGGTCCCTCCTGGTTTAAAACCGTGAGATTCCTCGGCAGTGCGATTATTTGAAAATGTGGCAAAAAGGAGAAGCTGAGTACAAGTGTCAGTTTGTTTCTACGGGGGAAGGTGGTGAGCTGCGTTCCACTATCTGGAAGGCTTGCATAGTGTACGAGAAGCTGGCACTCGTCAAAGAATGAAAAGAGTTCAGGGACAAGGGGTCACGATGCATCCTTGGAAGGAAGGACGCCAACTTTCATCATTCAGCACCCCCCCCCCTCCCCCTCGATGTTACCCCCTTCTCCACACACAGAGAATCTGTCTTTAAAAGCAAGGGCCTGTCCAAGACCCGACCATAGCAGCAGCACTGGCAGTGAGAGAATGTAAAGGTGCACGGGCCGGAGACTAAGTCAGCCTGTGCTCTTGCTCCCAGTCTCCTCGATGGCTCTGCATCCCCTTCCTCACCCCCACCCCCAGCATCCATGAGGCAGGGGTGGGTGGGTGGGAGGCCTTGGAACAGAGCAAGCACTGGCTCGGTCTCTGGCCCGAGTGCCTTCACAGTCTCCCAACTGTCGTCACCGCCACCACTATGGTCAGGCCTTGGACTGGCCCCCTAACCTCTAAAGAAAGGGGTCTGCGGGGGGAGAGGGGATGAGAGGAGCTCCGGAGGATAGGAGGAGGGTTCAGGAGAGGAAGGTTTGCTGGTGTGGAGGCCTACGGTCGAATACCAGCACTTAGATTGACAGTTGGAAAGGCCCTGCCAGCCCGCAGGACCAGCCAAAGGCCCAGCTGGCTTGGCAACCCTACTCGGAGGAAATGTCAGAAAATGTTTCTCTGCTCAGAGGGTGGTGGGTGCCTGTAATAACCCAAACCAGCACTGGATTCAGCAACCCAAACAGTGACAGACTTCAGCTACACTCGAGTCAGCCTTAAGGACAGGGCTAGATTTTTGTACAGGCAATGTAATCGATTTTTTAGGGCACTATCCAATCTCACTGCCGGTGCTGGCCCAGAAACACAAAGCAAACTGGTGAGGAAGCGCCAGAGATCAGAAGTCAGTCATCATGCAAGTCAGCACAGGGTCGCAGGCCCGGTCCCTCACATGGGTTTCCTTGGTAACCGGAAGCCCGTGTGGAAGGAGGGGGATTAGGGGTATTGCAGCGACTGTGAGCATACGCCAGTTACAGGCCCCCACACTGGGCTGTCTTTTTTTACTCACTGACTCCGAGGTCCGGAGCTGACACGAGGCAGGGATCTGGGAAGAGAAAGATGATGCAGAAGGGGAAGGATCCAGCCTCTTGCCAATCTCCAGGGAGGCTCCCATCCCTCCGGTCCATGCTGGCTGTTAAAACCCCTCTAACTTCAGCACTGGATAAGGGCAAGGCAGGGAGATGACCGGAGATCAGGTAGGGCTACAGTGGCACAGTAGATAAGGAGCCTCCATGGCCTTACAGATCCTTATCCTCTGACAGCAGCTGTGTTACTATGTTTTAGTATTACAAATGTATAAAACAGGCAAGTAAAACTCGTTCTCGATGAAAGAAACCGTCAGGTCATATTCTGAAATGCCTTAAGGTGCTTCACGCAGCTTTTTTCCAACCACTTGGAGCAGCGGTGTTAGCAAGAGAATCCCAGATTTTCTCACACTCGCTGAGTGAGTGCTGATAGCTTTCAGATCGGGGTCTGACTCCTCGAATTTACAGTGGTTTATCTAGAACAAGCTGTAGCACTGGGGGCTTCCAGGAAAATCGCCTTGTTTTCCACAGCTTTGGTGACTGGACCTTCACTTGGCTAAAATGCTGAGTGGCCCCCCCAGGGGAGGGTCGTGCAGAATTAGAAGTGAAGTCAAGGCGGACGTGGAGTAGAGTCGCTAGAACCCCTCCCCCCCCCCAGGGAACAGGGATTCACAGGCAAACTGGGAAAACCGGACAAGATTTCTCCGAGAGAAGAGTCGTCATGACTTCTCCCTGCCCTCCATGTTTAGAGCCTCGCCCCAGTCCTACCAAAGAAGAGGAGAAGGAGCTCGCAAGGTGCAGAGACTTCCGGCAAGGAGGAACCAGAATGTTCCCCGGGCCCCCCCGGACGAGTTCGCACGGAACTCAAAACTCCAAAGGCTAGTCCTGTAGCTTCGCCGGGCTTGGGACTCGGTGATCAGAGAGACAGGATAGCAAACGGGCATCGAGCGAGTGCCGGAAACCAGAAAGAAAAATCGCGCCGCGGAGAACAGGGCAAATCTGCTGGGCAGCCGAAATAATGCAGGGCGCGGTGAAGCCCATGGCTACCACACCAGGCACCGAGGCGTCTGAGCAGGGCATTCGATCTGATATTCCCGGGAAGTTTTAGATGCTGCTCATTTTCATGAACACCACTCCGGCACCCAACAGTTTTACTCTGCAGTCTTCTCCTTTTCTCCGTCTCACCAGCCTGGTTAGTGCCATCGGTTTCTCCCTCTTTTTTTTTTTTTATTACACCGTGAGCTCCAGAGGCGCCCGCGCGGGCACTGAGGCGCCTTTTGTCAAAATTCCCGACATGTCCTCGACTGATCAGGAAAAAAATCGATTGCACCCCATAACTGATCATCACTTTTAGCAGGAAACTGAGAAAAAGAAAGAAAAAAAAAATCAGCGCCCAAGGACAGAAACTCGGAAAAGATCAACCTCTCCCTTGTGTCCCCTTACTCAAGTCACGGTCAGCCCTGAACTCGCAGTCGTAAAACCAAACACAGTCCTAATTTGGGGAAAAGGACTTCCGCGCCCAGTCCCTATCTGGGGGAATGGGTTATTAGCATTTCATCTCGATTCCCTGGTCCAAGTTCATTTTTCTCATATTCTTTTTTGCATGTCCGTCACAGTGAAGGCTTTGTCCCCTGATAGTTGGTTTTCCTTTAAGGGTCACTGTTGCTTGGCGTCTCCCTGCATAGTAAGGACTCCAACGTCTGGGGAGGGAGGTGAAGCCTATTGGTTTTTTGCTCAACATCTGTTCTGTTTGATTCAATCTGTGAAAAACACCCTCGAATGAAAGGATATCTCTGGACCTGTAGGATATCTCTGGACCTGCAGGATAAGGATATCTCTGGACCTGTACATCCCGGAGGAGAGGCGAGGTAGGGGAGATATGATGGGGACATTCAAATATCTCCAAGGTTTCCATGCACAAGAAACGAGCCTTGGGACACACAGTAGAGAGCGCAGTAGTAAGGACAGGTGGGGAGGGGGGTAATAGATAGAAGAAATGGGGGTGGGGTCGTATGGAACTTTAGAGGGCCAAAAGTGGGGAGGCTCCGAGGCAATGGGCAGAGAACGGCGCTACGGCTGCCTCGGGCTTCCAGGAAGGCAAGGGGTGACCTGCAGGGAGCGGCCGTGATCACCACCGTAGCGTCAGTCTGAATCCTGCGTGGCCGGGATCTGCATTTCCCAGCACTGAGGGGAACAGGTTTCAGTGAGTCTGCATCATTAAATTGCTGGATGACTTTATGCTATAGTTTAATCGTTTATTTAAGCTGCTGCTGCTGCCATGATTGATTATTCATTATGGGATGATGATTGCAGCAGGTGGTGGACTTTCCATTATCTTATGGATGTTTTGTATTTAATATTTATCACCGTGTTGTTGCTGATTTAGTTTGATGATGCATTTTTACTGATCATTTTATCATGCAGTGATTACGTTAGCTTAAATATATATGTAACTCAGATTATTTATGGGGGTTCCGCACCTTCAGCATGCAAACAGACGGTTAACTTAAGTTGTGTTGTGTTATGTTACCTATTCATCCTGGGAAAAGACAAGCAATGCAGATACAGCGGCCCCTAGTGGCTGATCCAGGAGCAGCACAGGAAATAATCCAAAAGTCAAGAGTGTCCTGCTGCCTGCAACAGCAAAATCCCTGTCATATACAAGTGGAAACCCCCCCCCCCCCCCAAAACTTGAAACCTACTGGAGATTTTAGACCTAATTGCTTCCTGCTGAGAGGCCTGTGAGAAACAGTAAAGCGTTACATGATGGCTCCCTGAAGAGATCAGGAGGGGAAGGTCTAAGATGAGATGTCCCTGATGAGTGCCAGATGATGAGAAATAATGGCAAGCAGTCTCATTAGGGATGAAAATTAAAATAAATACCACCTAGGAGTAGCCTAGTGGTGAGAACAACAGGCTGTAAACCGGGGAAGCCACCGTTCAAATCCCACCACTGCTCCTTGTGAACTTGGGCAAGGTGACTTCACTCTCCATTGCCTCTGGTACAAAACCTACATTGTAAGCCCTTTGGGGGGTAGGGAAATACCTGCATGCAGTCCACTTTGAAGTGGCTGAAAGGCAGAATATAAATAAATAACACGCTCCTTCCTGCAGTGTGCGTGGTTAACATTACAGGACATGCTTTGACCTTAAGAGACTTTTCATTAAATATCAAGCTTCTGTTTTACACTTCTACCTTCTTTTTTTTTTTTTAATAAAGCCTCTGAGCTCCCAGCGCTGTCTCCAAAGCACCACCATCATGCATCCAGAATTAATATTTTACTGAAAAGAGAAAGAGTGACATCTCCCAGAGGGCGAGGTTCGTCATCTTCCCAAATGCTGATAATAGCTGATAACGCACACACTCCAAATTTTGTTAGTTAGCTTATAATTTGAAAATTAAAATTGGGGTGGACTGCAGAACCAGTTAGAAGTATTCTGGACTCCCTTCCTCGGTTAAATGGCAACAGAATCCATGGGGGGAGGAGAGATACTGAATCCGGTACTTACAATTAATGGGGAAAGTACCTCTAGTGTCCATGCAAGCAATCATCAGGCGCTCTAGTTTAATGATCAAAAGTCAGTGCCCTGGATTTCACGGGTCCCGGATGGTACTGAGACTTCTGTTGGCAATGCTGTTCTTGTGTTTTTCTCCTTGCATCAAGCTTTTAACAGTCGGTGGTGGTGGTGTGGTGGGATGACCACCTGCAGCTCTATCTGGGGTCATGATCCCAGGATTTCCCTAGCTCAGCAGTGTTGGGGAGGGCGATTACCAAAAGCGTCTAGCCAGGTAAAGAAAGTAGCCACTTGCTTAGATTCCCCTGGGTGAATCCCCAGACCAGGCTTTCGCAGTGGGCACGTTATTTCCCGGATTAAAAAAAGAGACCTTCGCAGAGCTGCAGCGAGGTCAGCCGAGTAAATGATGCCCGTATATTTGGAGTTCCGCCACCCACAGAAAAAACGGTCGCGACGTCCACGAGCACTAGAGCCTGCGTGTTCCTTTTGCGAATTTTCAAAAGGAAATTCTGCTACAGGTAACGCGTGCAGTAAAAAGCGTGCATGTCTTGGGGTCTACTCAAAATTGCCCCCACGGTGTTTACGATTTCTGACGGCTGAGCCGTGCTTCCTCGTAATGCCTCTCCACACGCAAGCCTTCTGTCGTCAGCACATTGCAACCAGCCACCAGATGGGAAACCATCTCCAGTCCCGTGCAATGGAGTCTACGCTTGGACCCCACGAGCCAGTCAGGTTGTCCAATTATGCACAATGAATATGCATGAGACAAATTTGCATAGAGTGTAAGCCCACTAATAGCAAATGATTCTCATGCATATGAATTCTGGTCAGCCTGAAATTCTGACTGACTGCGGGGTCCTAAGGACAGATTTGGGAACGAATGGCGTAACAATGCTCTTGTTAAACTACAAAGCTACAAATGATAATGTACATACAAAACATTATCCATTGCATAAGGAAAATCCATTAGTTAATGCTTGTAACCCTGCTGACTGAATTATTCTGCAGCGTTACAACTGTATAATCGTAGGTCTCTTTTTGTTTCTAAATTTTTGTTTTGCAGTTAAAATGTATAACATCGAACAGTACTTACTAATGATACTCGTGTCCAATTCACAACATGGGTACCAAGTTTCCAACTGTTCTGTTTCAGGGTAACGTCTGACATTCAGGACTTCTTATCTGGAGGAGAACTCTGCCATGGCTTTCCTGCACAATGATACAAATGGCAGGCATTTTATGTGATGAAACAGTTTACTGAAGAACCAATCAAATTCAGATACTGTCCTGCTTCCAGATTGGATAAGATGCTAAAGATTCTACCTATCATCCTATCTCCTTTAGATAAAAACATAAGATATGCTGTACTGGATAATACCTAGGGCCCATCAAGTCCATCATCCTGTTTCCAACAGTGGCCAATCTAGGTCACAAGTACCTGGCAGGATCCCAAATAGTAAATATTGATCTCATGCTGCTAATGCCCATGGATAAGCAATGGCTTTCCTCAGGTCATCTGGTTAATAACGATTTTAGGATTTTTCCTCCAGGATCCTGTCCAAACTTTTTTTAAACCTAGCAACATTAACAGCCTGGAATTCATTATGTCAATGAATTCCAGAGCTTAAGTGTGCATTGAGTGAAAAAATATTTTCTCCAATTTTTTTGAAAGAGTAAACAACTGATTCTCAGTTACTCATTCCACTCCACTCTTGATTTTGTAGACCACTATCATTTCTCCCGCTCATCTCTCTCTTCTCCAAGCTGAATAGCCCTAACCTCTTTAGCTTTGAATCGTTCCATCCCCTTTATCATTTTGGTCGTCTTTGTCTGAACCATTTCCAGCTCAGCTCCATCTTTTTGAGATGTGGCGACCAGAACTGCACACAGTACTCAAGGTGTGGCCTCACTATGGAGTGATGCAGAGGTATTATGATATTCTCCATTTTATTCTCCATTCCTTTCCTAATAATCTGTTTGCTTTTTTGACCACCGTCGCACTCTGAGCCAAGGATTTCAATGTATTTTCCATTATGACTCCAAGATCCTTTTCCTTGATGGAGATTGCTAATATGGAACCTAACATTACAATTTGGATTACTTTACCCTATGTGCATTTCTTTGCACTTGTCCACATTAAATTTCATTTGTCATCTAGATGCCCAATCTTCCAGTCTTACAAGGTCTTCCTGTAATTTCTCGCAATCCATTTGTGATTTAACAACTCAGAACAATTTTGTGTCATCTACAAATTTGATCACCTCACTCGCTGTTCCTTTTTCCAGATCATTTATAAATATATTAAAAAGCTCCGGACCCAGTACAGATCCTTGGGGCGCTCCACTGTTTACCTCTCTCCACTGTGAAAACAGATCATTTAATCCTACTCTCTGTTTCCTGTCTTTTAACCAGTTTGATATCCACAAAAGGACATCGCCTCCTATCCCATGACTTTTTAGTTTTCTGAGGAATCTCTCATAAGAAGAAGATTTTGTCAAACACCCTCTGAAAACACTATATCAACTGGACCACCATTATCCACGTGGTTATTAACACCTTAAAAAAAATGTAGCAGGTTGGAGAGGCAAGACACTGAACCAGTCAATCTCTTAATTTGCGCTACTGTATTTAAAGTGAAAATCCACAACTGTTCTTGGTGATTCAACTGGGCTATAAAATCTCCTCCCCTGGCTGACGGCATGATATACTCTACAATCGTCCATTTCAAATCCAAAAATCTATATTTATTTGGTAAACAGTGTTGAACTAATGGTGCTTGTGTTTTCTCTGGGTTTAAATTGCGAAATTCCCTTAAATGTACTCGCACTGACCAATATATACTTTTAAACAAGGGCATTGTATAACATAAATAGTACCAGATGTAAAACAATCAGTGCTGTTTCTCCAAATTATACAATATTTAGTGACTGGATGTTCCCATACTCACCTTCAATGGTCTGCACACACATATCGCTCTGCCGTTGGGATCAATATCATTTTGACTCACATCCTCTTGAAACTCGGGAAGTACTGATCTGACTATGCTCTCTCTTATGTTATGACCCTGTGAACAGGCCATCAGTGGTGGATCTTGCAAAATTGTATTTCAGCTTGCGGATTGCTATCCAGTGACTTATATTGTAACACTTTGTCATGATCTGCTCAGTGATATGCTGCTAGGAGAAAGCAACTAGAAATGGATCTGCTCTTTGGGATGCACAGGGTACTACTTGTGACCCAAAATGGCCGCAGTGGGAGCGAGGACGTAGGGCCTCAATGGACCTTGGTCTGACCCAGCATGGCATTTCTTAGGTTCTAAGTCTGACCCAGGTTTGAAAAAGTAGGACGGAGGGGAAACTACATTGGGGCGGAGGAAGGCTGGGCACTCTGGCTCCCCAGCTCTGCCTGAAGAACATAAGAACTTGCCCTATGGGTCAGACTGAAAGTCCATCAAGCCCAGCATCCTGTTTCCAACAGAGGTCAATCCAGATTACAAGTACCTGGCAAGTACCCAAACATTAAGAAGATCCCATGCCACTGATGCAATTAATAGCAGTGGCTATTCTCTAAGTTAACTTGATTAATGGCAGTTAATGGACTTCTCCTCCAAGAACTTATCCAAACCTTTTTTAAACCCAGCCACACTAACTGCACTAACCACATCCTCTGGCAACAAATTCCAGAACTTAAATGTTCTTTGACTTTTAAATGTGCTATTTGCTAACTTCATGGAGTGCCCCTATTGCCTTGTAATGCCAACTGCTCTGTACAGATTCACCATTCCTTTCTTCCATAATTCCTTTCAGCAGTGGGCTACAAACCAGGGAAGCCAGAGTTCAAACCCTTGTGACCTTAGGCAAGCCACTTCACCTTCCATTGCTTGGGTACAGACTTAGATTGTGAGCCCTCTAGGGACAGGGTAAATACTTGCTATAGCTGAATATAGTCCACTTTGAAGTGCCAAAAAGCAGAATATAAATATTAAAAAGAAAAAACACAAAGTAAAGAAAATATTATCTATTTTTCTCCTTATGGAGATGCAAATGTATCACAGATATACAGGGAGCAGGCTTTGATTGGTACCTCTAGTTTCTTCTGCCATGGCATCGGATAAACCACTTGGCTTTAATTCTTGTGGTTTTAACTTCCATAGCTTATCCCAAAGGTCTCCAAGACAGAACCATACATTATACTGTATCTTAAACATGCAGTAATCATTGGCAGTCCTCAGTACGTTACCCAGAAAAATTGCTTTGGCTAAAAAAAGTCCAAATACAAAATAACATGCAAATAAAAACATTTTGCAGTGAACTTCTCTCTCTCTCTCTCTCTCTCTCTCTCTGGATTCATCACTGGGGCTCCTCTTGTAGCTACTGATGCCGGTACTTGCACCAACTATAGGAAGATTAAGTGATTCTTAAGCCGCGTTACGGAACTGCACCGGTGTCTCGAAAAGCTGGGGAGAAATGAACATAGCCAGACCATTTTCCCCAGAAATGAGATCATTATAACTCCATTAGAAATATATCCTGTTATACCAATTGCGTTTATTTGATTAATGAGAATAAGAACACACAGATGGGAAGTGTAATAATCTGGCAATTAGTGGGAAATATCTGCTCTCCAGGACTCTGCCAGGCTTCCTTGGCTGTTGCAATACTGAGTGCAGAAACTTTATGCTAGCGGGTGTATTTTAGACGGATGATGCACTGCCGGCTTCTGGGGACAGCCTTGTCGCATGATGCACGTGAGAGCGGCCCTGCGGGTTCCTTCTGAGCTGGTCTGACATTCATTGACGCGCACCTAGAGATGTAAATTTCCTGGAACCGAGGGAGAAGAAGGTAGGGAAATAAGTCAATAATTGTACTTGAGTAGCACCGTAGTGCATGGTGTATATACTGTACCTTCGTTACATATTTCTAGCTTGAACAATTATGAAGAAATGTGATGCACAAAATTATTTATAATCAAAAGCGATATTACAAAAAAAATGAACAGACATAAAATACACTCCTGTAAAATGGGTCATAGCCCACAACAATATAGTGCTGTAACGGTTAAAGACACGGAGCGCCGTACGTTGGACATGGAACCCGGTTACCGCTGTTTCTGTGAGGTGAATAAGTCACACTATTAAGTTTGTGCCTGGATAAATCGTTTCATATAAAAGCTTTCAATTTCATATCAGTTTCAAAACGGCGTCCAGACCGGAGAGCCCCAGACCTAATGACCTTTGAACCTGGGACACCCAAGGCCATGGTCGGCATTTCTTAGTGCTCTTCCTTCGAGTACGTTTCCCCCTATAGCGAACATTTATTAACTCACTCGCACTGTGCATATCATTGGCTTATCGCATCACTGATGAAGCTGATTTTGAGACTTAAGGCCATTTGATAAGTTCATTTCCTGGAACCTGCTCTTCTCTGCCCTGGCCTACAGAAGGAACTTCGTTTTTTAAAGAGCAGGGGGGGGGGGGTGGGGGGAGGGGACCTATGCTTACCTTCTCAATTGGACTAGCCCTGCAGTTAGGACTCCTCTCAATGCCGTGGTTCTTGATGGCAGATAGATGGAGCCTCCTTCGTCCTTCGCGCAAGAGGGCTGCATGCATAGATGTGTTGGGTCCCTCGAGGTCCCTCATAAACCAAACTGTCCCTAGTTTAAGCCCTAGGCTAGAGCGTTGTACTTTGCAGACTGTCCCTGCAGGCACCTCCACAGAGGCTTGCCTGGATTGATCCGCGATCTCCTTAAAAGCAGTCTGTACTCAAGGAGAGGTAGGATCGTCCTGGCCAGTACCCCCCCAGGTATGGAAGGGGTTGTCTGCTGAGAGGGAAGAGGAGTTTTATTTATTTTTTTTCCAAAGATTTTTGCTTTTTTTGTGGAAGCCTGGTCCTGTTCCAGGAGGACTGGCGCCCCTGCCTTTGGGAGGTCAGGCTAAGGGGCTGTGATTCCCTGCTGCCCAGAGGGACAGTGCTGATCTGACAGAGAAGACGCGGAAAGGCCTTTGGCAGAGAGTTTTGTTCCTGCTGGTTTGAGTGGAAGTTTTGCCATTAGATCGTGCCTGTGAGATGGAGGAGGACATTTCTGTTTTGCTGTTTATTTGGGACTCCACGCCAGAGGTCCCCAATAACATCAGAGACAGAGCCCGGAGATCCCAGTCCACGCTCGGGGCCCACATCCTATCACTCAGGGACACTGACACAGCTAACGAGACGGAGGGAAAAGCCATCTTTGGACTGTATTTTTGTGAAAAGGTAAATTGGAGACTTTGTGTTGGAAACCAGACTATTTTTGGTTGCAATAAATGTTGGTTGAACCCCCCCCCCCCCCCCACCAGGGAGTCCAGCATCTTCTTTAGGTATCAGAAGTGCCTTAAAGCTAGGACATCGGAGCAGTGAGTGCACCCGTGGGAGAGAGAATGGAAGCAGAGAGATTTGGTTTCCCCCCCTGCATGCCTTGGCCCAGGAAGTTAAGCCTCCCCCTAATCGAGAGAATCAACACCCCGGGACTGAAAGACGAGTACGAGCTGGCTTAGCCCTGGGACTGAGTGTGTCCCCTGAACTCCGAAGTATGGGTCTACAGATACACGTGCAAGCCATTTTCCTGTGCAAACAGTGGTGTTTGCAGGGCTTGGACAAGAAACCAGGAGAGTCAAAATGAAAGGAACAGTTCCTCCAAGAAATAAAAGAAATCGGCCGGAGATAAATGCAAGACAGATGCGGAGACTTGTGCGCACATAACTTCTCTGGCCGATTCTCGTGCTGGATCGCTGCAGAGAGCCCGGTTTCCTACAGAGCCGAGGCAGCTATCGAAATGTTGCAGCCTCCGACTCCCGAACGCGTCTACTTTTTCTGGTCTTCTTGCACGGGGGCACGAAGTCCTGTAAACGGAACATCCCTCTGGGCGGTTTTGGACAAAGTGAATGCAGTGCAGTAGGATCTGTGGCTTTCTGAGGCCTGGAACATGATCTGATGTGCGATAAAGTCTAAGAATGCAAAACAGTATATTCGGGTCAAGAAAACGAAATCTCTTTGTGGGACTGCAAACACGGTCCTGCTTGATCCGTTTGGGATCTTTTGCTCCTCAGTCTGAGTTAAGTGCCACAGAAACTGATTTAATAAGAAAACACGGGATTATATTAATCTCCTCCCCTCGCCTCTCCTTTCTTTTGCTGTCCAGCACGTGCTGACACTTAAAACAGTAATATTAAAAAAGTATGTTATCCTGTTTATTTATTTTTTTCATTTTAAGAAAATGAAAGTGAAAAGCAGATAAGAAATCTCCACCTGGCTGCCGGGTGTAAGGAGCTGCGGCCTGCATGCCTAATCTTTTATTATTCAAGCCAATAAAATCCTCACTTGCAATTTTTAATATAAAACAAACGTTGCACCTAACAATCTTAAGCCATCGCCGTAGAACAGCCTTGTTCCCACAATATATAACTTGGCGTGGGCAGTACATGACTTGGCGGTTTCGTGCACGTGCTGTCTGTATAGTCCTGCAGGCCAGCAAATTACAATACCAGAAATTACTTTTCCCTCCACAACTGCTCCGACGTCGTCATGCACATCCTGACGGGGAGCGGCACATTTGAACATGCACAGACGGTGAGGATAGGAGTAAGTATTCACACTGAAGTCAATGCTGTCTGCTTATACTGAGGAAGTCTTTGCTTTTTACTTTAACCTTAAAATGTGGTCTCTTATCCCTAAAAGTGCCTCAATAAATCTGTTAGTCTATGAAGTGTTACCGGCCTCTGTCTCTTTTTTTAAATTAATTTTTGCAAGGTGCATAGTTCCAAAGTGGGGAAAATAAAGAGAGGCTTTCGCCTTGGAAAACAGTGAAAATTGTGTTAAATCATTCTTCACCTCTGCACTCATTTGGTTTTCAGTGGCAAAGGGGCAGATTCTCAGAGATACTAAAGCAGTGACGTCGCGTGGCTAATTTTGCCCGGATATTCAGCCGCAGATAACCGGCTACATTTGAAAACTCCACCCTGGACACCCTCTGACCTAATCCCTATTTTCACTGACGAAATCTGTGCTGATAGCAATTCTGTGCGGGCAGATTTGAGGTAGATGGGAGAGGGGGGAGACTTTTAATCAATTAGATTTATGTGGTTAAAAAGCTGATTTTAAAGCACCCAAACCTTTAGAATATCAATCCCATGGTATGTTTTGCAAAACATAGTGAGAGATGGCATTTACATTATTGCAAGCAAAAAAGTGAACCCCTCAAGAACAAAAGTGTAAGGGGTTTATCATAAAAAGTATGGGTAAGGGACGAAACTCAGAGCAACCGTGGACACCAGGCTGCAAGGAGGTAAGAGCAGATCCTCCTCCGCGTTCAGCTTGGAGAGGGTTTGAGGACCTTGTGAACAGCGACAGATTTAGGGTTTTGTCACCCCTTAGGTTCCTAGTTCTATTAGGATCTTAAATTTAGGAGCCTGAAAGGGGGGTGGCTAAGGGGTGGAGAATCAAAGTTAGGCGATTAGCACTGATTTTCAGAACTAGGCACCTAATTTCGGAGCCTAAATCTAGGTAAATGAATAGCAGGCCCACATTTTGATCCTAAATTTCTGTGAATTTTCAGTTGAAAAACTCAGGTTCCTAAGTTCGGCTTAAAATAAGCTCCTAACATTTTCTGAATACTGGTCCTACTTTCTCTTCACTCACACACACACTGCCCTGAGTCCAGTCCAGGCAAAACTTCAAGAACGAAACACTTAACACATCCCAAGAATTTCAGAACCTAATTACTATAGCAGGCCAGGTAACAGTATCCTAAACTATTTCATTAGATTTGCTTTTCCAAAATACAGTATAAGATCAAAGCAAATTAACAATAAGAGTAACTCAATAGAATATAAATCCCATTAAGCTTGAATTATCAAAATACAATAATAAAACCTAAGCATAGTGGAGGAGTCGCTAGTTGTTAGAGCAGCAGGCTACAAACCACAGAAGCCAAGGTTCAAATCCCACCGCTGCCCCTTGTGACCTTGGGCAAGTCACTTTATCCTCCATAGCTTCAGGTACAACCTTAGAGTATACAACTTGACAGGTCCGGGAAATACCTACAGTACCTGAATGTAATAATCCACTTTGAAGTGCCTGAAAATAAGAATATAAATAAGATAAAATAAATGGACACTATAATAAAAAAAAAATAAACATCCTTTCAACACTAAAATCCTTCAAACCCTTAATTAAAAATGAAAATAAAAAACCACTCCTTAAAGGCTGAGCCATCAGAACTATTCAAGCTAAACTAACCCAGGATTCACAAAAGCTGGGTTTAAAAATATCATATTGCTATACATATGGGCATGTGGAGGCTATGATAATGCTTTGGGTTACTTTGCATGGTTTCCTGGGACGTGGAAGGCATCAAGCACACATGCAGTTTGCTCATTTCTCCAATGCACAGGGACATCTTAGAGAAGCTCCCTTGCACCTTTCACCATGTAAGGACATTGGGAATGAGAGATAGCATCGGAGAAAGAAACAACGCTGGAGACCCAGGGCTGCGGGTGCGGCGAAGGGTTGTGATGGCAGTCACTGTGCAAGTGAGATTATCCAGGCTGGCACATTCACATGCAGATGTGGCTCCTGAGTCCGGGTCATGAAATCTGCCAGGACTCATCCTAAGAAAGACAATTGTCTTCATTAACATCTGAAGTCATTACCAAGGAATCGAGTTCCTTGAGAAAACACACGGGGGGACCATTTTACCTTGAGGCTTGGGTTTCACGTTTTGGAATTTGAGGACCGTGCCGTCGCTGTTGATGATCGATGACAATTATACCCAATCATGGCATGGCTGTGACATTGTGCAGACGTATCCGCCGTGCCGGCTCTCAGCGGCCATGCTGGAAATGTGTGGGCCCTTCCAGATTTCAGTGCCTCTGCGGACAGAAGCGGAATGCCGACTAAACCTGCTCCCTTCCTCCTTCCGGAGACAATGTCTTTGCTCCCCAGAATGATTAGATTTTAATCTCCCTTCCATCTTCCTTGCTCTGGGGCATTAGCTCCAAGAATATCAATTAAAATGAGAGACAGCCAATCAAAAAAAAAAAAAAAGGGACAGTCGCTTAAAAGAGGGGACAAGGGAATTCTCACTCTTGCTCCTTTTGATTAATAAAATGCTGAGCAGAGATTCCAGGGAGGCAACTGGAAGAAAGCAGGGTTTATAATCTTCCTCCCGTCTCAAGAAATGGACCAGTGGCCTGCCAGGTGGGGATTCCAATGTCTACCACCCTATTTTCAGATGGCCACATGTTTGAATGTTCAACTTGCAACTGTAACGAACCCGGACAGCTCGCTTCTGCACGGGATGAGCATCTTTGGCCATTTCAGTAAATTCTCTGCAATCAAAATAAAGTTTAGTAAATTTGAAGCTCCAGACCCCCTTTAGATAATCTTAGGCAGAATTGAAGAGGCACCTCCTCCCTTAGACATCCAACAAGGCATTGATCGGTGCAGTCGGGGTAAACAAGCATCGGGGTAACTTGCTTGATGCGGTGGTTACTACCCTTAACCATTAAGCCTTATGCTCACCTTTGATGCAACTCCAACATTACTCTCTGCATCAATGACGGGGGATGGCAGGAAATTCAAATCAACAATTACCAACAAGGGCCCTGAACTTGGTGGTCAGTGAAACAGATAAGTATGGGGAAATAAGTGTGGGAGCTTGCTGGGCAGACTGGATGGGCCGATTGGTCTTTTTCTGCCATCATTTCTATGTTTCTATGTATCACTCCTAAATATTTAGCCACCAGTATAAGATGAATGCACAGGGAGGGTGATTTTATAAGCAACTCTAAATGTTCAAAGCGGGCTTACAAGCACAGGTCTTTGATTCTTGTTGGGCATTGGTGCACGATCTCCGCTGATGCAGGAACACGCCGCTTTACCTGCTCTGGAACGCACGTTTTCTGTGCCCAAGGCTTACTGAGGAAAATGTGCCTTCCAAAATGGGAGTCCCGCTCGGCGCCCTTGCATGGAAATCCCATGCAAATGATTGCATTAAGCAGTACTTTCCAAGGCACAGAGGTGCACTGGCAATAACTCAGGTTTTCCTACTGCTGCAAACGTAACTACTGGTCAGAAATGGAGTCAGGTTTCCAGCGCTGCTGCTGCGCTGGCACTTAAAACCCTTAAAAAACACTTTTAAAAAGGGTAAAATATAAGTTAGGGTTTATTGGGCTAACCTCAGCTGCCACTTAGCCGGATAAATACTCTCTCCTCCAGGCTCGTTTCAGCAATAACGTCTCCATCCCCTTCCTCAGTTAAAATGTGCATTCGGACTGTACCGAATGTATTTTTTTAAATTGACATGCTTTTTAAAACTCCCGATGCATTTGCATAGCATTAGCTCACCGCATGGGGGAGTTTAAAAATATTTTAATCTGTGCGTTAAAACCATACACTGAAATCCAGCGTGCAGGTTTTTAACGTGCAGATTACTGCATCGGGCTCACTGCATTGTAAAAACAGCTCTCTCTTATAGGTCTGCTATCATTTGGACCATCCAAATGTCCGCCATGCTGGAGAATGCGTTGCTGCAGGGGTGCAGACAAGAACTCATCCAACAAGGGAAAGTATTTCCGGCACAGGATTTCGGTGACCACGCAAACCTCGAGAGCCACGGTGAAGTGGCCAGCACCCTGCGATATTCCTATGTTTTGCGGAATATCGGAGCTGCTCGTCCCATTGGACAGTCAAAGCTTGGCCGGTCTCTGGCGCTGTGCAGGGAACCTTTGGGACGTTTTAAGTTCCTGGCAAGTTTTATTTCAGGCCCGGTTTCCTGTCGTGTCCTCAGGGAAGTTGCTTATGACGTTGTAAGAGTGTGTGGTTGAGTTTGGTTCTGTTGTTAGAAACCAGGGCTCGCTTCCTTAACGGGGTGATGGATCCCCCACTGCGTTGCTCTATGCCACAGGACAGAAACTGCCCTTGAAAAGCACAGGTGTAAGTTTTGCCTGCTTAGTTGGTGGGGGAGGAGGTGTTGGGGGTAGAAAGATCAGATTGGTGGGGTGAGAGGGTGGTTTTCTTCGCCCTCCCCCGAGAGTGGCATGGATTTGTGAGCGAGGGGGAAGAGCAAGAGGCTGCAAACTTTCTCCGCCTCCCCTCCCCACACCACCCATGCACACCCTCTCCCCTCTATCACTCTCTCTCCCCCCGCCCCCCCACCTTTCAGGCTCAGCCCTTCCACCTCTTCAGCTGTGGCTGCAGCTGGATGTTTCAGTGAAATATTTTCAGACTTTGATAACGTCTTGAGTTTCTCTTTCATTCTAGATCCATTCCTTCCTCAACTTCTTTCCCGTTTTCTTGCCACCGCTTCCTTATTCAGGGGCCAATTCCGCTCCAGGAGGGTTGGGTGGGGGATGGGCAGGGCATTGCCCCTTCAGGCCCCTGAAACTTCACCCATGCTTGGAAGTCCTGTTTTGTTTTGGTTTGTTTTTTTAATTCATCCTTGCATCTACGGCCTTGAAATGACAATTTCTTAAAGAGCAGGAGGAGCAGAAGTCCAGAGATGCACCAGGGGTGGAATCGAGGACTGGCTCAGGCCGTTTTGCTCTCTGGCCACTTTAGATGAGCCCCCCACCCCACCCCCCATCCCTCCCCTCCCCTTCATGGATTCTGCTTCAGCACTATAACATGAAATAGAAATACCCGGCCCTTGCATTGGAAGTTAACTCCGGAACCATTAATGTAATTATGATTAATGACATTCCCGACAATTTTCTCTCTCCCGTTCCATTCTTGTCAAAAATAATAATAGAAAAAAAAATATTAATAAAAGATGCAGTCCAAAGGGGCGAGAGAGTAATTAATTCCCTCAAGTGAGGAAACTAATCAAGCCCAAATCAGAGGGGATTGGGGGAGGACTGCGAAGAGGCTGGGATCATTTGCTGCCGTCTTGCAGATCAGCCAAACACCCGGAGAACGTTCTGCGGCAACGAGGAGGAGAACTGCATTAGCAAGGAAAGCAAAAACTTACTCGGGGGCTCGCATCATTTTCCGTTCTCCTGCATCAAAATTCAGAAGGGCGGCACCAGCTAGGAGGGGGGTTCTTTTCATATCAACATTACTCGGGCAAGATGCACCCGGGCGCGCTGTGCCAAAATGGATGCACTCCCGGGCGGGGTTCGCTTTCGCGCCACTTTCGAGGCAGCTCCAGGGAGGGATGTCCTATAAATCGCACGCAGTGCAGAGGGCTCGTTGCTGCCCTGGCGGACGACTGGATTCTTTGCCGCCTGCGATACCTTTTCCTTAGACCAAGATAAGCATTATCAAAAAAAAAAAAGTTGCTAGATATGAGCTCTTGAGTCCACGCAGGTCTCTTCTTCAGGTGTGGGGAATGGGATTGGCGCCGAGACGAGCAACACACTCCATACAGGTCACCTTTCTGAGCTTCCACGGTGACCCAGAGTTGGAAGGCTCTGCAATCAGTGGCAACTGTATTCCCAAAAGTGCAGAATTATGCTTTGGGTGATGTAGAAATCCAAGAAGGCAGTTTGTGATGGGGGGGTGGAAGGGAGGTGAGATACTGATGTGCGCAGAGGATTACTAGGGTGCATAAGGAGAGGTGTAACCAGTAGGAAAAGGGAGGTGCAATGCCGCTGTAAGAAAAATTGAATCTTCCTTAGGCTTTTATGATATTGCTTTGATTTTTTTTTTTATTTGTCTTAAAATTGTATCTTTTGTTGTTTGGTATGTTTTTGTTTTATATTTGTTTTAGGTTTATATTTATTGAATCTTTACCATTTTATTTATTTATTTATTTAAAGCTTTTCTATACCGACGTTCATGAAAAGACATATCGCATCGGTTTACATAGAACCAAAGGTTAGAAATACATCAAACAGGGTAATTTCAAACAGGGTTTAACAACAAACAAGAAGGATGGTCAAGAAAAATACAAAGGTAGAGGTGGTTGATAACCAGCATATAAAACAGAAAAACCATTGAGTAAAGAGCGTTTAACAGCATATAGACAGCATATAGACATAGAACCAAAGAGTAATGAGTGTTTAATGGTAGTAGGAAAGAGTCATGGCTTCAGTTCTTTAGGGAAAGGCTTGTCTGAAAAGCCACGTCTTAAGCTTTTTCTTGAACGTCCGCTGGCAGGGTTCTTGGCGAAGGTCAGGGGGGAGAGTGTTCCATTGTGCGGGCCCGGCAGTGGAGAGAGCGCGTTTCCTGAGAGAGGACTTGGCGGGGGGTGCATAAAGGGTACCTTTGTACGCTGTTCTGATTGGTCTGGAGGACGTGTGATGTCGAAGAGGGATATTTAGATCGAGAGTGGTCTGCATGTGAATGGTCTTGTGTATCAACGTTATTACTTTGTGAAGGATTCTGAATTTAATGGGGAGCCAGTGTAAATTTTTGAGAACGGGGGTCACATGCTCTCCTCTATTGGTGTTGGTCAGGATCCTTGCGGCGGTGTTCTGTAGCATCTGTAAGGGTCTAGTGGTATTAGCGGGAAATTTGTTATTTATTATGGGGGTGTTAGCATAACAAATAACATTTCCCTGGGGTGCCTTCCCCAGATTTCAGAAGAGGGGGTTATATAGCCTGCAAGCTGGCCACTGTGGGGGTAATAGAGGTCAGAGTGCCGCTGCTCTGCAGCGCTGGAGAGATAGGCAGAGCACTACAGGCCTTGCTGGAAGCTGCCTGCGTTACACTTGGCATAAACATGTCTGTTAGAAGAAGTGGCTGCGAGTGTGTGGCGTCCGCTAGACCCATCACTTATAAATTGCTTGCTCGGTGCTCTCGCTACTAGTATCACAGGAACATGAGCACTAGATTTGCTTGCCAAGAAATCTGAAGAGCTGGCTCACAAGGGCAGGCCAGGAGAGGAGAAGGGAGGCCTATGTTGTGGCTGGGTCCTCATCCAGAGTACCGTTTCCAATTCTGAAGGAAGCATCTCCGGAAGGATACAGACACAGCAAAGGCAGGCCAGAGAAGGGTGACTAAAAATGCTGCATGGTCTGGACTAAAAACCCTATGAGATGAGACTTAAAGACTTAAATACATATATATATATATACACACACACTGTATAGGTGAGAAGGGGACTATGATCAGATACTTCAAAGGCATAAATAATGCTCACGAAGTGTGCAGAGTAAGTTCTAAAGCTCGACTTCACAGTATGAGGTTCCAAGGGGACAGAAGGAGCAGTAACATCAGAAATGTGTTTCTCATAAAAGGGGTGGTGGATGCATGAAACGGCCTCCCAGAGGAGGTGGTGGAAGAGAAAAAAAAAAAAAAAGAGTACTGCAATACCAGAAAGCCTGGGAAAAGCACAAAAGCTCCCCAATTGCTAAGAAGTGAGGGGAAAGCCAGAGGAGAATTGGTGATGCACCAGTAAGTAACCTGGGGCAGAGGAGATGGGCCCTGCAGCCCCTGTTTGCCATCCTATTCCGTGTTTCTGGGTAACCGTCCGGTCGCCCTCCCTTACTATTGTGACCCCGTCATGCTGTCGGATGACTCACAAAACCACTTGTGCTAACCAAAGAGGCAGGGGCACAGATTTCTGTCTTTTCTTCTTCAAATGCAGTCTCAGACTTAAGTAGGATCTGGTACCTCTAAAATGAAAAGGAGGGCAAATGCATGTGCTTACACCCATTCTGTAAGAGCAGGAAGTGATGCTGCCTCTGCATCTAACCAAGAGGAGCAGCTGTTTGCTGAAAACCGCTGGAAATGTGGCCCGCGAGGCCTTCACTAGATTAGTAGGGATATGGGAAAGAGAATTGCACCACCATGCAGATTGTGGAGGACTGGAGGGTGGGTGAGTTCCTAGGAGCAGGGTTGTACATATTTCTTTACAGGAGTTTGCCATCCCCAATTTTGTTGTTGTTGTTAAAGGAAAACCGGGCTGTTTTGTCAAAATCTGCAGAAGTCCGACTGCAGAGTCACTGAAAATCTTCTGCCGTTTCCTTGCTTTCCTGCAGATCCCTGGCGCATTTCCATGGACTTTTCCCGAGATCCATGGGATACAATCTGATGGATTTTTTCTTTCTTTTTTTTTTACTGAAGAGCTTGGAAAAAAATGAAATCTGGGTTGGTTAGAATTTGAATGAAACTGTTAAGCTTCAGTCCGACCAGCGAGGGCATTACCTTTGTAAAGATGGTGAGATGGGAGATGCAGCGATTACCATGCGTGGCTCTACCTCGGGTTTCCACTTTCTCTGATCTGTGTGTGTGTGTCCCTCTCTCTCTAGCAGTACCGAAGCGCTGCTGCTTTGTGATAAAAAGCTTAATAAATTGCAAAACACAGTTATCCTTCAGCGGTAATTAACTTCTGCTGCCGAGCTCCTTCCTAATTGTCTCTATTACTCCAGATAAAAAGAAGATCAATAGACAGCAAACTCTCTAGGCTGGGAAAGTCACAAATAATTCATCCCCTCTCTTGCTTTTGCACGAAAGCCTCTCTACAGATCAAACACAAATTGTATCTCTTCAGGGCTCTATAGGTTTGATGATGGACCTGCCTTTATAAAGTGTTGGTTTCTGAGGGTCGCTCTCTGCTTCTGTATCCTGGCTTAAATGACTTCTGGGTATAGGGTCACCAGACCAAAGGCACAGGTGAGCCCTTAGAAATAATGAGTCTGAGAACCACGTTGAAATTTCAGGCACATGACGTGTTTGGCTCATCCATATAAAGTAGTGGATGAAAGGTGCGTGGATCTATTTATTTATTTATTTTGGTATTCATTAGGCGCTGGCTGCCAAGGCTCAAAGCGATGTACAATCAAAAACATTCAGAAAATGATACAAAAAACCCCCCCTACACAAACATTTATAAACAAAACAGTAACAAAACGTCACAGTAGAGGGAGAATTACAGACCCATAGACATATATTTTTCAAATGATTTTAGAAAGTTTATCTGAAAAAAAATAATCTTGGAAATTAGACAATAGGCAAAATCTGGCCAATATCCTAATGAAGAAGTTGAGCTCTGTGAGAGCTCGTGCACAGTTATCTTTTGATCTGACTTATTACTGTATCTTCATCATTCCTGTGTCTTAAATATCCTGAAACTCTATCTGAAAAATGAATTATTCACCCATCTTTGACATGGAGTACACTGAGATGGTCTTCTGCAAGTAACTCCTATCCTCCCTTGCTTTTACTTGAGGAACTACAAATCCCATGATGCAGTAGGAGAGAATGCAACAAATCAGAGCAGGCCCACGGATCTGGAGTCATCTCTTCAAACCAGTTGTAACTCCCTCAGTAGCTGCCTCAAACCTTCGTGTTATTGCTGCTAACTGAACAAATACATAGGGTGTGTAATGATAAGGCCTATGAAGATGGGGTTAATTGCTTAGGAGGGCTAGCTCACTTTGCTGTGTGATGTACCTCTCAAATAATAATTAATAACTGGTATCTGTTTGGTTATCTATACTAATGCCTAGGAGTAGGCAATCTCCAGCCCCCCTTCTGCTCGGGTTTTCAGGATAGCCCTAATGGACCAGACTTGTGTGCACACTGCTTCAACTGTGTGAAAATCAATCTCATTATTCATTAAGGATATCCTGAAATCCTGGGCGGATTGATACCCCCCCAGAGGCTGGAGCTTGCCTTCCTCTGGCAATGAATACCCTTTCTTAGCTAACGTGTAAACTAGCATTTAAAAAAAAAAAAGGAATAACCAATGGTTTAACCCATTTATAGCACTACAGGAACACTATGAAACCGTGAGGACTACGGGGCCATCATTTTGGACCTAGAGCACCATATGGAGGTAATGGGATGGGATTAGGATTCTTGTAACTATATCGTTGTAAAACAAGGTGGGAATAAATGCCAGTTATTATTGTGTTATGAGTTATGCTACCGGTCACCTTTTTCCTCTGCCATATAACAAGGACTTGCATGCCACCATTTGTTCAGAAAGGACCCCAATGGACCTGACAGAGGGTTAGGTGCGTCCAGTATTTATTTATTAGATGTGGGACCAACAAACACGGCTAGATGACTGGGCGTGACATGTGCCACTGTAGCCCAGGGCTGTTTCTGAGGTGGAGGGCATGGAGCACATTTCTGTGTCCCCGTCTCCTCCCCCCCTCCTCCCCACACACACACTTGATACATGCCAATATCGGAGTCACTGACAAACAGAGATAGAGAGGTAAGACGGCCACCTGACATCAGTGAGCTTCTGCGGTACAGCAGGATCCATGGGAGGAATCTCATTTAGCAGTCAACAGCTATGCATAGCGATTTAAAGAAAAGACCATATTTCCACCAAAAAAAAAGTAAGAGCTCCATTTATAAAGCAATGGTTGAAGTCACTGTGTAAGGCTGAGCTCAATCAGCAAAGATTTGACACGGTATAAAGTGCTGAGAACTTCAAAAGACTTTTAATAATTAGTGCCCACAGTGGGCTGGGAGCCTCAGGGCATGGGTGCACTCTGGATGACCCTTCCAGTATCAGCAGACGTTCAGCCCTTCCTCTCTCTGTCTGCTTCTCACAGCCTCCTCTTTCCTCTCTCTTTACTTCTTTTCCTCCCCTCCTCTCTTCTCCTCTCCTGCTTTCTCTCGCACCCATGTGCTCCTCACCCAAGGAGCCCGTTTTGACAGATGAGGGAGGGCTGTGCCTTCTCCTCCTGCCCTCACGGGTGGGGGGGTCAAGGAATTACAGTGACAGGACGATCCCATTCTCTGACCATGAGTTTGCAGCTCCCACTGCAAAGCATTCAGATTTTTGCAATGGGTATTGCCCAAAGAAAACGAGGGCGACTCTGGAATCATCATTTGTTTGGGTAAGGCCGCCGGATCTTTGGATGGAAAGGCGGTCAAACTTGCACTTTTGATCTTAATATCGAATGAAGTGCCATGCTGGGTCAGGCCAATGTTCCTTCCTGTGGCTAATTGAGGTCATTTGGGAAGTATCCAGCAGATCTCGACGGTAAGATCTCTTCCCTGTGGATCTTGCCCAGAAATAAGAGGTGACGATCCCCATGTCTATCTGGCTAATAATCGGTAACAGACCTGAGAGGAGGAATAACCTGCTGGTTAGAGCAAGGGGCTGCAAGCCAGGGTTCAAATCCCTCTTGCATTCCTTGTGGCCTTAAGGAGGTCACCTCTCTATATGCTCATTTGCCAGGGAAGCAGTAAGAAGTCGACAAAATCTGATATGGATAAAAAGCGATATCCTACAAGTGGTCAAGCTTCTGTGTCCTTTTGCCGGGTGATGACTCCTAACATGGACCTCAGCACCGTTCGCCTGTTAGGATTAAGTCTCTTCCCCGTGCGCATCACTTTACACTTACCCATGCAGGGAGGGTCATTTCCTAACTCCCTGCACAGAGGTAAAGTCTGCATTGTACACGCAGACTTTACACCTAGGATTTCCAAAATGAACTCATGATCGTGGTCATGTTCGTTTCGAAAATCTTCCTTTAACTGGCCGGACACGTGTGGAACTGTCCACGTTTGAAGTTTCTGCCGGCGTAACATGTGCGTGCTAAACTTGCAAGCATATTTAGGGAAACACGAAAGAACGCACAGACGTTGGAGCTCCCGCCCTCCAACTCCACCCTCCCAAGCCTCTGCTTCCAGAAAAGTGCGCGTGAACCGTGCGCAACTCTGCCCGCACTGGGCCTGAGGGGGGGGGGGGGAGGCTATCCAAACCGCATAAATCATACCTGACGGCGCTGGGTAAAGAGACCCCCCCTAGCCCGATGGCAGCCGCACTATTACAGGCCCAGCAGCTCTGCCAATCAAAGCAAAGCAAAGCAAACTCCCTCAGCCCTGAGCGCGCCAGCCTGGGACTCTCTCTGGCAAGGTACTGTCCGGGGTAAGGTCTGTCTCCAGGGCTCCTCCTGTCACTCTTGATAAGAGAGCGGGCGCAGTCCCTTGGCACCTCAGCCTCCACTGTTTAGTGGGGGGGGGGGGGGCCTGGCAGGCCCTTAAGGGATGTGACCAGACTCTAGGGCAGGTCCTTCGCCCTCGCTCTCCTCTTTAGAAATCTTGAGACCCTTCTCCCCCCTCCCTTCAGAGGCCTCACAGCTCCGTACCTTTACTTACGTCCATCCACCCGTAGAGGAAAGGGCAGAGGCCAAGCAGCAGAGGTTGAAGTGCAATAAAGGTATTGTCCATGCTCTCAAATTCAAACCGGGGCTGCAGAATAAATCCCCTTTATGTAAGCAGAAGGTCAGCCCGATACAGACGATAGATGATCGGACTTGGGCTTCTGCGGTGCCTGAAAGTGTGTGGCCGCTGATTTTATAGCACTTACGTGGCCCCCTAAACCGGGCTGCTTTATACCAAACTCTGCGGTACGCAGGTACAATGAGCCCCTCCTGCAGTCTGACTGGGCCCCCACCTTCAGCCTGGGGGTCAGAGGCAGATGCAGGGTTTGAATCCTGGCCTCTTGGTTTGCAGCCTGGAACCCCCAGGCACCAGGCCATTCTTGTTATCCGTGTCTTTACTTTTTCACTCTACCTCGCTCCTTCTTTCTTTCTTTTTTGCATTTTTCACCCTTTCAGTTCTGTTGCATCTTCTTTTTTTTGCTCGTCTCTTTCTTAGTGTTAAGGTAGCCTCGCTCCTTTTGCTTCCTCATTCACCGTCTCCTCTCTTGTTGTCTTCCCCGCGGTCCGGCCTTCTCTTTCTCGGTCTCTATCCCCCTTTCTTATCGCAGTCTCTCCTGCCGGCTTTCTTCTCTCCTCTGGCCCTGCCCTGGACTTTTCCTACACAGATAAGTCTGGGGTGGGGGCTGGAAGGTAGGACACTCTCCCTTGCTCTCTCCCACCTCCAAGCTCTCCCCATGACCTTTCCTTTCTCGGCCCTGGAGGCTTAGCCACTGAATCTCCCACTCCCCCCCCAAAGGCCATCACAGCAAAGCTGGAGTCTCTTCACAGTCAAAACATAGCGACACTGGGACTGGCGCCACCAGCCGAGATGGACTGTTCTGGGAAAATATAGGTTCTGATACCCAGTAGGGCAATTAGCTGCTGGCTTCATCTATTTCCTTTAGTTGCGATAAAGCACTGCACTCATTTGTTACTATTACAGGATCATTTCCCTGAGCAGAACGCAGGCTGCTGCAGGAATATGTGCTGACTCTCCAGGTTACGCTCTTTTATTAAAACATTTTCGAGACCCACTGTGACTAGGGGGAAGGAGCTTATTTCCTATGGGTTTATTCCCCCGTCCCTGTGAAGTACTGATCCACTGGTCAGCCTGGGCGAATGCCACGACTCTCACGCTTATTAATATTGCACGGGTCGCTTATATTTCCTGGGGGCGCTGACTGAAACAGGCCAGGGGGCCACCTTCACGTGCCGAGGAAGCAGGGAAAAAAAAAAAACCATCTGCACCTCTGGATCAGGGCTCTCCGACGCGGGACAGCGAAAGCTGTAAGGCCCAAACGGATCGCCACACAGCCTCGCAACAGAAGAAGTCCACACAATCAAGTAGGTTTTAGAAGGTGTGAGTGTGCGCCTATAGTAAGTACACAAGCTGAAGTACACTCGATTTTATATCTCGCTACCATTTAAAATAAATATCCCTACTGTGCAGGAACGTGTTGGAGCCTTTCCGCGCGTGCACACAAGAGAGGGAGGCTCTTTTAAAGGGCCAATCTGAGAGTCTCGCTCTATAGCTCCCACTGTAACAGGGACACTTTCAGCTCAGGGTGGGTTTTGGGGGGGGGGGGGGGGAGCAGAGTTACAAGGGTCTACAGACTCCACATACGCATGTATGGGGCCCGTTTTTGCGCGAGCAACGCTTTTAAAATCTACCAGAATGGAATGTTGTTCCAAAATAAAATATGCTTTTGCTGAAGATAAAAAAAACCCAAAAAGTTTCAGTAGGACAAAATTAGAAGGAAACACAGCCTGTATCGTTTCAGCAGCCTATGGCTCAAAAATACAGATTTTCATGGCCCGAGAGAACTCATATTGCTCAAAACGTTTTTTTTTTTTTTAATTTTTCCTTACAGCCCCTTTTCAAAACCGTGAACTCTTTTATTACTGCTTGAGCCAGCAGAAATACCTGGCTGATACAGCAAAAGCCTGGACAGGTCTCCTATGCCCAATGAGTGGGACAGAAAGCTTCCAGGACCATTGGCTACAAGCTGGATCCCTCCTGGAACCAACTCCCAACAGGTAGAAGGAGCAAAAAAGGAAAAAAGCAAATGTCCCTTCTCTTACAGGAGACTGGAGAACTACAGCCTTTGCTGCCTCTCCCTAGATCTTCTGGAAAGTATCTCCCCCTTCTGACTCAAGGAGTCAGTTTTATAGTATCTGGACCCAGATCCATCCTGTAGGGAATGGACCCTATCACTCACAAAACGAATTATACGCACACTCGGAACCTCAGAAGGCTGGAAGTCTCCACATCATATTTATTTATATAAACTTCTATTCCACCGAGCCGCAAATCTCGGCACAGTACAAAAAAACATACAAAATAAAAATCAGACAAACAATAACAAACAGTAACTTAATATTAAGCAGCACTAGCAATTAAGGAGCAAAAGCTACCGCAAACCTGAAAGGGAATCACATCAGTCAGGTAAGGCCAGGGTGAACAGGGTAAGGCTGCCTGAAATGAAGCAGGTGCTTTCTGCTCCGATTTCCAGCGGGAGACTGGGCCCGCAACAGAAAAAATGCCCTTGCGAGACTCCGATAGCTTGAGAGAGGGGATTTCTAGTAAATACTGGGAGGTGGAGCGGAGACTAAAGGCCAGTTGCTATATCCAAATAGAGGAAGATTAAGCAAGGTGGGGCTAACCCATGAAGGACCTTAAAGATGCAGGTGAGAGTTCTGAATTGTGCGCGCCATATGATGGGCAATCGGCGCGACTCAGCAAGAACCAGAGTAATGCGACTACGTAGAGAGGCGCCAGAGATCAGACGAGCTGCGGAATTTTGGATTCGTTGAAGAGCAGGAAGATTACAGTGATCCAGGGGTGACAATGTTAGGGATTGAATGATGGTGCGAAAATCAGAACAACAGAGAAGGGGTTTCAAAGGGCACAGCAGGCGATGCTTGTAACAAGAGGATTGAACCAGAGACCCAATGTGAGGTCGTAGAGCCAAGGAGGAATCAATGAGAACGCCCACGTTTCATGCTTTCTATGGAATAGGGACAGGGTAGCCTTCAAATAAGAAGTCTGAGAAGGCATCTAAAAAGGAGCAGGATTTCCGTTTTCCTGATGTTAAGGGTCATCCATTCCTTGATTTTTGTCGTGCAGGTGCCTACCTTATCCATCGCCAATGCGACTTTGTGCCTGCTATTTTGTATATTGTTTTTAATTATTTGACTTTTTTTTTTATGATGAAAAGGTTTTTCTCTTTTAAAATGTTTTCTATATTAGTTTGATATTCGTCCCGTGTTTTAACAATGATACGTTGCGGTATTTATTTTGGTTGTATGCTGATTTTGTGAGATGTACACCGCTTTGGACCACCTTGCAAAGGCTGGGGAGGTGCTATGTAAGTCGGCAGGAGAGGAGGGGGCAACATAGCCCGCCTGCATTTGAAAATCAAATATAGGCACTCTGCTGGCCCCAACCCAAATATATCCACATGAATGCCTCGTTTTACCAATTCTGCAGTCAGGTCATTTCAGTCATGCCTCACTTTCTGCTTTTGGAGAGAGGAAGTGTAGGGAGAGCTCGGTTTATGACCGTTGGAGGGCATTCTCCTAGCAGTAGAGTCCTTCTCAGAGAGCTGCTTCCTACCTTATGGAGATGGCCCAGTGACCTTCTGACCCCAAAGTGGTGACGCTAGTGCTGGGCGACAGGGCCAGGTCCAGCGTCTTTCAAACAGCCATGAACTCTCTGATCCTCCTTCCGTCACTCCCTTGCTTAAGCGGTTCATCTTAGCCCCCTACTTAGGTTTCAAGGAAAATTGCACACTCTGGGTGATGAAACAGTCAACCACATCAACCTGAGGCAAGAGAGCAAAGATTAGCATCGTGAGTGCTGTAGCAAAGACAGCTTCCTCTTTAGCGGAGGGTGATGCAGTTGACTGTTTTGTTTTGGTTTTTTTAAAAAGGTGCATGCATGTGCGTACATGTCCGTGTGACTCCGTGCACGCATACCTCTGCGCTTCAGGAGCAACCAGAGGGAGGGGAAGGAGGAAGAAAGCTTGAAAAGCAATTGGTCTCCATTCTGCTTGCTAAGGGTGGCAGTCCAGCCGTAATCGGAGGCTGGCACAGATCACGCAGCCCTGCTGTTCCTCACCACAGAGGAACCGCCATCTCTTTGAAGTGTTTTTCCGATTTCGCAGTCTTGCCTGAAGCTCCTTCAGCAGAGGACGATGATCCGGCGAGCTCCGTCCTGCAGGACGGGACACCTCGCTTCCCAGATGGGCTGACAAGAATTCTTAAGAATTGCCTTTGGGTTTCAGAGACATCAGTCTCATTTTTTTTTTACCTTTTTTTGATGATTTTTATTTTTATAGGTATAACATCATTACTGAGAAGTTCAATGTATATGGTTTTTGTCTCTAGGGGCAAACGAGAGAGAGAGAGAGAGAGACACACACACACACACATACCCAGAGGAGTTTGAAGAGCAAAATGTGAATCTTTTTCCATTTGTTTGAAAGTTACTGTTACTTTGATCACACAGGGAAAGTTTTCAAAGCTGTTACTTAAAATAGCATGTCATCTGCTTCCCTTCTTACCCGCTCCACCTATCAGTTAAACAGCATCTAAGAGGAGAAAAAGATATCTTGAAAACTCAATATCTTCTACTTGGAGTCTGGCATTGCCACCCTCCTGCACTAGTCAGGACTTCTCTAAGGTATGCGCTGATCTTAGCGGGTGCAGGGCCTGGGACAAATCAGTTACAGTGGGGCCCTGAAATGCTGATGTGTATTAGGCTCCGCCCTCCCCCCAAGCTAACAGGAATTTGTAGTGCTGAGGGGTGGAGCTACCATGATAGCGCAGGGCCCTGGGGTTTTTACCCCTGGTTCGCCTCCCTCTAAGGATAGCCCTGGGCACTGCCCCCCCCCCTACTTCCTTGTACCTGTGCGAGGTTCGACAGTGCCCCGCCCTCCCGTACCACTTTGCACGCCTGTGAGGTAGAGCACTGCCATCCTCCCATACCGCACTGCATCCCTGTGAGCTGCATTGCTGCCCGCCCCCATCCAAGCTGTAACATCTCTGGGAGATATAAGCACCACACCCCTGTCCCACGCCTGCTCCCAGGTAACCATGGTCTTCTAGAAGCCACGTAGAATTCAGGCCACGGGGGGGGGGGGGGGGTGTCATTTTTCCAAGCCGGTCTCGCATGTATATTGCCCGTTGGAAAATCTGTGGAACAGCAGGTGCACTTTTAGCCAGGTACGTGGGAGGAAAGGTTCCTGGGATTGCAGTTTGGGCGAGGTTGGAAAACAAAGCCCACAGATGGTATCAAGTCCAGGCACTTTCGTTTCCTCAGGAAATCTGCTCACACAAAGAGCAGGTGGAAAAACATCTGGGGATACTTTGTACCTGTCGCAGGTTGCAAATTGAAAATAGATGCACTGTCTTTCTGAAAATTGGAGCAAAGTCTGTGGGGACGAGGCATCCATGGAATTTCTTCCAGTGTGGACCCTTGCCCGTGTAGCTACAAGATCCATGGGGAAAGTAACCGGAAGGATTGCGTCTACAAAATTATCTCATAAACCTTGTACCTGTCACATCTGAGGAGACAGGTAACACGTGAGGAAAGGTGGACACATGCTTGAAAATCAAATCTGCAGGTGTCTTCCCCCGTCTTTCTGCCCCTGGGAAAGTTTGGTTGGAGTTTCACTAGGCGACTAGATTTAGCCACTGTGAGGGGTACAAGATTCGCTCAGGGCGCTCTGGCCATGCAAGCATTAGTTACTCGTCCAAATCCCTTTGAGAATTGCTCCCCCCCCCCCCCACCGCAGGGTCTGGAACATGAAACTAATGCCAAGGATCAACTCCCCAGCTCTCCCAAACCCTCACCCAGCATAACTCCATCAGATCACTGGAAACAACATTCATGCATGAATCCAGATTCCCACGTCCCGCTTTCTTTTTCATCTTTTTTTTTTTTAAGAACTAGACAGCTTTTGCCGATAACCGCCAGCCAATTGCTTCTTTAATGGTAGACACTATCCCCCTCCCCAGATGACTCCAATCCCTCCTGACTCCACACCTTTCCATCTTCACACTCTCCTCTCCCACCCCCCACCCCCCAATGCAGAAGGCCAAGCTCTCCCTCCTCCCCTTCAAGCTTACTCACAACCTGCTGCTGCTGCTGCCACTCGACCCAAGACCCGACCCTGAAGATCTCCCCGGGCTACATCAAGAGAAATGAGCTGGGGTGGCGGAGCATCGGGATGAGGGGTGAACACTGATTCACAAGGAGAAGGGACGTGCATAGGGTTCCATGGGGATGGGGGAGGAAGGAATAAATGGGTTACTATGAGGGAGAAAGAAAGTCAGGGGGTGGTCTCAAAAGCCACAAACAGGCCTGGTTTTCAGGACGTTCACAATAAATATGCTTGAGATAGATTTATATACAATGGAGGAAGCACATGCAGCTCTCTCTCATGCATATTCATTGTGGATATCCTGAAAACCCTACCTCTTTGTGGCCCTTGAGGACACGAGCTGGTCATCCCTGGAGTAAGTAGTTCACAGGGCAGGGGACTACAAAAGTAGGTTTGCCTGGGCTCCAAGAAAGTGTCTATCTGGCCCTGGAGGTGGGCATGTGAAGGAGTGGCCCTAAAACCCCTCTTTAATCTGTGTAGGGCCAGGCATCTAGCCTGGTCCACCTTAAATCCTATAGGGAGACAGAGCTCTATGGGTGAGATCCTGCTGGAAGGGGGAAAAGAATGTAAGCCCAGCTGGGATCAGGAGGTTTCATGTCTCCAGGAGTAGGCGCTGCTCACCCTCTCTGGAAGAAGGTATTGTAAAGTACATTGCTAAGAATGTGATAATAAAGTTGGAGTTGCACGAAGAAAGACTGGAGTCGGCGTGGTTCCTGCTCCAGCCTGTGAAGATTTGCTCGGCTATCCTTACATATGGTGTCAGTTTGGGAAATTTTCTCTACGCTTGGCACAGGGAAAACCCAAGCCTCCAGGGGAGAAAAAGAAAAGTAAGACAAGTTTATGGTGTGTGCCCTACAAGTGGGCTGGGGCAGAATAAAAGTGCTGCCAGAAGTGCAGAACACTGAAGATTTAAAGCACTCTGGATGAGAGAAGAGCACAGAAATTTTTTCCCTTTAAATAAGAGTGGTTTTTGGAGCCTGTAGAGAAGAACAGGTTTAGGTTACAGGTAAGGGGACAAGCTTCGCTCAATTGAGTCAGTGGAATTAAGTAAGGAAGTGGCTGGAAAAGCAGGATTTTGTTTCCCTTTGCACAGACAGAAACAGTGTGCAGGAAGAGGGTGTGATCCCTACAAAGACTAAAGAAATCTGAGGCTGTATGTGTGTGTATGCACAGGGTGTGGCCTCCAGCAGCAAGCTGAAGCTGCACTAAGCATAAAAAAACAGGCAGCCAAGTGAAAGCATGACTGAGCTAAATGTACAAATCTTGGTTCAGAGCCTCCAGATGCAGCTACAAGAAAATGCTCTGTAATACCAGATTTTCTGGGCAAATGCCAGGAAAGAACAGGAAGCACACTGGGCACGTAAAACTGCCTATCTAGCAGAAACAGAGGGTGCAAAGCAACTAAGTCACACGATTGCAGCTTGACCCTCCAGAGGGACACTACTTCAGAGGAAGCTGAAAGCCGCAAAGCAGCTGAAGCCAGAACAGACCCTGAGTGGCAAGAGCCCATAGAGGAGAATGCAACTGAGCAGGAGGAGTGCCAGCGCAATGATCCTGTAGGGATTGAGTCTGAGATACCAGAAAGATCATGGTGGAGCTTCACAGCCTCACCTGGAAGAGGCAACACAGGGTGCCCAGAAGGTGGCAGTATAGAATGACTTGCTGGATCCAGCACTAATTGGCCTATGGGAGGCAGCATGGAGGAGCCAGAGAGGGCTGCCATAGAGAGGCCTGAGAAAGACGCTGCAGGCTGACCAGTAGGAGGTGTTGCAGAGAAGCCGGTGAGAGGCACTACAGAGAAGCCAGAGTACAGTGATAGTGACAGCGCAGAGGAGTCACAAGGCACTGGAGAGAAGAGTGGAGAGCACTCACAACAAGTGCAGGAGAAACCATCAAAGGATATCCACATGAAGTCCAGGGAGTCTGGCTGGGGAAGGCTTGGTAACCAGTGCCAGGAATGGACTCAGATAAAGGACTGGGAGTGTACACTGGGAAAAAAGAGCAGTGGGTGTTGGTGATAGTGCTATCTAGGGTAACCCTGTGTGGAGGTGAGATTGACTGTAGACCCCCCAACCCCAAGCTTAGCTGGTGGCACGCCAGACAAAGGGGAGTGAGGATTTGAGGCACTTCCCTGGATGGGATCCTGGGGGAGTGAAAGCACTCAGCCCAGGTCCAAGCTAAGGAGGAGGGTATGTGAAGGAGTGGCCCTAAAACCCCTCCTTAACCTGTGCGGAATGAGGCATCTAGGCTGGTCCACCTTAAATCCTAGAGGGAGAGAGTGCTCTTTGGGCAGGACCCTGCTGGGAGGGGGATAAGAGTGTAAACCCAGCTGGGATCAGGAGGCCCAGCAGCTCCAGGAGTAGGAGCTGCTGACCCTCCCTGGAAGAAGGTATTGTAAATTACAATGCTAAGAAGGTAGGCAGTCTACTGATGTTTTTGTTTGAATAGGTTAATAAAGTTTAAGTTGCAGGAAGAAAGACTGGAGTCAGCGGGGTTCCAGCTCCTGCCTGTGAAGATTTGTTCAGCTATCCTTACAGTGAAGAAACAGAGAAAGAAGCAGCACCACCAAGCAAAGTTTCAAAATTAAATTGAAAAAAATAATCCAGAGGAAAGAAATAATTGCAAAGCCATTTTTGGTGATCATGCAGGAAGACCTGGTCATTTTGAGGGCAACTTTTACAAGAATTTACCCAGGGAAATAGGCATTTACCAGGGTGGAAAATTGTCCCCTTCCAAATGTATAACGGTATGTGCCGGCTTTCCACAATGCAGAAATAGCAGGTGCAAGGTACGAAGCTGCTTTGGAGGATATTTTATTAAAATCATCTACCGGGTCTGTGCATACTAAAGAGGCTGCCAACCTTGAAACAACACGGAAAATGGAAAATTTACATAATCTCTAGGAGGTAGGACTGCTTTTAAAGGTTTGACTTTTACTTAAGACTCTTTAGCTAAGAGGTTAAGGAAAGTCTACATCTTTCTGCCGCTGGTCTAATTACTGTACACAAAACCTTTTACCGTCAGGTACCAGTCAGCGGACTATAAATTGCATGTTGCGAATGATTGGCGGAGCAGTTGCTCCACAAGCACTCTCCTTTCATCTCCTGCAGTAAAGAGAGCAGGGCCTGGATGGGGGGTGTCACCAGAGGAAAACCTGCTGCGCGTGGCGCTATCGGCACGCCAAGACAGCAAATTACAGGGAATAGCTCCAACTCGCCTGGCCACGACGTTCTCCCCTTTCTCATCCGAGAGGCAAGAGCCCAAAAAACGTGTCAAGGTACTTGCAAGTCCCTTGTTCACCATTTCCTTTGTCTGATGCTGGTGGGGTGCAGAGGTGGGGGCAACATTCCTAGCCCCCATGTGTCAGGCAAAACACCTGTCAGACACTCGCAGTTTCCAAGGTAACTTTCATTACAGCATTTATAGGATGGACTTCACAATGACCAGATGGCTCCATGTCAGGCTGAGTTTACTCTCTCCCACCCCCCAGTTGCATGCATGGACCTGTAGATCCAAGTTTTCTAAGAACAGCAGGACCGCAAATCCATAGAGGCAGTGAGGGGTAAAACCAGGACTCAATCACCCTCTCTGTAACGATCCAAGTATAAGGCTTGCATCACTTTAGATCATTTTTTTATGATGACTGAATTATGAATGTATATGAAAGATGTGCTAATAAGACAGAGCCAGGGAATGGCGCTTGACGATTGGTGCCACGAGTACTAATTCAATCTTTTTTTTTTTTTCGTGAACTTAACTAAGAAAATGAAAAACAGAGCACAAAATAAGCCTCTTTCCACCTGACTAAGCTCTGGTGTTTTCACTCTAGGACGTGACACGATTTAGCACTTATCCACTTCTACAACAAACACACTGCGGGAACCTATCGGAGCTGGTGCCCAGCGAGACTCATTCTTTCCTGCTATTCTGCTCAGTTTGAAACGAATGGTCTTTATTCAATAAAAAAAAGAAAGTTTTGTCTGTAGTTGCAGAATGGGGGAAAAAGAGCCAGGATGCTTTAGAAATGGCTGCCACCCTATCCGTTCCGCAGACACATCCCCACAGGCCTCGGTTTCAGCGGGTTTTAGGCTGCTTTTTAAATGCATTTTTTCCAATAGCTGCAACATCTTTCTTATATCTCCCCAGGAGTGGCATAAAGACAACAGAAACTGTGGGGTCGGGGAGGGGAGCAGAATGCTATCCAGTCACAATCAGCAACTTCCTTGCCAGGTATTTGCACCCCAGGGAGTGTAATTCTTTGGATACAGACAAATCGATAAGCCAAGGTTTTAATGATCTTTCTCCAGGGGAGTCTGTCTCTAAGGCTTCCTCAGATAATTCCCTTTCAGATAAAGCTGAAACACTGGCTGGCTTCAGGGAATGTTATTCTTCCTGCCAACCCCCAGGGCCTCAGGAAAGCTCAGAAAGCAAGTCTCGGTGCGGTGGATTGATCCTAGGCAGAGTGGAGGCCTCTGACCTCAGGCTCTTCCTTTCGCCATCCTCCGCACAGCCTCCGGCAGCCCAAAGTGAAGAGCAGATTTTGTCAGGAAACAGCTCCTCGCCATGGGAGAACGACACTGGGCTCTTGTTGCCTCTTCAGTAGTAGATTAGTACCGTGCTCCTACTGCAAGATGACGGGGCTTGCATTTTTAGCGTTCTGTAAGGGCAGAGGGAGACTCTGGTGAGAAGGAAACTAGGCTAAGGGAACATTTGGCAATTCTTCAGTTCTTTAAGTGTAGACAAATTCCTGCTGGAATTCCCCGCTTATGCCGGCCCGGGAGAAACCTTCCAAGAGAGTCATTAACAGCTTCCGTGAATGACTTTGGGGGAGGGGGGGTCCTGTTGTCTTGAACACAGACCTCCTGGAGGTGGTGGAGCTGGCATGGGAAAACTGGCAGCACATGGGTCAGTCTCTGACGTCATTTTCCCCTGTCTCCACACCCCCTAGCCTCTGCCCCCCCCCCCCCGCTGTCTCGGAGTTGGATGCTCCTTTGCCGCTGCTGCATCTTTTTCCAGCTTCTCTCCTGGGCCACTGATCTCAGGGGGGGCTTCTCTCCTCCCGGGTCGGCCGCAAGGGAGCGGCTAGCTTAACAGCAGCTTACGGCAGGGGATGGGGAAACCTTAGCGGGGGCAGTGATCCCAGTAAGGATCGAGTCCCATTCTAGATCCTCTCTAACTTGCTTCTCCCTTCTAGAGGTTTTTTTTTGTTGGTTTTTTTCCCCCCTCGCATCTGGAGGGTTTCCTAGCCAAGCTTCCAGAGCCCCCCTCCCTTACACACAGCTTCTCCATGTAAATCCTAACACTTAGGCAGGTTTCTGCGGTAAACAGAAGGAAACCTCGTATACGCTGTCTGTATTAACCTGAATTTTTAATCCCTGCTTCAAAAAAAGCTTGTGGTCTTAGTCACAGCAGCTCAAGGTCACAGGGTGAGTGTAGGGTGTGAGGAGGGGAGGGAAATGGAGGGGAGAGGAGGGTTTGTAGGTTGTAGTGGCTTGGGATGACTGCAGATGAGGAAGAGTGGCGATGGGTGGCGAGACTGCTGATGACCTGGCTCCTAGTAATAGGGTTGGTCTGATAATTTGCTGGAATGTTGTGTTTTTATGTTTTAGATTTTATTATGCCGCTGGCTCGGCCATTTACATCACTTTGGGCAGTCGGATGTTGACTGACAAAATAAATAAATGCCTGCATCTTGCAATCATAGCAACTTAGTCCCAGTCTGGCGTTTTTCTTTTGGGAAGCCAATTCAAGTAAAAGGGGGGAAAAAAAAGGAGTCTGGAATGGAGCAGGCCCCTCAAACACACAGTCCTGTCTTCTCCGTGCTTCATTCTTAACGGTTTAACCGATGTAAAAAGAAGAGTGCGACAAAGAGAAATGCAGGCAACTGGGCTTACGGGTGAAGCTGCACAGCAGCAGGAGCAGAGGGATTCTGCTGTACCGCCTGGCCTCCTTCCTCTCGGTGATAGCGCCGCCGTCAGAGCACTAGTGGCACGTGAATCGGGCAGGTGGGGCCAGCGTGCTAGCCCCGGCGGAACCAGTCCGATCAGCTTTTCAATGCGCGTCGCAGGGACGTAGCGCTGCCATGGGCGTGCCGCAGCAAGACAAGAAGAACAGCTACAGACGTCCATGCACGGGTGAGGCCAGTTTGGCTGCAGGGAAAGTGCCTCGAATCACACCGTGCAGTCTTCTCTTGATTAATTCTTCTCTCCAAACTTTTGTGAATGAAGATGGAGAAAAGACAGGCCCCTGCTTCTCCTGACAATATTGAACTTACTGTTACCTAACCTACGACTTACGTAGCGGTAGTAACGTGCCGGCACATTTTGGCAATGTGAGCGCAAGCAATTTCTTGGGGAAATTTTCCGGGAACATAGAAATGTGCGCAATTGAATTTGGAGTATTTCTCAAACCATCATCAGTTCTCAAACCTGTTCCTTCTGCCAAGGAAAACAAATAAGAGCAAAAAAAGGCATTCACACTAGCCTTGGCTGTCCTGTTAAAAAAAGAAAAAAGAAACAAATCCCCTGAAAGTCATAGTCCTACTGCCCAGCCTCTCGAGAACCAGGACAATGTGGGGATGCAGTGGCTTGGTGGTAAGTGCCGGGCAGAGGCCTTGAATCCGATTCCTGGTTCAGTTCTTCAGCTCCCCAGGCTAATGAGGGCTGGGGGAAGGGGAGAGTAAGTCATCAATCAATGGTGATGCCTAGACTCAAGGTTTGCAATTGCCAGGTCCCAGAGGAAGTTCTGCTTTGTGGCCCCTGAGCTGAGAAGTGTCCCTGCGATGACTGAGAGAGGGTTATAAGACCAGAGGGAAACATCTTGGGTAGTTGTGAATTTAGGATCGCTGGTTCTGAACGAACTGGAACTATAAAGGGGTAGAAGACTGCTGGCTTCCCCTTTCCCACCCGTCCCACAACCCCTCAGGAAACAGGATGGCGTCTCCATCCTTTTCCAATCCAAGCAGCGTCATTTCTGCCTCCTTCTCTTTCGTCTAATTAGTCTTCTAAGAAACATGTGGATGGATTCTGCACAAATCTGATAGCCCTAGCAGTGGCATAGAGTTTTCAGAGCCTGCAAAGCAGTGAAACCCTTTGACAGGCACAGTAGGGGCGGCGAGGGAAGGAAACGTTGGAAGACACCGTGAGCGGTGGTTCTGGCTCTTCTCTCACCGCTGCAAACGCTTTCGACGGAGACTTTGATGATTAACGACGCAGCTCGACCAACCTAGCAGCTGAAATTGGGTCCAGCGATGAGGGCTAGGAGAAAGGCCCCCTTCCCCTCCATCTTACTAAGGAAAATTAAAGATAAGAAATACGAAGAGAGCACGTTAAATTTTTGGAGGTGTTTCTGCTGTCCCTGGAGAAAAACGGTTTTCAAGTCAAACGATGCTTTAGCACTGGAGCTCTTCACCCTCACTGGCTGCTCCCTCTCAGGGCTGCAGTGGTTTCCCGTAGGAGATCTTTCTTGGATTCTTCCGTGAGCTTATTGCCCGTAATGACAGTACGGTTTGACAGCAGTGAAGGCTGTGAGAGCACAGGACGGTGCTGCTGCTGCTGCTAGCCTAGTACTACCCTCGCCCTAGGCTCCTCCTGGCGCCAGCGGACACTGATCAGGAAATGGCGTCTTGCTGTCTCGATGGGTTCTCCGGATCCACTTCCCCTCATGGCTTCCTAGACCGAGGATAATAAGCAAACAAGTACCACCAGCTGGCCCGGTTTTCAGGCTGGCTGTGCCTTGCAAATTAACCTCTTCTTAGATTTAGATACAAGCAGACAAATCTCACGAGTGTTCATTGTGCAAATCCCGAAAACCGCTTCTGACATTCGAGCAGTGGAGTTTGCCATCCCTTTCCTAGTCCCTATGATGCTTTGCTTGCAGTGACCAGCACCTGCCGAGCTGCCATTCTTACACCACTTCTGTTATGTAACCAGTGTTTTGGAGGGAGGGGAGATTGATTTTACCAGACATAACCTTTAATAATCACGTCTACAGTATGAATGAAGCAACCTGAAGTATCTTCATGTTATACAAATTGCTAATCATTTTTCTAGCATGCCAATAGATAAGAAGCCATAAACTATCAAAGCTCTCCAAAATGATTCAAGCCTCTACCAAAGAAACAGATGAAATAATAGGAAACACCCAGTAAAATCCAAGATGGCTCCCATCCTGCAGCTCTATGTGGTTTGTTGGTGAATTGACCTAAATACGTATACCCTAGAGGACAGGCAAGACAGTGGAGATATAATTGATTCATCCAAATACTTCAAAGATATAAATGTACAAGAAGCAAACGCTTTTTCAGGAAAAAGAATATTCTAGAACACAAGGTCACGGTATAAAGCCCCAAGGGGATGGAGTAAGGCGCAACATCAGAAAATATTTAATTGCAGAAAAGATGGCGGTTGCATGGAATGGCTTCCCTGTGGGGATGGTGGAGACAAACACAGTAACAGAATTTAAGAAAAGTCTGGGATAAGCACAAAGGTGCCCTCGTTGCAAAGAAGTGAGGAGAAAGCTGGACTATGGCATTGCGCCAGGAATCTCTCTTTCCACTGTTTTTACCGTGCTTTATCCAATCAAGAGTTGCCCAAAGGAGCTTGCATGAAATTGGCCAGACTGGATGGGCCACAGGGCCCTTGTCTGTCACATAATCTGTGTTTCTATGAATGAAGAACTGCGAGCACAGGTGGCCATGGGTGTCCTGGAGGTGCTGGGGTCCTTCCATGATGTGAGGGGCAGAAGGGAGAAATATTTGACCTCAGTTCCACTGTAAATAGGGAATTATTGTTCTCCTTGCTTCTTGGAGGCTCTTTCAGGCTCCTTGTTGGCCTGCAGATGTTGGAGAAGGACAGAACCACAGCTGCCATGAGCCCACTGAGCTCGAAGGCAAACCTGAAAAAGTATTCTCTCCCTTCCTTTAAGCTCTGCTTCAACTTCAAGGTTTAAATTGGGAGCTCCAGTGACAGCCAGGTCTTTGAAGTCTGAAAAAAGATATTTAAATTTGAAGGACCTTGCCCCATTGACTGAAATTACTTTGGGGACTGACAGGTTGCATAGAATGTGCAATAACAGGGAATCTCAATGGAGAGTTAAAATTTAGCAGGAAAAAGCTTCAAAATCAGGCAATTACTCCCATGGTGTAGAAACTTAACGCCGAAGTTCTGGAAGGAAACATTTTGGGGATATTGGCATCAACACATTCTTAACTAAGGATAATAATTGTTTGAAAGTACAAACTGAGAACCTTAAGATAAAAAAATGTGAGTGATTAATTTTTTAAAAATATTTATTATGTTCTTTCTGATGAATTGTTTTGTCATTTCCTCATGAAAGTTTGGGGTAAATACTGTAAAATAAGGATGTTCTGCCCTTCCCCCCTCCCCATTGCTAAAGATTTTTATATAATTAAATCTTTGCTTGCTGCACTACTCGGGGAAAGTTAGCGTCACGTCTTGGGGTGGTGCTAAGCTAATTTTCCCCTTCCTCTCCATGAGTGTCACCAGGCTAAGATGGCTGGCAGTGATCCCAGGGTGCCATTTAAAAGGGTATCAAGTGTGAGTAAGAAGCCCCCCCATAAACGTCCCTGGTCGTCGATGGAACCATACAGCATCCCTGACTTCCCACAATGCCCACCTCTGGCCCATAAATTGAGAAAAAAAAAGATAGCCACATGGGGCAAAGGAGAGCCTGGTGACAGCTAGCACCATTTTGAAAAATGGCACCAGTGTTGCAAGAGCAAGTGGAGATCGCTCCTGGCCCCTGAAGACACCTCCGGCTTATGAAGTAGGCCTGGGAAGGGCTTCCTGAAAAGTAGTGCTACTTTTTTGCAAACGGCACAGGACTTTAAGCCTATAGGGGCTGGATGACAGTGTGGGAGGAGGTTGGGGATGCTATGTTGTCCCATGGACCACTAGGGCGTTTTTGCTAGAGGGAGGGAGGGAAGGTGTTTACAGCGTCTTGTGGCTCCTTTAAAAGATGGAAAGATGGTAACTCCAGGATGGGGCGTGAATTTCTCGGCCATGGTAATGCAAGGAATACCTTTGCAATGTTTATTAAACTGCGATACTTGGCACCGCAGTTTAGCAGACCCACCAAGATTTTCCACACCGCAATATCACCGCTTAGTAAACAGGCCTCCTATCCTAAAAAATCAAATCTTATGAGAAATAAGAACTGGTCAGAGTGTGGTCTTGACAAGATTATAAACTCTTCAGAGCATGGATAGTCCCTTACGTGTATCTTTACAGTACTGCATATGTCCAATAGTGCTACAGAAGTGATAAGGGGTAGTGGATATAACAGATGTGTCTGAGGAAGGTTTACAGCTTTTGATGTCTTAATTTTGGAATTTGCCTTGTGGCTACACTGTGATCTAGTTCTACCAATGTTTTTCCTGTCTAAAGATAAACAAGTTGTTGGCCAGCTGCTCGAATTTTTTTTTCCAGATCTTTCTAGGGCTTGGCAAGGCAAGGCAGAGAAAGATAGTGGCCCTTCGTTAATATGTTTTGGAAATGGGATCTCTTTTTTTTCTTTTCTTTTTTGAGACACTCTGCTAAGTGCAAAATTGTGTTTCAGTGCTAATATTGCTCTATCTTCCACAATCCGGACCTACCTAGCACTTTTTTGATGAATCAATATCAGCGATGTGAGGGGGGTGGCATTCATTAACTCATCTGTATCTTTGGAGAGAGATTTTTAATGTCTGGTCCTGGAAAAGGAAATCAACTTAGTAGTTTTTTTTCTGCTAAATCCTGCAATAGATCTCCACTAGTAGGCTCCACTGTGGCCTTAAGTTCTCCCTTCCCCTTCTTACAAGAAAGACAGGAAACCCTATCTAAGAGAAGAAGGCCCTCACATGGGATCTTCAAATATTCCAGCACACAGATCGACCAAGCTCTTCCAGGTTTTTATAGCTGATAGTCTTTTCCATAACGTCAGATTTTCTTCTTCTTAGTGTCACGTGTCCATCGCCAAAGCTAAATTCACCAAATGCAAAGAATAAGTCTACAAACCATTACCCGCCCACCCCTCCCAGGGACGGAATGAGAGAAGCGCGGGAATTAACTCTAATCTCCATGTCTGATGTTGATGTTTTCATAATAATTAGAGAATATCTTTTTACAGCTATGATTGCACTCCAGAGTAACTTTCCCAAGCACTTGGGGGATCTGAAAAAAACCCAGAGGCTAAAGAATCCAATCTCTTGCCAAGAAAGACCTCTTCCATTGCTCCCATAGTCTCCACATTCAGTGAGAGAAGATCAATGGAAAGGTTCGGTGGGTCCAGTAGATTCTACCATCAGCCCAGAAATCTCAGGTTACGCAGGCGGCGCTGAGCGTAGGACAGACCTCGGAATCTGAAGTTCCTGGCTGTGACGCCATTTCTCTCCCATTCACAACAGCCTCAGTCTGTAGACCGTGGCCCATCACAATGGTGTCCACGGGTCCCATTGCTGCTGGTGTCACTGCTTCCACAGCATCCACGGGGGGAGACCAGGGGCATGCACTTATATTTTGGCATCAGGCGAGTGGGTAGAAAGGAAATTTTTCAGCAAAAGGAAGGCTCAGGGTTAGTTGGAGCAGCTTGTGTACATAGCTCACCAACCAGCAGTCATCTTGCCTTTCCCAGAACTTGTGATATCTTTATGAGAACAAACAAAAACTGTGCATGGCAAAGCCAATCGGGGGGGGGGGGGGTTGTTGTTTTTTGGGTTTTTTTTACATGGAACCAATAAGCACAGGGTTTGGAATGAGCTGTGAATTAGAGGCAGCCTTTATTCAAACCAGTTCCATTTTGGCATGACAGCATCAGAAGGAAGCCACTCACTGCTTATTATTGCCTAGAGCACTAGCCAGACTCATGCATACAACCTGCATTAAGCCATACACTGAAACAATAATTAGAATATTATTCCTTTGTTTTTTTTTTTAAAAAGCCTTTTGGAAAAGTTTCAGTAATCCAGATGCCAGTGAAGTTCGGCCGGAGCATCCACCCATGCGGTGGCTGCACGTATGGTTTCGAGGAGCTAAGACTGTTCAGCATTATGGAGAAACCCCCATGTGTGTGGAACCTGTTCCTGGCACAGACTGAGCTATAGGTGGCAGCAGCCCTCTAAAACTGGCACAGAGCACGCGGGGAAACCTGCGATTCACTGGTTAAGGACAGAAACCTGCCTTTTAACAAGCAGAGAGGGAGTTCAGAAGCACAGCGAGGAGCTATAAAAATCAAAGCTCATGTTAACCACTTATTGATGTCCCCCAAATAGGATTTTTTTTTTTTTTGCGAGTTGTGGAGCACGGCAGGTAATGCTCCTAAATCAGACACGGAAGCTCTGTGGAAGACCGGTTTAGGAGGAGATCTCCCACTTGCGTGGCATGCATGGACCCAAGGTGAGGTTTGCTTCTGAGGGATGGCGCCATAGAAATGGCCAGTTTTATCCAAATGCGCCGCTGTCCCTGCGAACAAGGAAAATCTAGCAGCTCCGAAGGAGGTGCTCCACTCACTGGCCGCCTTCTTGTGTGAAGCTGATGGTAGGACAGTGGCAGAACGCCAGTCAGTTGCTGGCATGTCTCCTCCCTCTCCCATCCCCCTCCCAAAGTGCTTAAGTGGGAGCTGCATATACAGAACTGGGGCTAATAGTGGTCCTGTTTTTGATAGGTGCAAGGCGCTGAACAAAATAAGGAACCAGGTGGTATGATAAGGAGAAAGCTGATTGACTCATGATCATTGCTTCCTCCATTTGTTTAGCCTCTGTTTCTCACACTATTACTGGGAGGACCAAGAACCTGATCCGACCAAGGGTTAACGGAAGGGAAGTTCCACGAAAGGATGAGCTTCGTTCTCTTCTACCAGCAGGCAGGCCCGGGTTTATGCATAAGCACACTAAGCCTGAGCCCTAGGGCAGCATGTGGGGCCAAAGATTTGCTGCTTGCCAGGATTCGGAACAGGCCACGGCCCTGCAGGGTCTGAAGAGTACGGTCCAGCTGCCCGGGCCTCCCCATCTCCCGATGTAGCCTGCCAGGGCCAAAAACCTACCCAGTTCCCCGTTTCCCCACCACTGGGGCAGCAGGAGAAGGCAGCAAGCAGTGGTGCCTCGGGCTGCATCCTCTTCCTCTGCTGATGGAGTCGAACTGGCACTTTTAACCACGTTTGACTTTGCAATGCCACGCAGTGCAAAGCACAAGTTGGTCCCCATGCAGCAAAGGACAAAGACATGCCACGGAAATCTCAGTGACACAAAACTGCCTCCAGAGGATTTTGCATTTAGTTTTGAGGATAAGATTAGAAATATTCAGGCTGCTTTTTAATTCAGCCTCTCCTCCCTCTTCTGACACCGTAGGCTTAACGTTGCCTTCTACCACCACTAATAGCGTTCTCACAAGCAAGCTTTCCGCCTTCAACTTAACTTCACCCGCAGGCTTAGCCTTATTGCTGAAACAAATGAATCCTGCATCATCTATTCATGATTTTCCTTTTAAATTCATTAAAAATGTTGATTTAGGTCTCCTGCCTCCCTTAGCAGCAATCATTAATTACAGCCTAGAATTAGATATCTTACTTTAAAAGCAGCTACAGTTTGCCTCATTAAAAAAAACAACACATGGGGACAGAAATTTCTAGAGAAGGTTATATACGTAAAAACTCACTAACTTTCTTGACAAAATCCTAGTCTTGCGCCCTAGACAATCAGGTTTTCGAAAAGGTTTTTGTACTGAAATGGCCCTTACTGCACTTATTTCAAAAATCAGTTTAAATCGGGACAAAGGTTTTGCTGTTTGTGTTGTTTTTCGACATAAGTGCTCCCTTCCACACAATTGACAGCTTCTTCTCAACCGTTTAATTTGACTCTGGCAATCAGGACTCTTCTCTTCTTTGGTTCAAATCTTTCTTAGAACAAAGAACCTTTCAAATACACTGGAATTCAGTGACTTCATCTAGTCACTCACTTACCTGTGGGGTTCCCCATGGCTCTGCCCTTTCTCCTACTCTTTTCAATCTGTTTCTCTCTCCACTTGCTACACAGATTCACAATATTGGCTTCAGCAGCTGCTTTTATGCAGATGATGTTCAGGTTCTTGCTAGTATTGATTTAAAAAAAAAGATGACTCTCTTGCTAAATTCAATCATTGCCTCTCTGAGATAGCCACTTGGCTTCAGTCTTCAAAATTTGAAGTTAATCCTGAAAAACTTGAGGCCGTTTGGTCCACCGGAAATAATATTTCCTTGGATTTACCTAATCCTATCATGGTTGGAATCCCAATACCTCTGAAGAAACATAGAAATGACGGCAGAAAAAGACAAATCGGCCCATCCAGTCTGCCCAGCAAGCTCCCACACTTATTTTCCCATACTTAGCTGTTTCACCGACCACCAAGTTCAGGGCCCTTGTTGGTTACTGTTTGATTCAAATTTCCTGCCACCCCCTGCCATTGATGCAGAGAGTAATGTTGGAATTGCATCAAAGGCGAGCATAAGGCTTAATGGTTAAAATACTTTAGGAGTTCAACTAGATTCTTCACTCAATTTTTCTTCATATGCCTCTACTCTAGTTCAGCGGTCCTACTTTCTCCTACCCTTCATCGGAAGACGCAAGACCATTTTTAGATATTAAAGACTTGAAGACACTCACTATTATTCTCTTATACTCAACAGGTTAGACTATTGTAATGCCATATTACATGGCCTCTTTTCCAACCAAGTTTGCAGACTTCAAACAGCACAGAACACAGCATCGGAAATAATTTTTGGTAAAAAAAAAAAAAAATGTGATCACGTCACGCCACTTCTCATCGCACTACACTGGCTTCCAGTTTCTTACAGGATTCAATTCAAGATTGGCTGTTTAACTTTCAAAGCTTTCCACTGGGGTACTCCATCATATTTATCCAATCTTCTTATCCCATACCTGCCTACACGCACGCTACGTTCCTCGCAACAAGGGCCATTAGTTCTCGCTTCGCCCAAGTTGATAAGACTGGAACATACTCGTGAAATCTGTTTTTCTTATTTACTTCCCAGACTTTGGATTTCTTTTCCTTTAAGTGTTATGCCTTGAAAAAAAACTGTCAAATTTAGGAAGTCCTCAAAACCTCTCTTTTCACACAGGCCTTCCAAGATTAATATTTTTCTGATTTTACAGTATTTTAAGCTTTATTTAATTTTATACATGTATTTAAGGTGTTTTACTATAATTACTGTTATTTGTATTTGATTTTTTTTCTTTTTTTAATTTTCTCATTGTTTTAAGATTTTGAATTTTAATTTTATTTTAGTTTTAAAATTCTGTATTTTTAATTTGTTCTATTCACTATTAGCTTTAATATATGATATGTTTGTTTTTATGTACATCATATTGATATACAAATGTAAGAAATGTGATTCATCAAAATTAATAAATAATAATAGTAATAACAACATGGCTCAGAGCATTACTGCTTGCTGCCTCTGCCTGTTGCCCCAGGATCAGATCATCATCAGCGGTGATAAAATGTATGGGCTGGGGGATGAGAGAGGGATCATTGGGGGGGGGGGGGGGCGTGCTGAGGTGAGAAGGAACTCAGGGGAGAACATGAGGATGAATGAGTAGGGGATGGCTGGAGGGGGTGAGAAGAAGGGGGGTGAGAAGAAGAGCTGGGAAATAAGACAGGGATCATCGTATGAGGGTAGGGTGAGAAGGGGACATGGAGATGGTGAGACAGGGTTAGCTGGGGAAATGAGGGGTGAGAAAGGTGATTATTGGGGGATGAGGAGAGTGAGGTGTGGGATCATTGTTGGAAAGACTGAAAAGGGGCCAAGAGAGGAATCATTGTGATTGGTGAGAAAGGGCTGGGGGAATGGGGGGGGGGGGGGGGGGGGGGGAGTTGTGAGTGTGTATCTGTACTGTGTGCGAGTGAGTGAGAGAGAAAGCATTCGGGCTGAGATGCACAGGAGGAGGTTAGAGAGGGGGCTGGGATGCAAGGAGCCTCCCTACAATCTGGATCCTTCCTTCCTTCCTTAATCCCAGATTCTATCCCCCAGATCTTGAAACCACCCCTCCATCTTTCCCCCATCCCAGATCCTCTGTCCCTTGATCCCAAAACCTAACCTCCCTCTCCTTCCTCCTCCTCTTCCCCAATCCTCCCTCTCCTTCTCTCATCTCCCATTCTCTCCTCCCTGCCCCTCTCTCTCTCTCTCCTCCTCCTTACATTCATTGTTTTCTCCCCTTCTCCTTCTTTTATCTCCAACCCTGGACCTCTCGCTCTCTTCTTCTCCTCTCCCTATCCCTCCCTGATACCCTTTTCCCCCAGCTAAAAACACCAAAATAAATTATACAGGTACACAAGCAAGGTTGGAAAATGACTTCATTTTAATTCTTGACCCTAAAGTTCCCATCTCCCTCTTTGGGTCTCCAGCTAAGTCAGAACCAGGCCCGGGATCTGGCACGGATAGCCTTTGTTTGGATTTCCCCCCTCTTACAGTCGGGCCGTTGCAGTGATAAAGCCTCGGCAGAGCCCATGCACCAGATTCCTGCTGGAACGCTGTAATCACAGGGCCTTGAACCTGGCCAGGACTCCTTTTCTCTTCCCCCCACTACCCCCCCCCCCCCCCCCAGCCAGGAGCTGTGAACTGTGACCCCGCGGCTTCCCCAGCCCCTACTGAGCTAAGGAGCAGAAGATCTACCTGGGGACTGAACCGGGAACCTTCTGCACACTCTCAGTGAGCCGCCAGGCCAGCCCAAATCTACTTCTTTAATTAAAAATAAAATGAATGTTACTTTTTTAAGGTTATTACATTTTCACAAATAATAGCATTCACATTATGTGCCAGAAAATAAATGGCATGGATAAGTTAATAGATACATTCCTTAATACAAATCAACAAACATAAATATAATGCCAATTTATCCTCTAAAGAGTCCTCAAAGAGGGGAAGCTGACTTATTTATTCACCCAAGAAAACAAAAAACAAAGAAAGGCGTCAGAGGGCAGGAAGGTTAATTAGATAGTAAAACAAAGCTATACACAACAAAATTACTTGCTAGTTACCAAAACATCATCTTATAGAGAAATCTTCCCATCCAGAAAACTTCTAAGTTCTCATAGTAGAAAAAAAAAATTATTAATTAAAAAATCATAATGCACGTTATTAAAATTTCATCAAATATTTGCTAAGAAATCGAAGAGAAAAATTAATCAGCTGAGGTCAAAACCTCTTGGCACATCTGTAAATATTCCTTATGTCTACTCTGTGTCTTTCGACAGGGATCCGGGAAACAATTAACATTATTTAATATGGGAAAGATGCACATTTCTTTTGCTTGTGTGCTACAGAAGCCACAGCAGAATTTCACAAGCCTTGCCGCGGAATCTACCCCGGCGCTGCCACGGGAAACCGGGGCTGTGCGTTAGGTTTGCTGCTCCCTACGGTAGAAAGGGACGCAGAGGGTAATGACACCGACAGTTTCCAAGAGCGGCAGAAACCCAAACCTGTCACTGCTAGAAGGGGGGTCACTCCTATGCTCCTCGTGCCTCCGTGAGCAAAGGGCGAATAAAAAAAATTATCCAACCAAACCGCTCAAGCTCCCTTTGAAAGGCTCTTGGTAAAGCTGGGTCCTCCGAGGTAATGGACTGGTGCGATCAGGTTTTGTGGGTGGCACTTGCTGGCCAGCCTAATTCTGCCATACTAGTCCTCCCTGAGTCTCAACAAAGGCATTGCCAGGCATCAGACCGGAGGTGACCCTAACGTCTCAGCCTGTGGGCTGTATGGGAGTTAGCCAGCTAAATCGAAGTGCTTAAAAATGGATTCACTGGGCAGCTATATTTTACCACTCTAAGAAGCCCTCGCAATCAAACGTGCGTAAAACATTTTAGGTCAAGGGAGAGTGGAAACAAGAGAAGAAAGCTGACATGAGTAGATGCTTAGAACCATCGGTCTTCCGTTTCAGTGAGGATCCTCAAAGAGTAATGCGAGAGAACATGGTTGGGGACAGAAGGGGGTGTGCAAAGGGTTGACTCAGGGAGGAATTTGGCCTCCCTGACTCACAAAGGTACCATTAACCCCTCTATGACATCCCCCCACCTTGAAGTTTAAGTAAAGCAATGGCAGCACTACATAGTCTGTTACTGCCTCAAAGCTCACAGACACGAGCTCTGCAGTCAAACCAAATAAATTGGTCAGCAAAAATCCTTTTTGAGACTCAGGCTGCAGTCAAACTCAAGCCCCTGAGCACCTACATTGGTTTTTGACCTCAATAACAGTGTCAATGACAGCAAAGACATTTGTTGCCAGGTTAAGAAAATAAGAAATTGCCATGCTGGGTCAGACCAAGGCTCCATCAAGCCCAGCATCCTGTTTCCAACAGAGGCCAATCCAGGCCACAAGAACCTGGCAATTACCCTTGGAAATAAATTTGCCTGGTGTAAAGAAATTTGGATTTATTTTTGAAGTGCTCAAATGTGCCTCTCCTCTGTTACTTCCCTCTCTCTCTGCCATCCTCTCCCTCTCCTCTATATCTTCCCTATCTCGCTAGTACCCTGTGAAAACTTCCTTTTCACATTGGAAAAGAGGTCTCACTGGTTATTCATGGCCCCTGGAAGGAGGCCTCCTGCTTTTGTGACCAACTAGGGTGTCGGAGAGAACCCCCCCCCCCCCCCCCCCAGCAAACACTGAAGTCTCTGAATACCTGCATTGCTCAGTGGCCAGGCTATCTCTACAGCAATGATCCTGACAATGGTGCTAGTACCTTGGACCCACCACTATGAAACCTCTGTGCCTTGTACACTGCGAGGTGGGAAGCAGTGCTTGTACAGCCTCTGTGCTGTGTCACTGTTCTGTCTGAGAAGAAGTGCCAGAAAAAAGCAGAATATAAATCTAAATAAACTAATGTGCAAAAATTGTGAAAACATGTATGTGGCTATCTGTGTCTTATATTGGCAAACAGAAGTGCGGTCAAACCTATTCCTCGTGCACAGTGTCATCTCCTGTACAGGGCCTTCATCTTTCAGGCCCTCTGTTTACAGTTAGCCAAACCCTCTCAATAGCATTCACGTTAGTAAGTTATCACCGGGCCAAGGCAGGCATCAAATAGCGTTTCAGGACTGCCGAGACCGGAAGGTGTGCGAGTTATGTCCGTCGTCCGGCGGGTGCCACGCGGATTTTAAAAGGCGCCCGAGTGCACGCGTCTCGCCTGGTGCGCACACACAAATAAAAAGGGGCAAGGCAGGGCCTGGTCAGGACATGGGCTTTCCGGGACTTTAACGTGAAACGTGCGCGTTAAGTGTTCATGCATACAAGCACACGCCGGGGTCCCGTGCCTCGTAACTTCACTACCGCTATGGATGGCGTGTAAGTAATAAAATATTCTAGGCTGGTCAGCGGGGTTTTAAGGGTTGGGGCTAACAGGGTAAGAGGGAGGCTATTTGACTAGGGGGTTTAGTTTACCTGGGTGAACTGGGAAAGAACTGGAGAAACTGGTAATTGCGTTGGCACGCCCGTCTACTAAAGTTCCCCCAGTCACGCAGTGGAGGAGGCATTTGCGCACATATGTGCGTGTCCATATAAAATTATGAGCGCATGTACAGCCTATTTTATACCATGCACGCGTATACGCACGCGTGTTATAATATGGCCTCGTCCACTGGCGCGAGCCGGCATGCACGCGTACATGAGCGCCCACGCGGCTGTTTCAAAGTAACCATCCCAGCGTGAGCATGCCATTTTATTTGCCAGGTGCACGCTAAACCCTCATCTACATATGATGTTTCCTGCATTTGCATGCCTGCAAATGCAAATTTTAGCATGCTACCACTAGTATCTCTTCTGCCCTCTTTGATGTGCACAGTAAGGCCTTCCTGTTTAGTACCGTACATTATTTTTAGCGGGAATACAAGGGCGAACATCCTGAAGGTATATCTTGGTTGGGAGAGAAAACACTCGCTTATATTGAATATTCAAATATGTGTGCATATAGCTTCTCGTGCCCGTCTAGGGGCAGAAGTACATGATACTGTCGGACCTGTGTAAGTGTTAGCACGTTTGCAGTGAGAACAGTGATTTGCTACAGCTAGACGGGTACAAAAGTACCAGCGTGTTTCACCGCTGCATCCAAGAATGAGGATGGGGGGAGGAAAAGGCCGGCTGCTTTTCGTTGGGGGACTCTTGAATCTCTCCTTGCCCCACCCCTCGACGTCCACGCTAGCGACTCCCTTCCCAGTCTCTGGCTCATCCTACCTGCATCCTGGGTCCCTGCCTCGAGCGAGCGAGCCCCAGGCAGGAACCCAGCATTTTGACGGTTTGCCCCGAAAGATGCAGGTGGCCAGCAGACGTTTCCCCTGCTGGGTGGGGGGGGGGGGCGCACAGTGTCGTCCCCCCCCCGGGATGGCAGCCTCCGCCTCAAGCCTGTCGTGTCTAACCCTCAGCGCCAGTATCCAGTGCGGGCTTCTAGCCAAGGAGCTGGAACAAGTGGCTAGAATGAGACTGAAGCCAAATTAATGGAGCAGAAAATCTCAAATGGTACGGAAGATATGTCTTAAACTTAAGTAAAGCTTTTTTGTGACTTTAATTTCATAATTCGCTGGTCTTCATGTTGGTAAATTACAGTGTCACGCAGCGAGACCTCAGCAGGACAGTGGGGGCAGAGGATAAATGTGCATGAGATATTCCAAAGCAGAACGGAGGTAATTAACATGAGATCCACTCTCCGTTCAGACACTGGGCATGTTTGATGCAGAAAGCAGACTCGGCAGCTTTTCTTTTTTTTTTTTTTAAATGAGAATTTACAGACCCTTTGATTTATTTTGCACTTTTTTGGGGGGGGGGGGGGGGGGGGAAGGGGGTGGCACCTCAGCTTCTTTCTAATCTTTTGGGCTTTCAGTTCAATCTGCCCTTCTGGATCCCCCACCCACATAAAAAAAGAGAATTTGTAGGCTGCGCGGTAGATGCGGAGGATCATGGCTTCTGGGGCCCATCAGAGACGTCACCTGGCACAGCCGAGGGCAGACAGGACCTTTCGCCCAAACATTACTATTCGGATTAGTAATTTATCATTTGCTTAGCACTTTTAATCAGAGAATGCTCTAATCTAATAAGGGACAGAGACATTGGAAATTGGGACAGTTTGTTCTGAGGCTTAATTAGTTTGTCTCTACAAAGAGGATTTCGGCAGGTGCCGGATTGTACAGCCCGTATTGGGAGTTTGGCCATGACACCAGGATTAATATCCGTACGCTTGCAAAGAGTACCCTGGGATCCATAAAACCCACAAGAGTAAATAACCGGGAGCTCGGCGTCACGTCTTAGCTGAAGGATGCGGTGCCTGGCGTTTTGTTTAATGCCGTAGCTGGCACCTTAAGGGGACTGTGGTGGCAGGTGACAGGGCCTTGCTGTCAATGGTGGGCTGAGTGACGGGCTGGAGATGAAAGCAAGCCGAGTCTGAGGAGCTGGGGGGTGAGCACAGCGTGGAGGGCAAGTCACTGACGGGGAAAGCAGAGAATGTGAGAAGGCTCCGGGAGCCAGTCCTCAGAAAAGTGTCATAAAAGTGAGGAGGAACTAGAATGGGAGGGGAGAGGAGGGGGAGGGGGGGGGGAACAGATAAGGAACCAGGGTGGGCAGGGTAGGAAGGAAGTACATGATGGCGAAAAAGGACCAGGAGGCTCCCATCTCATCTGCTCATTTCCACTTCCTGTTGCAACGCCACTCACCCTTGCCTTTCCACTGCTAAGGGTTCTCCTCATACTGTCCCTCTGTTTTCCCCCCCCCATCAGCTCCACTGGGGGACTGATCCATGCATTCGGCAGTCGCCGTGTAAAGTGTGCAACATTTCCTTCCGTCACTCCCGAGTTGATCCTCCCACCAGCTTCATACCAAAACGCTTTCTTGTACCTCTTATCCACCAAAAATGCTTGTCTTATGTACCTTATACCCTTCGGACCATTCCCCCACTAGCTTCTAACTTTTTACCCCACGGGACTCAAGAAGCAGAGCCTGCACCATTTCGATATCCTTCTTCCAGATTGCTTCTATGTCCTCCTGCTCCTTCCAGAACTGGGCACTGCTCTCCAGATGAAAGCTCTCCAGCGATTTGCACGGAGCTATTACCACCGCTCGCTCACACCTCAAGCTCTCCACTGTCTGGCACCGTCCGGCCTTCATCGGATATGATCACCCCGAGATTCCTCTCTCATTCGACGGTTGACTGTACCCCTTCATGCATTGCTTCCTTGGGTTTCCGATTCCTAAATGTATCACTTTCTAGTTTTTGCAATAAATCTTAGCTGCTTCAAGCTTTTGTAAATTATTCGTCATATTTCTAGCTCTGCTTGGGTGGCAACTCTGGTAGAAATCTTACAGGTGAATTTTAAAAGGAGCGCGTGTGCGCCCATAAATGCGCGTGTTGGGCATGCGAGCAAAGATACGCTTGATTTTATATTGTGCGTGCAAGTAAACGCGTCTCATTTAAAATATCCCTACTGCGCACATGTGTGGAGCCTTTACGTGGGTACTCAGAAGTGATCACGGGGGGAGAGAGCGAGAATCTCTCTTTCTATTTCTCACTGTAAGGGGGGCACGTTCAACTCAAGGTGGGTTTTAGGGGGGGCAGTGTTACAAGGGTCTAAGACCTTTGTGCCTTAGGCAGACCAATGTAACACTGCCCCCCCCCCCAAAACCCACCCTGAGTTGAAAGTGCCCCCCTCTCTCTCTCCAGGATCCCTCTGGCCCACACCATTCCCCGCCCCTTCTCTGCCTCCTTATTCTTGACGCGCTCGTACTTCCCGGCTCCTTAAAATTTGCGTTGCTCGCGCGTGGCCCACACACGCGTGTATGGGGCCGTTTTTGTGTGAGTAATGCTTTTAAAAATTCCTGAAAAATCAGTATTAAACATTTAGTTGCATCATTGAATTAAAAAGAAGCCAGACCGCTCCTTGATCTAGAACTTACCATCTCTGTGCTTCCTATCGCTTATCCAGTTTCCAACACTGTTAATAACCTCAGGCCCTGCCGCCCCCCCAAGCTGCCCTTCTTGCCAGGGCTGGTGCAAGGGTATTAGGCACCTCAGGCAAGCCTGCAGCCTCGCATGCCTCCCACCTCCGCACTCCCGATTTACTTTCAGGCCCATAGGCCACCCTTCCTTCCCCCCCCCCCACCCCTCGTCAGGTCTGGTCCTCACTGCAATGACCAAACTAGTCTGCTGCAGAGAGAGGGGAGGGAGGGAATGGGGCAGAATAGAAAATAGAGCAAAATCCCCAAATCCCTGGTCTGTTGCAAAGGCTCATGATGCCAGATCACAGCCCTAGTTCCAACTGGCAGGGAAGATCAAAGCAGCAGGAGGGAACCACCAGGGCAACAGGTAAATGAATAAATAAATAAATAAATGCCCCGACCAAGGTGCTGAGCATAGCTGACTTGCAAGTGAGAAGGCAGGGACCTGGACAAGTCCTTAGGATCTCGCTTAAAGTGACTTTAAATGGAGCAGACAGTACAGGAAAGACAATTTTTAAAGCTAGTAACGGGGATGTGGATGGATGCACGCACTCTGCGTCACATCTAGAGGCAGCTTCCCAGGGGCGGGCGCTCTTCAGATTGGAGGAGGAAAGTAACATGTGAGGAATACGTCTTCAACTGCACGTGCATTATTTTCCCACGCAAACAGGAGGTGCGAAAGTCAGCAGGTACTTTGCAAGTTTCACCTTGAAATTACGTGGGCATTTCCTCTTTGGAATTTGGTGCAAAGGCCGTTGGTGAAAAGTAACCATGAACTTTGCTCCGGCGCGAACGGTTTGATAATTGCTCCCCCCCCCCCCCCCCCCTAAAGTAACACGAAGTGTCTGGTTTCAGAACCCATAAAAACGAAACCTTCCACGTCAGGCAGCGATTTCTAGTGAGAAGAGAGGCGTCCTTCGCTTTCTCCGAGAGAAAGAGGTCCCCCAAGTGCAGACGTGCTCTGGATTTCTCCTTGGGCTGCAAGCTTTGCAGGCGGAGGTATTTGAGCATTGCACCGATTCCATTTGGCATCATTTCTTTTTTCCAATCCACCGTGATTAGGCTGCAGAACGACTTTTGTTGGTTTTATTCAGCTTCCTTCTGAATGCACTGGTCCTTCAGAGTTTTCCGCTCCTTGCACATCCCTAGATCTATTAATGCTTGGAGCAGTCATTAAACCATTTACTTAATAAGGAGCTATGCTGAGAGATGCGACCTCTGTGCCCTGCCTACAAAGGCCTCCTCTCTTGATTTCACAGTAGATATTCAAGTTATTGTAATATCTTTATTTCAGACTGTCTCGTGTCTTATTCTTTGGATTCTTTGCCGGCCCTGATACCTATTATCAGGCTGAAATACAACTGATCTACAAGTGATGCGGTACATGAGCTTTCAAAATAATATAAATCCATGCTTCAGAGCTGTTTCAGTATCTGGCAGGCTGGTCCAGCCTTTCCATTAATTAGTTTCAATTTAGCCTTATTAACCCTTACATACACTCATGGAAACATTTTTTGTCATTTAACAAATAAAATGAAAGCATGGTTTCCAAACGAATCTGTGTTTTAATTATAAATGTGGTTGGTTTTTGTTTTTTTTTTTTTGCAATAGCAGCAAGGGATGAAGAGAGATATTTCTCTGTGTAAGTGGATCAGCCAGGCTCTCTCAACACTCAGGGCAACTGTGTCCCCAGGTTAGCATCAAACTCCTCACCTTTCCCGTGCTATTGCCGTCGCCTCTGACAGAGGAGCTCTGCTCAGAGCACTGCCGTGCATTTAATCTCCCTATCCTGCCCTAGACCCAGCACAAAGACGCAGGCGGAGACAGAGAAAAGGGAGCCAAGGAAATTAATTTGGACGTCCCAGTGGCAGGGCTGGGGAAGGACGTTTTGCTCTTGATGTTGGAAATCCATCAGGAAGCCCCCTTTGCAATGAGTTAAGAAAAGAGAGTTTGTGTTTCCTTGAGAAGGAGTTTTCAAGGTTTCTTTGCTGGCTTCAGAGCCCATTTGTGTGCACACAGAAACCCACACAAAGATTGATTTTCGCTTCTGGAGAGGTAGTTGAGTCGTCTCCGTTTCTCCTTCCCTCGGTGGGCAAGAATAAATCACAGCGGAAGTCCATCATGGGTTGACCCCCAACAACCCCTCAAAGTGTCAGTCCTTGCTTTTCACAGCTAGAAAATCAGCCAGTCATAGCTATGTGCTAGCATTTCAGTCTTCCTACCCCCCAGAAAAAATGCCTCACATCTTCTTCACACTGAGATGGTTCCCCTGCTCCAATAGTAACAAACAAGGGGAAGAACAAATCTCTACTAACTAAATACAATCAATGCTCAACTGGATTATGACTTGTTTTAATTTGCATGCCTTATAATGAATGCATCTTCCCCATAAAAAATACCTTTCATGGGATGACCAGAGAGCGAATGGCAGTTGTGGTCTACCTAGATTACAATAAGACCTTCAACAGCATTCCACACAGAAAATTCAGCTAGGAGACGTGGCAGTGAGTCCTAAAGAGGTAAACTGGATTAGAACCTGGTTGAGTGATAGGTGGTAAATGAATCTCTCTTAGGCGAGGGGGGAAACCAGTGGTGTGCCACAAAGATCAATCATAAGGCTGTTTCTTTTCAGTATTTCCAGTGCTTGAGAATGGTTGATGAAGGTCATACATGTGGGGAGCACAAACCCAAACAAGCAGGTTATTATGCAGGAGGGGAAAATACTGGGAAGTGTCAGGAACTAGGGTGTGATCATATACGATGACCTTGAGGTTGCCAAGGAGTGTGACAAGGCAGTGAGGAGAGAGGGTATATGGAGAAAGGTATAACCATCAGAAAAAAGGCGTGACCACATCTGGAGTATTTTCAGTTCTGGAGGCCACATCTCTAGGGGGCTACAGACAGAGGAGAGGTAATCCGCAGTCTGTGTCAAATCTGCCTTTTTGTCTCTGCACGGCAAGGAGGATGCAGGCATGTATGCCCTGGAGGACAGGAGGGAAAAGTAGGATATTATTATTATTTCAAATGCCTCCAAAGCTAAGCATTTTTCAGCTGAAAGTCCGGAACAAGGCTGGAGGGGTTAGACTCTGGGGTAGTGTAAGGAAGTGCTTCTTCACAGATAGGATGAGGAACGCAAGAAACAGACTGGCAGGGACTCAAATTACTGGAGGACATGCAACAACCCCAGAGATTCCTTAGCAGTGGAGAAGCAAGAACAAATTCACAGAACAAGCAGGGGTGGCCAGAGATTGGGAAAGTGAACCTGAGGGCCTCTCTCTGCCAACATAATGTTTGTTCCTGCATGAAGGTACAGGAAGGGAGTCAAACGGGCAAGGGTACCAGTGCCTCTTTTCCACCTCTTCTTTCTTTTCCTCTTAGTAACGTCTGCAGAAAGTTTGTTTCCATTAACAGAAAATGCCGCTGCCCTTTTAGCCTTCAGTTCCCACTGGAAGATATCTTTTTATTTGCCGAACTAATACAATTTCTGGATAAGAAACTGTTCCAAATATTGACTTTTTACTTAGCAGAAATATGGGGGATTTTTTTTTTCCCTAAGAGTTATCTAACAGAGAGAGGAGAAACAGAGATTTCAGGGTGAGGGAAGGATTATCATGCCTTGGTTCTCCTCATCCTGCAGGTCGATTCTTGTTAAGGCAGGCCAAGGCTCCATGCAATGAGGCGCTATGCTCGCAATTTGTCCAATGTAAGCCATTTTCAAAGAAGAAAACTCAGCCTACGAAAGGTGAACGTCCATGCCTTGTAAAGAATATAATTGATTTCTTATTGTTCCTATTGGTGTACAAACCATATTTTCATTTTTGTACTGCAGTATTCTAGTGGTTCTGAAGAAAACCAGATTCTACACCTAAGCAAGGAACCTCCATGGTCTTCAGGCCGGTTTATCTGCACCACATCCCCAACCTAAAAGGCCCCTGCCATGCCAGGAATGGTCCTGCAGCCACAGGCACCCTTTACAGTGAGGACAATGGGGGCTACGTTCCTAAAATAGCGCAGCTTAAAGATGGCCTGATGCACTCCGAAGGCACCTCAAAATGGAAATTTAAAACAGAAGGGACCCAGACGTTTCCTGCAGCCCCTTGGATATACCCCAAATCTACCAAACCTTGAACAACAAAGACAAATTATCTAGAGAATTTGAAAAACAAAATAGTTTTCATTTTTCTTTTTGTTTTTAAAAGCAGTTGACTTTCCAAGATTGCTGCTGAAAGTTTCATTACTGGATGTAGAGATAGGAAGGCTCATTGGATCGGGTTTTCATGCATCAAAGTGGGTGTTAAAGCCAATTTTACTGTCATGTGATCTAGTTTGACAAATGGGGATGTTTGATTTGTCCAAGCCACACACCTGCTCCAAATTCAGCAACCTCTCTCACTCCCCCCTCACCTGCCCCAAATTCAGCAGACCCCTCTCACTCCCACCACACCTGCCCCAAATTCAGACCCCTCTCACTCCCGCCTCACCTGCCCCAAATTCAGCAGACCCCTCTCACTCCCCCCTCACCTGCTCCAAATTCAGCAGACCCCTCTCACTCCCGCCTCACCTGCCCCAAATTCAGCAGACCCCTCTCACTCCCCCCTCACCTGCCCCAAATTCAGCAGACCCCTCTCACTCCCACCTCACCTGCCCCAAATTCAGCAGACCCCTCTCACTCCCACCTCACTTGCCCCAAATTCAGCAACCTCTCTCACTCCCCCCTCACCTGCCCCAAATTCAGACCCCTCTCACTCCCCCCTCACCTGCCCCAAATTCAGCAGACCCCTCTCACTCCCACCTCACCTGCCCCAAATTCAGCAGACCCCTCTCACTCCCCCCTCACCTGCCCCAAATTCAGCAGACCCCTCTCACTCCCACCTCACCTGCCCCAAATTCAGCAACCCCTCTCACTCCCACCTCACCTGCCCCAAATTCAGCAACCTCTCTCACTCCCCCCTCACCTGCCCCAAATTCAGCAGACCCCTCTCACTCCCCCCTCACCTGCCCCAAATTCAGCAGACCCCTCTCACTCCCACCACACCTGCCCCAAATTCAGCAAACCTCTCTCACTCCCCCTCACCTGCCCCAAATTCAGCAGACCCCTCTCACTCCCACCACACCTGCCCCAAATTCAGCAACCTCTCTCACTCCCACCACACCTGCCCCATATTCAGCAACCTCTCTCACTCCCACCTCACCTGCCCCAAATTCAGACCCCCCTCACTCCCACCTCACCTGCCCCAAATTCAGCAACCCCTCTCACTCCCACCTCACCTGCCCCAAATTCAGCAGACCCCTCTCACTCCCACCACACCTGCTTCCATACCTGGCCTCGTTAGGGGCGGCCAAACACACTGTAGTACAGTTCGAAAGAACAGTAAGAAGAAGCTGGGCTCTCACCTTCAAGGCAGTACGACGCTGTAAACAGTCACGGGCAGAGTGAGTTTGTGAGACGAGGACAAGAAGACAAACACTGGGAGAAAAATGAATGGACAGGAACTCAAAATACAAACGGAGCAGGGCAGAAACCTGCTGGGAGCTAGGGTCTAGTGGCGAGGTAATATGTCGGCGCATCTGTGGCCGTGTCCTCGACGGGCTCCGTGGGATTGTGCGTCACAGGAATTTCCGCTGTGTGGCAATACTGAGGTGGGGGAGGAAGTGAGCTCACAGGGTGCTGCTTGAGTTCCCACTGCTCTCTGGGGTGGCCACTCTTTCCTGTACTACACCACCACTACACCTTTGCCTCTGATGCTCATGCAACCTGGCCGCCAGTATCTTCTTCAAGTGAGTGAGGCGCTGGAACCAGAGGGTGAGGCTCCCTTTTACCCGTGGATCACAAACCACAGCAAGCATGTAAGTATTGTTTTCTGTTAGAGGTCTCAGCCTCTCTTGCACCCTCTGATGCAAGGAGCCCTCTGCTTTTACTACCTCTTGCTCATGGAAACCCTGTAACCTTTCCTCCAGAATATTTGTTATGGGGCTGACCCCACCCAGGGTGGCACTTCTGGAACTCAGGGGCAGTCCACACCTATCTCTGTTTCCTGAGTTCCTCGTCCTCTTGTATCTCCTCAGCTTTGACCCCGGAACGTACACTGACCACGAGATACACCGCCTGGGACCTGCTCCCTCACTCTGCTGGCTGTTCTTGGACCTGGTCTTCTCTCCAGCACCTCTCCTCCTCCTGGACTTTCAGCATACAGAGACCCCTACATAAGTCCAACCGGGCCCCAGCACCCTAGGGCTCACCCTAAGGGGAACACGGGCCAGTAGTGGTGAAGCTCTAGCAGGGTCTCTGCTCCCCATCATGCTCGCCTACCGATGGTGGGGGCCTGTGGGGCTCCTCCCCACAGGTAGCGTCAACACCCCCTCAGTCCAAGGGACTGCCAGCATAACAGGAAAAGGCCAGGAGCATCGCTCATGCGCTCTATCTGCACAGCCTGTTCTTCCTGGAGGTTGCTCTCAACACTGTCAGTATGATCTATCTTCCAAAACTCCTCACGGGAGGCTACAATGCTACTGACTAGAGCTCCCAAATTCCCTTTGGCTACTAGCTCTTTGATATCTTCTGATTCAGGCAATCCCAGACACTATTCTTCCTCAAAATCAGTTTTTGAAAATACTGCCTTTGTTACCTCAAAAGCAATAATCTTGGAGGAGTGCTCTGCTAGTTTTGGGTGTTGCACTTCTGCTGCCCCTGCCCTGCCCATGCCAGCCTCAGATGGCTCTCCCACACTTTCCCTCTGCTCCAAAGCAAGTAGGAGAGGAACAGGCGGTGGAGGCAAAGACTCTCCCAATTTTAATTTCTTTTTTATTTATTTAAGTAATTCTTATGGCTTGAGCTGTTTTATTACTCCTGGCTTTCTGCAGCTAAAAAAATCTCGTTTAAGTTTAGGGGCAGGACTCTCTTTTTTTCTCACTGCTGGTTCTGCAGCATCACTCAGTCTTCTGCTACTGCCATTCTCTGCTCTCTCCTTCCCTCACAGTGGCATGAAATAACACACAAATCCCTATACAACCCAGATATGAACTGGCTCCATAATTCCTTCACCTTCCGCAACACCAACAGACCCACCCGTTCACGCTACCAAGCAACATTAAACATTCCCACGCCCAAACTTACCCATTACAATGCTACCAAAGAACGCGCCCTATCCATTGCTGGCCCCACACTCTGGAACTCTATGCCCGCTGACATTCGCCAAGAACACTGCCTGCACAAATTTAAACAAAAGCTAAAAACTTGACTCTTCACACAAGCATACTCATGATCTCAAATACACTACACTGCATCCTATACCACCCCGACTCTCTGCCCTCCCATTAACCTATGCCCCCCTTCACTTACCCCATCACCCACCACACAGTAGTGCTACTCACGGAGTGTATATATATATATATATATAGATAGATAGATAGAGAGAGAGAGAGAGAGCCCTTGTATATAATCCTCAACATACAAGCCTGGTGTATAAACCTGTGTATATATTCCCTCTGTTATATAATCACTGTATAAAAAATCCAATGTATATTGAAACCAGCACTTGAACTAACCTGCCCATGGCCCTTAGTGACCTTGGGCAGGTCATTTTACCCTCCATCGCCTCAGGTACAAAACTTAGATTGTAAGCCCACTGGGATAGGGAAATACCTACAGTACCTGATTGTAAACTGATGTGATATCTCTGATCGAATGTCGGTATATAAAAGTTATAAATAAATAAATAAGTGGCTACTGGAGGTTTTGATGTCAAAATGTACTTTATTTATACTGTACTACTCACCAGTACCACTCAAATACCATCTGTCTGTCACATACACTCAATCAAGTTGACAGACTGAGTTCATTTCAGTGCTAAACAAGCACTGCCAACTTGCCAAGCAGAGTTAGCAACTTGCTAAAGGCACAAACTCAGACTCTGCTTTCTAGTGCTATTCCTCAATGTACAAAAATCTCTCTCTCACACACAAAGACATACACAGTGTATGTCTGTGTATACTGTTGACTGACGCTTTTTACATGCACACAAAAAACTATTTAAGACTATAAACTGAGAAGGCTGGCCAGGCTGTGCTTCTATTCACTGCAATCTGTCTGCAGATAATCAGTGCAGTGCACTGTGCAGAGTCAAACAGAAAAAAACCCTCATAGCTTCTGTATCAGTGAACATACAGAAAGCAGTGTCTCTGTCTCTCTTTCACAGTGAGACTTCTGTGACTGCAGAAGTGAAGATCAGAAAAAGCCCTTTGCTAATGCCAAAATTATTCTCTCTCCTTTTTTAAAGCTTGGCTTTGTTTCTAAGACAGCTTCTGCAAAGACAAGCTTTCCCTGCTTAATCCAACATAGAAAATGGAGTTTCTTTGCACATGTTCAGACCTTTCAGTAGGAGGATGTCAGTGTCACTTGATTCAGATGCCATCTATAGGCTAGTTAAAAAAAATGCTTCACCTTGATTGGTCCACTGTCCTGTCTACCTGCCTTGGATCCAGCCTGGCTGTTACCTCATACAGGCAATAGTTGCTATAGTTACCAGTCTAACTGCTGCAGTCTCACTGCATCACTTTTCAATGTGCCATAGATTTGAATGGGAAACATAAATGGATGAAACAAAAATGTTTATTTAAATTTGTAGGCACCTTCCATTCATTTTGGAGGTCCAAAAATGAAATTTAAATGGTCTCATTTGTTGCATTTTACCCATTCGTTTAGAATTGCAGAGCATCGTGTTATCTTAGATTCCAGCACCACTCAGGGTAGCTCCCTGATGGCAGCTATTTGTGCAGATTTTCATTAGTTTTTGTTTGTATAATTTTAAATTATTAAGTATGTTTTCATTCATATTGTAATCCGCATGACTTAGGGTGACCGAGGAGACGCTCTCTAATAAGCAGGTTTGGCATTGGTTTCTAACTGCAGACCCTGCCACTTATACTTCAGCTGCTCGACAAAACAGATTGTGTGTAATTGGGATGTGCAGTTGTTTAAAATGACAGAGAAAAAACATGATTGACATTTGTTGTTCTGTTTCACATAATTTCCCATTCAAAATGTCAAGAGAACAGAATTTTGTTTTGTTAGCACATGCTTACATTCAGAAATTAAATGAACCAAAAAAATGAAAAAAAAAATAATTGTAAACAAAATGAAAGCCTTTCCCATGCACACCCCCCCTAAGATATAATAATTTTGATTTTCCCAAGAAATGCAGGACTGCGTACCACTAGGAAAAATCAGGACTAGATCACCTGGCGCAGGCTGGCGCTCAGGGACCCTGCGGGGAAGGGATCCCAGGCACTGTGCAACAGCAGCAGCAGCGCGTGGAAAGATTTAGGGCCCGTGATTGGTTCCAGAAGAGACCCTGGTGTGTGGGCCCCTGGCCCAGGACCATTACTGCAATGAGTTAAAGGACTCGGGAAGGGGGATTTAAAACAAGAGAAAAAAAAAATCCCCGGACAGTTGTGCACGAAGGCGTCATAATGCCAGCTCCCAGCCCCGGTTCCACAAGAACTGGAAGCCCCAAAAGGAGCAGGAGAAACTTCCAGGCCAGAGGAGTCATGAAGAGAACGCGGGCGAAAGGAAATGAGACATACAGGGCCAGAGAGATAAGGATAGTGGTAGTGATGGAGAGAAACCCACACACACAGAGACAGAAACAATAAAACAGAAGGAGGAAAGCGCTGGCCCTGTGTTTTGGAAAGAAATCTCTCCCTGCATGCACTGCAGATTCATCCAGGATGAGCACCGAACCTCTCAGAAGTGCAGAGGAAGGGGGGTGGTGGGTGGGAGTGAGTGCATTGCAGAACTCCCCTGGCTCTTTTCTCTGTTGTGCCAGCGGTCGCATGTAAAGTGCTGCCTGGGCAGGAGGAATAGCGTGCCAAGTGCTCCCACGGGCTTCTCTGTATCACAGCTGGTCACTCAACCCCCCCCCCCACTGTCCCACCTCCCCCCAGAACTGCGCTAGACGTCAAGCCAAGGGCAGCGGAAAGGCCATGGGAGAGAGGGCAGCAGGCACGCACGGGAAAGAGTGAGAAGAAAGCCTCTGCTGGTAAAGGGAAGCTTTTGCAAGCTCTGGACTGCAGGAGAGAATTTCAGAGCAAATGCAAAGCCAGGAAAGGAATCAGACCATCACCTGCCACTGCTGGACCGACTGAAGGCATTTACTGGGTTTTTTCAAGATCGAGAAAGGAAGGCGTGAGAAACGTCCCACGTAATGCTCAAAGTGGCCCCGTAATGTTACACGAGGACAGCTCTGTGCTGCTGTGGTGTGGGTGATGCAGGCTGTGGGGGGTGAGCCCCATGGGCCCTCACCGACGGCCGGCGGAGGTTCTCTGGAGTGAGACTGGTCTAGGGCTTCACTTTTACCTGCCCCTTTTTCCCTGCAGACTGAGCCCTTGGGTTCCAGGGGCCGCAGGACTTAGGCGAAGGTCTCTCAGAGAACGACGATGGCAAGAGTCCAGGGCCAGGCGGCGAGCAAGAGGAGTCAGTGTCCAGTCAAGGGGGTCAGAGGCAGGCAGCAGTGTCCAGGCAAGGGGTCATATCCAGATGCCAGTCTGTAATGCAGACAGGGAGGAGGCAAGAGGCACAGCAGAGCAGGTTGGAAGGCAGGCAGGGGGTGGATCTGACGAGGTAGGGCAGGCTGGAGAGGTGAGGCATGGCAGGATGAGATGAGGCAAGACAGGCTGGAGAGATGGGGTGAAGAGGAACTAGCATCACATGTTGAAGTGTAAAACGTAATCCAGGGGTACTAGGGGCGAGCAGAGCACATTATTTAGTGCCCACTGGCTGGTGAAGATGCCCACTGAGCCAGCAGACCCAGCGCAATAGTGCTCTGCTCGAAGGCCAGTCTAATGGTACTGGACCGGGCTCGTGACATCAGGTGGCTAGATATATAGAGCCTGTCGATTCAGCATTGGGCACCACCCCCTCTCTCACCCTGACAAAGGTGAAGGTGTCGGAGGACTTGGGGGTGGTGTTCTCACAAGACGTCAACCAGGAAGAAGCGGCAGACTAACTCACTCAGAACAGCCGACGAGCCCTGGTGTGGTTCCTGGCTGTTCCTGTCCAGGGCCTCGAGGGTACAGTTAAAATCACCCCCAAGCACCATAGCTTCATCGACATCCAAGCTGTCAAGATAGGTTAACATCTGGCTGAAGAACTGCTGCCTACTGGGCCCTGTGCTCGGAGCGTATACGTTAACAAAATTAGTGACTGCACACTCGAGCCGGACCCTGACGTGCAGCAGTCTTCCTGGCATGGCGGCCTTCACATAAAGAACCTCAGGCTGAAAGGTCTCTGCAAACAGTGTCACCACCCCACGAGATGTAGCAGGGAGGTGGTTAAGGAAGATACTGTAGCCCCACTCCAGCAGCCAGTTGGCCTCATCTGCCGGAGTGGTGGGGATCACACACAGTCACAAAGGAGAATCTTCTCACCAACTGTTTTGTTCCAAAGCCAAAAGTTTAGTGAAAAAATATACTAAAATGGCAATAAACCAAAAGAATCCATCCCAGACTTTTGGATTCTCCAAAAAACAGAGCAGTAAAAGTCAAGCCCAGGAGTCCCTTCCACCTTTCCCATTGCCTCCAAGACCTTCACAGAAATAGTGTTGTCCCTGCTGTCCTAATTACAGATGTTATTAGGCACCTGTAAGTGCTTCGGTGCTTCACCAATGGCTCTACTCTCCTCACCCTGACATGGACACCCTCCAAACATCTGCACCTGCAGAGTCCTCGCCGCGGTGGATCTCATGCACCTCGCTGGATGATTTGCAGAGGCACAGGCCTTACAGTCTACACATGGGACACTGAGATGGCATGGGATGAGGAGAGAATTTAGGAAAGTAAATCTCACTCCTCTTTCCTGCCTTACTGGTGCATCCCATCTCCCGTCCTATCCCAGCTCTCCCTGCCTGTCTGCTCTCCCCTTCCCCTCACCTATCCAGCCCTCTCACCCCTTCCCCTGGGGTGTATACCAAGGAGCTGGAGATACCCTATGAGCCATGCTCTGAATAACAGGGTAGCTGGGGATATTGTATGGACCGGGTTAAGTATAACAGGACAGCTGGGTACTATATGGACTGCGTTCTGCATAAGAGACAAGTGTGGATGCGCTATAGACTGGGCTCCATATAAAGTCAGCTGGGGATGCTTTGTGATTTAAAGCTGAGGAAGATAAGAATGAAATAAAAGAGAAGCTGGCTTTATCTGTCACCACAGTAGATCCTGCATAATCCCAGGATGGGGGGAGGCCGAGTGAAGGCAGTAGACAGCAGTCTGGCTAATCTGCCAGTGTGGCTTTTCTGACTGAGCTCATCTCTTGCAGAAAATAGGAATGAAGAAGCAGAGAAATCCTTTTCTCATGAATGAAACATCAGCACTAATCGAATCAAAGTCCAGCCGGGTGGCGAGCGACAGGCCCCCAAACTTCATCCACTTTTTTCTTTTATCTCTCAAGCCAGAAAAGCCAAAAAGCAGAAATCAAAGGATGCAAAGACAGCAAGGGAGAGGTGCATCCGGAAATATCTAGAGAATACGGAGCAAGAGATGCACAGAGAGGCAACCAGAGACCGAGAGAGGAGAAGTCAAGAGAGCATAGGTTTGGTACTGACTGAGAGGAAAGAGTGCCCCCTAACACCACACTGGGACACTGCATCAGGGAGAAGAGTGCCCCCCTAACACCACACTGGGACACTGCGTCAGGGAGAAGAGTGCCCCCTAACACCACACTGGGACACTGCGTCAGGGAGAAGAGTGCCCCCTAACACCACACTGGGACACTGTGTCAGGGGGAAGAGTGCCCCCCTAACACCACACGGGGACACTGCATCAGGGGGATAGTGCCCCCTAACACCACACACTGGGACACTGCGTCAGGGGGAAGAGTGCCCCCTAACACCACACTGGGACACTGCATCAGGGAGAAGAGTGCCCCCTAACACCACACTGGGACACTGCATCAGGGAGAAAAGTGCCCCATAACACCACACTGGGACACCCTTTAACAGCATAGTAGGACATTGGGTCAGGAAAGACTCAGAGAGGAGCGCTTGGTAGTATCATACTATAGCGCTGATTCAGTACTGGACCAGAGAGAAGAGTGCCCCCTAACACCATCCTGGGGCATTAGGTCAGGAGCAACCTCTAAGAGCGTCTCCTAACACTATGCTAGGGTTGTGGCACAGGGAATGCAGGCCACTGCCTGTGGTGCCAAATGTTGAGAGGCGCTGGATCATCGCCACCGCCGGCTGTAACCTGAGCTAAAGGCAGGGCAGGGAACCATAAGCAGGCAGGCGCATCCACAGGTCTGCCTCTTATACTGGTTCCCCGTTATCAGCAAAATCTATGTGAAGGGTGGGGGTCCCCACAGGGCCTGTGAGCTCACGAGTCCCATGCAGACTATTGCTAAGGCCTGGCTGAAGGAGGTCAGCGGCTGCGAGCCTGCAGGTAAGGGAAGGCGGGACACGGGAGGCCAGGAGAGATGGAGCCCCTGCACTCTCTCATGATTTAGGGGGAGAGGAGGTCCACTCTCTCCAATGATTTTGGAGGTAGGGGTCCCCCGCCCTGCACCCTAGGATGATTTGAGCACTCCTGACCCCACCCCAGGGCCTATGAGCGCTGAAGATTTAAAACCTACCCTGGGCTCTCTGGGTCAGTAATGACCCAGTGAAGAGCGACTCCTAACCCCTATGCCAGTGCCCTGGGTCAGTATGTTCCCAAACCTGTCCTGGAGGACCCCACGCCAGTCGGGCTTTCAGGATATCCACAACGAATATTCATGAGATAATTTGCATGCACTCCCTCCTGACACACACAGGCATCTCTGATCCTCCCATCCTGAGATAACCATCTGGTTATAACATTAATAATTTGGAGTTTTAACCTGCCTTTCCCAGGTGCAATAACCCCCTGCGCTAAAGAGCTTACAATGTGAATGGGTACCCGAGGCAACGGTCAGTGGGATTTTAAACCTGACTTCCCCCGTGCTTAGCCCATTACTCTGACCACTAGGCTCCTTCTCCAGCTGCCAGGCTCTAGGTCGAGAGGAAGAGGGAAATAATTCCTGAGTTTGCAGCACCTGCTTCAGAGTTTTTCATACGGAGAAACCCGCTAAACGCCTTGAAACTGGGCTTGAAACAATAGACCTGGCTCCTTAAGGTCCAGAGTTGAGCTGACCTGCAGTGTCACAGTCAGGGACCCCTATTCAGGGCCAGCACTGATGGCTCGTCTCTGCCTGACAAGGACAGGAAAAAGGATTTAGAGCCAGGTGGTCACCACAGCACACACATGCAAACTGTGAGGTCCATGTTCACAGGGGTTAGCCAGATAAACGCATCCTTCAGGTAGCCGGGTATATTCAGCACAGTGCCCCCCCGTCCTGCTGAATTATCCGGTCTAAGTTAGGTAGATAAGTCTATGCAGCTAAGGTAGCCGGAGGCCCAGCAGCTGAATCTGGCTCTCTGTATTGCATGTACTCATGCACACTTACACTGTGTATACACACAAAACATGCAAACTGTACACACAAGCCCATGTACTGCACTTAAACTGCACTAATGCCAAGGGAAAGGAACGAGACAGAGGGAAACGGAGAGGCGAGGACAAACACCAGCCTCGTCATTCTCAATCTGCTCTTGTCTCACATCCTTGCCACTGACATCCTCCAAAATGATTTCACAGCAGGATGCTGGGAGTCAGCGTAGAACAGCGATTCCCTCCCAGGCAAGCCACTGCTCATTTTCTTCTCTCCTTCCCGCAGCCTTTCCTCCCCCCCCCCCCCTCGTTTCCCCTGAGCTTAGATATCCATTGCTATCTCACCGGCACCAGGTCACCCTGAGCTCTCGCCCATTTCCCCCCTCAACCTTCCACCCTAATCCTCGGAGCCCAGTCCTGCCAGGTCTTCTCCTTTCTTTCACCCAATACTTCTGACTTCTGCTACCCACGCAGGCCAATCTGTGCATCCCGCCCCCATCCAAATCTCCTGGCCCCCCAGCCACCCGAACCCAGTCCTCCTCACACCTTTACTCCCTCACTCACGCACGGGCTCCACCATCCGCCGGAGGCTGGCACTCCCCACCGCCAATCTCCTGCATCCTAAAATCAGTAGTGGGAAGTACTGGCCAAGCCACTGAGCACAGAGCTGGGGAGGGGGGGGGGGGGGGCAGACACTGGGGAAGAGGGAGAGGGAGAAGAAACGAGGGATGGGATCCTGGGAAAGTGAGTGGAGGATGAATGCTAGGGAAGGGAGGGAAGGAGGGAAGAGGGCAGATACTGGAAAAGGGGGGAGAAGGAGGCAGGAGGGCAAATGCTCAGTAGGGAGAGAAAGGGGGGGGGGATGCTGTGCGGGAACCGCCACTGTCACAGGAGGGGGGGTGTTATACCAGAGCCCCCCCCCCCCCCCCCCCCCCCCCCGGGTGGTAAGAAGGTGAGCTGTGCTGAAGCAGATGTCAGCAGGTGAGTCAGAGGGAGGTGAAGAGGACACAAAGTTAAAAATGTGCCCTAGGGTGCTTAATACCCTTGCACCAGCCCTGCCCTAGGGAATGCAATGTATTGTCTGAAATAAGGAGCCCCAGCCTGCTCCTCCTTCAGGTGGCAGGTCTACCATCCCCTCCCTGGAGTCACATTAACATGAAGGGTTTCGCTGGGGCCTCTGGATCTGGCACCATTAATACTCAGCGGTGCATATGGCACTGTACATGATGCCTGCAAAATCCCTGCTGTCAAAGACCGTGAGCAGTGGATAATTGGATGTGGGAATGGTGTCGGCTGGGCTCTCCAGATGTGCAGCTCTGTGTTCTAACCACAAGGCTCTGATGTGATCCACCCGGCTGTTCTGCATAGTACCTGTCATTTTAAGGCAGCTTTCTTACAAAAATAACTTGCAGACATATAATTAGTGGAGTGCCACAGGCTTAGCGGTGTTGTCCATTCCTAACACTATTTATAAATAACTTATAGCCTGCCTTTGCAAGAGCTCAAAACACACAAAGGCAATAAATAATGAAATGCAAAGCAGTTAAAAAAAATACAATAAATTAAAGATAAAAAGTACAGAGCAGAAAAAAACATACATACAGAAACAATAAAAACCCTACTTAAAACACTGCTTCAATACACATAAGCGTTACCGGAAGAGGCTTGCTCTGCTTTCCCTTGTTAAGTTCAGTAGCAGGGAAGGTATGAATAGGAGCTCCGTGCAGGGATCATGCGTCTAAGCTCTCGCCCGGGATATGCTCCTTTTAAATTGTCTCTTGTTGAGTGGTTGGTTTATAGTTACTGCTTAGTTCGATGTAAACCGAGTTGATTTGATTTGTATCAAGAAAGTGGGTATATAAAAGCCTTTAATAAATAAACAAATGATGACTAGGGTTGGAAGGATGGCCCGAGGGCCTGGGCTAGCTCACGAGCACAAAGGCACGCCACTCCAGGGGAGGCCTGCAGGGGCGATCAATCGGGCGGACCAGTCGTACGCTGGTCTCCCCACCCGTGCCCGCTGCGGGCGGCTGAGGCGGTGTGCGGCAGCAGGATTCACGGAAACCCTGAAAGGATGCCGGGACGTGGAAGGTTTCTGCTGCTGTGGCCCCTGGCTGTCTGCTGACGACATGATCACCGCCTCGCTTCAGATTTGCCTACCCGGGCTTCTGAAGGTCAAAACAGGCAAATCACCCAAGAATTCAGGCCTTCCTGTCAGAAGGCTTGAAAGGAAGTAACGGGGATTGCTAATTCCCGCTCACCCGGCGCTCGTTTGTTGCGTGCATTTTAGATCCATTGATAGGTCACACGTGAGTGGCAGCCAAAGGGGCTGTTGAGAACGGTGGAATAACCTGTCCTGAGGCTTGGACTCTAGCACTGAAAACTCGAGGGGGCCGGGGCCAAGGATCAGTTTGCGTTGCGCTGGCTTAGTCATGGTTTGTAGTTCCACCTCTCCCCCTGCAGGGGTCACTGCAGGAGACCATCATGGCTGACCTGCCAGAGCGAGTCCAAGTTAGCCAGCCCCCCTCTGCCTGCTGAGTGCTAGCGAGTAAGAAGAGATGGTTTCAGAGGAAAGATGGGGGCAGAACGGCCCGTTTATTCTTCGCCCCTGGCACAGAGCGAAGGACAACAATTAAGAAGGAACTACGCTCTTGTTTAAATGCCCCTGCTCCCCGGGGGACTCCCAGTGCGCGAGCAGCAGCGGCGCTCCCTCTGAAACCTGCGCGCACAGCCTGCGCACTGTCCCGCGGCGCCTGGCCCTTGACCGGCTGCTGTCCTCACGCTGCGATCACAGGGCTGGAAACATATCGATCTGTTTGCATGTTGGCGTGACAGTGTTTTCGTGCCTGGGCAGCGTGGATGAGCATTTTCATTCTATTCTTGTCACCCTTGTAGAGAGGCTTGCACGCCAGCACTGGCGTGCTGGGATCCTCCCGGCTCAGACGAGAGAGAGTGCACGGGTGGGGGGTGAGGGAGGCAGAGAGGGGACGCTTTATCAAATGCTGGATGCCAGGATTCGGTGAGCACACTGACCCAAGCTGTCAGAGACCCTCCCCCCGGGACCACAGAAGATGCAGAAGGACTGAGGGCCAATACTGCGGCTCAGGGGGTTTAAGCGCTGATTTAAGCTGACAGGTCAAGCTTTTCTCTCTGCTGGCTCCTCTCCCTCCTCCACCCCAATTCCCTTCTTCTACCACCGCTGCCTATAGTAAAACTGGAATTTTTCTTAAAGAGACAGTGTCTAGATTTCAGCTGAAGCTTTTTCTGCATAAGAGGCAAACTGTGCTGTTCTCGTCTTTAGTTTTTTTTTGTGGGGGTTGTTTTTTGGTTTTTTTTTTTTAATTGTGTCTGCTTTTTTCGGTTCTATCTTACACACACACACATACTCCTCTACCCACCTGCCTTTGGAGTTGTTCCTAGTTTTCCTTGTATTTGTTTTATCCCAATGATCTAATTCCTTTGGCTTTCAGAATAAGCATGGACCCCTTTTCTTTTATTATTATATAAATATCCTTCCCTGAGGCCACTCATCAGCTGCATCAGGCTGGTGCCATTCAACTGACTCTGGGGAATTTCAGCATCTGCAGTCGGCCTGAGACGGCTTCAAGCGATAACTACTTAAAACTGCAAACTAGCACGCCAGTCAGCTCTGGAAAATTACAAACAGAGGGATGGTCCTTTTTCTGCGGGTGTATGGCAAGAACGTGCAAATCAGATGCCCAAGGTCAAATCTATCAGATAGCTTCAGTGGTAAAGCAGTTTATGGCGTCTAATCTGCCTATGGGGACAGACTACAGTAGTTTGCTCTGTGATCCATTGTCTGGTTTAGGTGACCAGAATCACCCACTGCGGATTGCCCTTCGATTTCCACTGGTGCAGAAGAGGTATGCAATGTCCAGCCGGGGTTCTCAGCGTGGAGCGGCAAATCTTGCTCTGGAGTTCAGAACCGTGCAGAGGTCCTTGGGGGATCCTCAATGAGGTCTTCGTTGGGAACATGGGCGGAGTTCCGCCAGAGGAGAGGGGAAATGTCTCTGGAGCTGAGCGCGCGGCCCATGCAGACACCCAAGATCCCCTCCAGGAACGTTGGCTCTTGTGGCCCCTGCTCAGGAAGAGCACATTTTTCAAAGTGTTTAGCCGGGTAACTTCAGGAGTGAGCCGGCAAAATATAGCTCCTGGGCTGGGCCCAGCACTCAGCCAGCCGGCTGACCCTAGTTTTAAGGAGCTGTTTGGTGGTAAGAAGGGGGTGGAAGTTGGATTAAGTATGGGATCCCGCTGATCTACCCAGGAAGCAGGCCTAAATATGGCTGGACACATTTCACCTTGCTAGATTACATTTCCAGCTGCAAACTGGCCCTATGTTAGTTAACAGTAAGGATTAACAGAAACAGGAGCCTTTGCCTTACAAAGGAAAATAAAAACATTTATAGTCTATGACGCCCAAAGAGGAGTGCAGGGCCCTTGTCTTCAGCCAGCGTCCCAAGGGCTTTGAGGCACTGTCTTCCTAGCTGGAGCTATTGGCCTTCCTGAAGAGTGCCCTGCAGCCCGGTTGTCTATGAATGTGGGCTGCACGCGAGCAATGCAGGTTTTAAAAAAGCTGCAAATTACACACGTATGTACCTGTGCGTGCATGAAAAATAAGAAGCCAGAAAAGGGGGCGGGGCATGAGCGTTCTGGGGTGGGGCCAATACTTAACACGCATAACTCCGTATTTTAAAACCGAAAACTGCAGCTCGCGTAGCCTAGATATCCGTGCTACTTTACTGCTGCTACTGATGAGGGGCAAGTCTGTAGATCTCGTGTATTAGGGCTTATAGGACAGGGTGAATGCAGGATGAAGAACGAGAGGGGTCTGAAAGACTTCAGACTTAACTGGACAAACTGGTGGACTAATCAGAAAACTGGAAATGTGCCTCGCGCAAGCAGGTTTTAAAAATCCATCTACATATGCGCAAAATCCAACAAAGTCCTATGGAAGACAGGCATGCTAGCTTTCTGTGATTAACCTCTTAAAATTATTTATGCATGGTTGGTGTATTTAAAACACATGCACACAAGCACATGCATGATTTAAAATTCCAGCAGATCTGTGTGTGTATGGGCGCATGCGCAATCGTTTTTTAATTACCGTCTCAGTGTCCTCTTGTACTCTGATTGGCCCATTGGGGACCGGCCTTTATGGCCACTTGGGTCTGTGTTCCTGGTTGGTTCACTGACTGATGGCGCTTGCTTATTCTATGGTTTATCTGCTGTGCTGCCTGGCTCCTGAGTTCCTGGAGCCCTGCTCCAGACCTTGTTCCTGGAGCCCTGCTCCAGACCTTGTTCCTGGAGCCCTGCTCCAGACCTTGTTTGCCATATAATCCTGTGTCTTGTTTCTTGGACCTTTTGATTCCGGACCTTGATTATCTTGTTCTTGCCTTGGACTGTTCACCATAAAGGTAGAGAGAAGAATAAATTTACCTTGTTCGGTTCCTTGTTTGGTTCCTAGTGGTGGCTACCCATGTTCTCCCAATGGACTAATCACAGAGTGGAAGCCAATGGTCTTGGGCGTTCAGTTATTCACCTTCTTTTGGCCATTAATCAAGGCACTCGTTGTTGTATGACTGCTCTGTTCCTCTTGCTTTCTTAATGAGTTCTGTTGACATCATGGGTCCTCTCCTCTGTAGTAAGTGACGTATGTGTAATGAACATTGAATGGTTTTTTTTTTTTCTTACAATTTCGAGGACAAATACCATCCTGACTTATTTTTTTGACTGCCATTTAAACCCCTGTACCCTGGCTTAGGCACATCACCCCCTTCTTCTGTACAGACTAAAAGGTGAATTTTAAAAGCCCGGCGTGCATCGAAATTAGGGGATGCGCGAAAAAGTCGAGCTCGAGCGCGCCGACCGTATTTTAAGAAGCGCCCGTATGTGTGCGTGAATGCCACAGCGTGCACATCTCCAAAGTTTTCAAAAAGGGGTGGAGAGTGGGCATGGTCTGGGCGGGGCAATGGGCGTTTCAGGGCTGAACCCGAGATGCACACCTGGCACCCACCGAGGTCCCCTGTCACGTAACTTTACTTCTGCTATGGATGATGTGTGAGGATCGAGTCATTTCTGATTGGTTTAAAGGGTCTGGGGTAAATGGGGAGCATGTAGGCTATCAAACCAGGGGGGTTGGCTTGGAGGACCTATCTGCTAACTGGGCGAACTGGTGGATGAACTGGGAAACTGGGAATGGCGCGGGCATGTCCCCCTTTTAAAATCCCGACTTACAGGGTAGAAGCGAGATTTGTGCGCGCACACATAATTTGTCGCACATGCGCGTGCTGCCAGACTAATTTATAACATGCACACACACGCGCACGTATGTTATAAAATGGCCGTGACCCCGGGTGTGGGTCAGCGTATATGCGCAGACGTGTGCCCACGCACCGATTTGAAAGTCACCGTCCCTGCAAAAGAAAGTAGGATTTCTGTCTTCGGCTGGTCCCCCTCCTCACTTTATCCTCATATCTGATTTTTTTGTCTCTCCCTTGTGCATCTAAATTAAGTTTTATCTCCTGCTTTTATTGATTTGGCAATTTTCTCTGTTTGGAGCTTAGCTCCTCTAACTGCCTTCTTTTGGTTTTCTTGATGATTCAGCTTCTCCTCTACCTCCTGGTGAAGATAGGGTATGACACAGAGAGAGAGAGAGAGACTGATGAAGACAGGTACATTGGCCTGTCTGAACATTCAGCTAAAAATGTGTGCAAAGTTCCATAGTACCCGTGCATTCAGCTGTATTAAGGAGGAACATATTAAGGAGGAACATTCTTGGGAAGGGGCAATGTTTTAAAAAGGATTTTACCCCCACGAAAAGCAGGTGCAATGTCTGCAGGTCCTTCGTGTCCATGGACAATTTTCAAAGGGAAGCTACATGCTTTCTTTCCTTTTTAACACTGAGGTACTTTGCACTTAGATGCACAGTTTTGAAAATTGCTCAGGGAAGAAAGCAGGGTCATCCTCTATTCAAACACGCTTTGATTACAAATTAGGGAACTTTAACTTTTAGGGCTCAGTTGACTAACTTGGGACTTAGATGAAGTCACCTCCGGTGTTAAAAATGCAGCTCAGAGACCCCCGTGCTTCACCGGAGAAGGGAATAGACCTCAATTTGCAGGGGTTTTCAGCCCAGTCCCTATTTGGAAGTGCATAACACGTTATCGGCTTCGTCACAATACTCCTGAATCACACGATCGCTTTCCTAATACGCAGCGTTTCCTTTCTGATATGAGCAACATCTGGAACTGGATGGAGGAAACAGTCTGGGAGAGTAAATTTCGAAAGATCCCCCATAGACTTGGAGTGGGGACTTTGTGCCCGCAGAATTCAGCCCAAATTTTCAAAGCAGGTCTATGCATGTTAATCTGCTTTGAAAATTTGCGGGTGTGCACGGGTTTTCCGCACAGACTTTTCAAAGGTCAAAAGTATGCATGTGAATCCTTTCTCCAACCCCCTCCCCAAGTGCAGGTAAAAATAAAGGCACAATGGGGGTTTCACACACCCCAAATTGCTTTTCAGATGGGGATTTATCCACGGGAATCCTTTTGAAAATTATCCCTGAGTGTGCTAACACTCGGGCCGATTCAGTAAAGTCCGCGGGAGAGCGGCACAGGCCACTCTCCTGTGCGCGCGATTCTGTATTTAAATGAGGCCCGGAGGTAAAAACGGGCAAAAGGAGGCGCTAGGGACACTAGCGCGTCCCTAGCGCCTCCTTTAGGACCAGAGTGGCGGCTGTCAGCGGGTTTGATAGCCGACGCTCAATTTTGCCGGCGTCAGTTCTCGAGCCCGCTGATAACCACGGGCTCGGAAACCGGACACCAGCAAAATTGAGCATCCGGTTTTCGACCCAACAGCCGCCGGCCGACTTCAAATTTTTTTTCTTTTTTTTTTTAATTTTGGAAAGTTTCGGGACCTCAGACATAATATCGCCATTATATTAAGTCGGAGGGTGCACAGAAAAGCAGTTTTTACTGCTTTTCTGTGCACTTTCCCAGTGCCCGAAGAAATTAGCGCCGACCTTTGGGTAGGCGCTAATTTCTGAAAGTAAAATGTGCGGCTTGGCTGCACATTTTACTTTCTGTATCGCGCAGGAATAACTAATAGAGCCATCAACATGCATTTGCATGTTACGAGCGCTATTAGGTTCAGCGGATTGGACGCGCGTTTTTGGCCCCTTACTGAATAAGGGGTAAGGGAAAACGCGCATCCAGTGGCGGATTAACAGTGCGCTCCATCGGAGCGCATTGTACTGTATTGGCCTGACTGTGATCAACTGGACCTATGGGCAAGAAGCCAGAAATGGCTTCAACACGTTGACCTCATTTAAACAGGCTCAGAAACACTCATGCAGCCCAACTCCAGAGGAATCAATGGGGAAAAAAAACCAAGACAAATAAAAGAAAAACACACATTTATTTTGTTTATGGTGCAACATCTGCCTTGGGTGGCCATTTGGCCAGGAAAGCAGTTTAGAAATATTTTAAATAAAGCACAAATGAATAAAATGCTGTCTACTTCAGAAGAATATTAAAGCGCTTGCTATACAGACTCCCTGTGTGCAGAAATCCATAGATTTAAAATAAACTGTTTCATCTCCCTTGGCTCACTTTCCCTTGCATTGTTTTAGTAACTGCTCTGCACATCAAGTAGGACTAATCCCTTTACAAACAACACACACAGCTACTTTTCATTAGTCTGATGCCTGCATCTCCACTCTACCCACCCTAAGGTAGGGCGGCATGACAGTTCCGAATGGCACTATACAGAGCAAGGTAAGAGGATAACACGGCCTTCCTCATCCTTCAACATATAACTCAGGAGAAGCACACTGCAAATGAAACAGCTACAGCATACCCAAACGCATACCTAACAACCCATAAACCTGGAGTAGTTTACAGCCAAAAGAGCATTAAATACTTGTTTATATATGTAATAAAAAAAGTTTATATTTTGTACATTTCTTGTGAGTTACTTTTTGTATAAAGAGAAACAATATTGAAAAAAGTGCATTTTTTAAATTATTGTGCCAGTATCATATAACACAATATGCTTTGCACTAGAAACAATCCCAGCACTAATGCACACAGTATAATCTTGTATCGCTTTAAAAAGTCTTACATTCATTTCCAACCAACTATAAGATAAAAACTGCAATGCACAAATGTGCCTGCATTAGAGGATCTGCCCAACCATCAAAGAAATCACCGGACAATATTTCAAAAAGTGCCATGCATATAATACTTCTCTGAGCAAGTCTCCTGAGCGCAGGGACGTCATGTCCAAGGAAATATTATGTGCATAACAGGTTTTGAAATTTTGTTTGATAACTTTTGATGGCTGGTGAATCGCCCGAAGCAGGCATCTATTGCCGAAAAACTAATGCTGGGGAAACTGCACGATTGTGCACTGCCATTTTATCTCATATTTGGTTCAAAATAAAAATAAGACTTTTGACACTGGGACATGATTATAATGTGTGCATTCGTCCTGTGATCATTTTAGCACACAAGCACGTTCTTTTATGATACTGGCACAAACTTAATACAATGCGCTTTTTCAACTTTCTTATTCTTTATATTGTCCCATGTGATATGGTTAGGATTATTGTATAGTATGGGTTGATAGAAACATCCCCTCATTAGCTTTTGTTACTTTGTGTATGCCATGTTTCAGTAGTTGTCTGCATAGAAGAAAAGACATGATCCTTAAATTGATGTGTTGTATGAAGGAGGGTTATGAGGAGTATATGTGTGCATTAGCTTGTGTGATATAGATCAGATTATATATAGTTAGTGTTGTGTAGTGCTATAAAGCATTAAGTATGATTGATTCATGCCTGATAGTGTAGCACTGTTGTATAATAATAATGCTTATAGTATATTTTCTAATCTCCCTGGCATTCATTTTCCTAACAGTACATAAGGGCAAAGGAATATATGTGAGAAAAGGTTTGCGTGCACGGAAAACGTCGTGCAGCATTTGAGGATGAGAAGTGTAAAGGAATTAGTGTGTGAGAGGGACAGGAAGGTAAAGTTGTAAATGAAAGGAGAGTGAGGTTTAAATTAGGATAGGAGAGATGCAGGGAATTTTGTAAAGGGTAATAAAGGAGTGAGAGTACATCAGAATGTCTTCTAAAAGGTGAGAGCTGCCATCTCCGGCATGAAAAGTGGCACTGACCCTTTAAAGTGACTTTTTCCACAGGAAACTTTAGACAGTGTTCAATAGGGGAAGGTTTTCAATAATTCTTTTGGTGTTATCTGATAGAGTGAAAAAGAGTTTGCACCACTTAATCTTTCCTATTTTTCTAAAAGCAAAAATAAAAGCTTTAAACATGTCAAATTCAGCCCCCTCTGAAGTAATAGGGACCTGCACAGCTGGAAAACGTGTTCTCAGCCAGATCTGTTCCTGCCCCAGGCATGTCTGGGAGGAAAAGGACAGGTCGTAACCGCTGCATCGTGGGGCATTGAGCAGCACCCCAGTGGAAGTCTCCGGTCGGCAGACCTTCGGCAAACGGTCATTGATCTGGTCAAGCAAGATGTTACCGAAGCCCGACTCCGTTCTGTACCTATCAGGAGCAGATGCTTGGTGTTGAGACATTGGAGTAATGGCGGGGAGGGAGGCAGAGTGCTGGATTATTTAAAACACGAAGGAATCATCACTATTATAATCTTATTGCAAAAATCTTTAATGAACAAACAATATTGGTCATACACAAACATCTAGAGCAACATTACTCATAAGCATTCCTACTCATTATCATTCAAACAACTCCTATCTAACTAATGTGTTGTAAGCCACTCGCATATTGCAAAGGAAACATGGTTACAGTAACAATACATAAATAACATGGCGTTGTTTGAATGATAATGCGTATGAATGCATAGGAGTAATTTTGCTCCAGATGTTTGTGTATGACCAATATTGTGCAATTTCATTGTATCCTCACCATTTGAATTTTTGTAAAAGTTTTTACATTTTTTTGTTTTATTCATAAAGATTTTTGTAATAAGATTATAATAATGATGATTCCTTTATGTTTTAAATAGTTTTGAATTTTGGAATCAGTTTATTCTACCTTTGGTTGGTTTGTACCAGAGTGCTGGATTAACCAGGGAGTCCTTACAAATTTACCTACCTTAGATGGTAGAGAACCAAAGAGGAAGATGGACAAAAACTGACATGGATAAGGAGCGACGTCCAACAAGCGGTCAAGCTTCTACGGCTGGGAGCTGGGGTATCTCCGTAGCAGTTTGGATTGCAATAACTGGGCACTCTGGCGGGCCACATGGTCTTTATCTACTGTATTACTGTGGGTCTGACTCACTGAGACTTTTCTCCCATTCTGTGTCTATGGGGGGAAAAGAGTGAATCAGGCCCTAGGTTACCCCGTGACTAGATGACATAAGTCAAGACCAAAATGTTCCATCCAGTCTGCCCAGTTTAGATCCATCGTTTGGGTAGATGCACGTATTAAATCCCTTATGCAACCCAACACCAACTCCCTCTCTCCTGTACCTTTTTACCTATGTCCTCCCAATTCATTTGCCACCACTGCTCTCCACATCTGTCCCAAACACGCCCAAAAAACATGACTGTTCAGATCCATTATAAATGTTTAATTTTTCTGCAGTGAGAGAGGAGAATTTAAGGGCACAGCGCTAATCTGAGGTGGGATCTGTCTTAGCAAAAGCACAGCTATAACGTATGGTCAACCTTCAGTAGGCTATGAATTGGCTGCAGAGAGAGTTTAATAAAACTTTTTCCAAGGTTTGATTAATTTTGTTTTATGTGGCGGACCTACGATGGCCTGTTGTATCCCTGACAGCTGCAATAAAGTCTGTGCCTTTTTCATTTCTAATGCATGTGGCCAGTTTTCTTCTAGCCTTATTCCCAAACAGATATTATCTGTGCCTTATAATACATTGCTCTCTGATTCAATACAGCATTCCTCCTTTTCTGGTAGCGCTGCTGTCTTATCGGGGAATTGTTCCAGCCTTGATTTATCTTTTTAAAGTTGCACTGTGAGGTCTACAGTGCTTTTGTTCCTATCTCTTTTGATGTTAGAATATTTTCTCGCCAATGCACCTGGGTCTTCTGGTACAAGCTGGGATCTTTAACAGGACCCTCACCGTTGCACGCACAACATTCCATTTCTCCCACATTCTGCTGTCGGCATGCGGGCTGACAGGAGTGGCGCCCGGGACGGCACCGTACACATTCTGTTTGTGATCAAGGCACACCTCACCCACTGCACACCACCACCACCACCACCCCCTCTGGGGCCCTCAGCCACTGCACACTGATCACACCTGGTGGCCAGACTCCGCATGCTCGCATGCCAGGATCCAAAAGGCGTCACGGTTCTGTGGTCCCTGGCCGAGAACTGTGCACCACGGTGGCCAGACTAGATGAAGGACTTCCAAAATTGTGGAATAGCCCCTGGGTAACTGTGAATGAAGGCTTGTGGTGGCATAACCCAGTTGAGGCTGGCTCCAAATAAGCTGGATGCCCAAAGGAGCAGGACGAAACTGCTGGACCAAGAAAAAAATGACACCAACCCACATGACCTGAACCATGCCAATCATACAACTTTGTGATTCGGAGCAAATTTTCAAATATATGCCCTGTTGCATGACTGCCACCTAACTTGCCCTTTGTCATTTCACGATACCCAAGGTCAAGGAATAGCACGAGATGCGTGATACGGTTCACTGATTTGGTGAAATCCTCTGTCCAAACTCTGCAAGACCTGAAATTCCTGCAGAGACATGAGCATGAGCAGAGGAAACACCCCAGTCAGCCCATGAAACTATCATTAAAACAGCTTGCAAAATTAGGACAAGGAGAGAACATCACACCCTACTCTCTCCTCCCTCCCCACCACCACCGGCACACAACCCAGAAAACAGAGCACAAATGTTTGTCAGCATCCAGATCAAATAGAACAGAATGATTTGTAGGGGCAAAAGTCAGCGGTTGAGGCTGTCAGCAGGGAAGCTGAGGGAGTTATCAAAATTCTGGGAGTTTTCTGCAGACTAGAGTGAAAATCTCATAGCTCCTCCAGTCTCAGGAGTGTCAGGGAGGCGTGGAACACTGACAGGCACTTTGCAGAGCGAGAGAAAGAGAACATATTGTAAAAATAACCCCCAAGCTTTCTAAATCAATTTCCCTTCTGGCCTGTTGTAAGCGGTTGTGAGGGGAATGCTGAACAGGAGGCGAGAGAGATGCAAGCACATCTAGGGTGGCTATTGACACATCCCCACACCGTTGATCTTCCTCCGCCTCCCCTCCTTGGCAGTCAGATCCGTGGCAGCATGAGGACACAGTAGGCAGGCACTCCCAGTCTGTGTGACCTCTCCTCCTCCTTCACCCCACGTTTCCTGACTACAAAAGCGGGAACGGAGGAGGAGCATCTACAAATGGGGTGAGAGCACCTGAGGGGAGAGGGCGTGTCCATACCCTGCTGGATTGCCACTACTCTGGCCTAGGATAGTGTGCGCCAGGGAACTGAGAAGCACCTGAGAAAGAGAAATCTGGGAGTGGGGTGAAAGAGAGGAGGAAGAGAGAGATGGGGAAATGCATGGGGAGATGGGGGTCAGAAGATGCAGAGAAGAACCTAAGGGGGAGAGAGAAACGAAGAACTCAAGGGTGGGGGAAGATGAAGAAGATGCTGGTGGGGGAGGAAGAGATGGAGATAGAAAGGAAGAGATGAATTTTAAGAGGGGTGAGAGATGGAAAAGAATCTGAGGGGGAGAGGAAGGGGAGGCAAATGAGAACCTGAGTGCAATGGGCCATTTTGGGTCAGATCAAAGGTCCACAGAGCCCAGCATAGATGACTGGGAAGTACCTGGCAGGTCCCAAAGTGTAGATCCATTCCTTGTTGCTCACGTCCAAGGATAAGAGATGGCTTTCCCCCAACTCCACCTGGCTAATAATGGCCTATGACCTTTTTCCTCCAGGAACTTGTCCAAAACCATTTTATAAACCTGCTATGCTGGATGCCTTGGCCATGTCCTCTGTCAACAAATTCCACAGCTGGATCGTGCAGTAAGTCAAAAATACTTTCTCTAGTTTGTTTTAAATCTGCCGCTTGTTAGTTTCATGGAGTATTTGAAAGGGCAAATAACCATCCCCTATTTGACTGTTTCACTACCACACTCATGATTTTATAAACCTCTATCATACTCCCTCTCACTCTCCTTTTCTCCAGGCTGAAGAGCCCTAACCTTTTCACTTGGGTGCCGTTCTGTACCTTTTCAAGTTCCACAGTATCCTCTACTATTCCCGTTGTGCACATAACATTTGCAAGCGTGTGGGGTGGGGTGGGGTAGGGGGTCCCCATCACTGTCCCCCATCCGGTGCCATTTGTAACCCCTTCCCCCCCACTTCCTCATGCATCTCTCGCTCTGCAGCAAGCGTTACCTCGTCCCCCTTGCACAGGGCACAAGGTCTGCATCTTACCCAGAACTCCCCGAACGCTGGGTGAACCCTGGACAGCAGGACCCATTCGGCAAGCATTAGAACCTTTGGAGCAGGTTAGTGGCTCTCGGTAGGGTTACAGGTCATATGTACATTTAATGTTATTCTCTTTTTATTGTTACTGTTTATTATTTGTCTTATTATGTATGTTTTAAGTGATATCTGCCTTGAACGAATTGGAAACGGCGGAATAGAAACAAGTGAAACAAATAAATATCTTCCCCCCCCCCTTCTCCCTTCCCCAGCATTTCTCCCCATGCCTCATTCTCACCATCACTTTCACAAGTATTTGTCCCCCCTACCTCCTTTTCCTCTCCCACCCCTGCATTTGTCTCCCTACCTGTTTTCCCCTGATCCTCATCCTCTATTCCCCTGCTTCCTGTTTTTAGCCCAGCATCAGCGTCCCTCTTCCTACCGCCCCCACAGAGGCTCTGTCACCACCCAACCGTTGGCAAGGGGTTTTGGGGAGGCGCTCTGGATGGTGTGAGAGGATTAGGGTTGAGTTGGCAGGGAGAGAGGATGGGGAGGGGGAGGATGAGCTTCAACAGGGGGCTTTTGTTTTCATAATATTTTTACAATTCATGGGGGAGGGAGACTGCATAGCGTCCCCTTCACTTATTCCCTCTCCCTGCTGTAGCAGTTCCAACAAGCTCAGAGTGCAGTCCCAAACTCTAGTCGCAGTCGCTTTCAGTACCTGGAGTTGCCTTCAACTCTGTCAAACATAACTTCTAAGATGCTTGCTTGGAAAGCTTCCTTCTGCTGGTGGAATTTCCCCCTCCCCCTAATCTCTCCTTTCTGGCATTTAAAAAATGGCACCTGAGGTTTTCACCCCCCCCTACTTTTGGAAATCCTGCCCCCGGAGCACCATGATGCCACTAACTCCATTTGCACTCTGGGAGTTGTAGTCTTTTGTTTGTAACTTGCTCTGGAAGCCTCTTGACTTTTACCACGTCCCCCCTCTCCTGTTCCAGAGGTCACTTCCCTCCTCCCTCAGCAGCCATGGTGGGACATGTACTGTATCCCATCACACCTGAGGGCAATAACAGATACCAACGACCAACTGGCTCCTGATAATAACAAACATTCACACTGCTCATCAATCTCAGCTATGCATTGCGTTAAAGAAGCTGCTAATGCTGGCTAAATACACTCCCCCACCTCTTTTAGCATAACTGGGTTTAACAAAAATGTTTGGAAAAGTTCCTGGAAGAAACATCTGTTATTAACTAGGTAGACATGAGGAAAGCCACTGCTTATCCCTGGATGTAGGCAACATGAAATCCCTTTGCTTTTTGGGATCCTGCCAAGTACTTGTGTCCTGGATTGGCAGGACCCCGAATAGCAGGCGGCTTTGGAAACAGGATCCTGGGCTTGATGGACCCTCAATCTGACCCAACACGGCAAGACTCAAACATAGATGGCTATGTTTCAGAGTTACCCAGATAATTTTATCTGAGGATATTCAGCAGGACCTTTATCCCACTGAATATCCCTGATAACATATTTGGTTAACTTTAGTCAGAGAACTTATCCATTTTAGGTTTTTTTTTTTTCCAAATTGACCCCAGAGAGTAGGACTAAATGGTTAGTTTTCCCAGTTATGAATGATAAATAGTGGAGTGCCCCAGGGATCGGCAGAAGGAGCTTGTGAAACTGGGGGACTGGGTATCTAAATGGCAGATTAAATTTAATGTGGAAAAGTGCAAAGTGATGCACATAGGGGACAAAAATCCTAACCCAATGCGGGTTCCATATTGAGAGTCAGCACCAAGAAAAAGGACCTTGGAGTCTTTGTAGACAAAATGCCGAAATCCTCAGCTCCCTGTTCAGTGGCAGGCAGAAGCAAATAGAATGTTCCGAATGATCTGAAAAGAAACCAAGACCAAAAACGAAGAATATCTTAATGCCTCTGAATCAATCCATGGCGCGACTGCACCTTGAGTGTTGAGCTCCTGTTGCCTTATCTCAAAAATAAATAAATAAATAAATAAATAAAATTAGAAAAGGTGCAGAAGAAGGGCAACAAAAAGTATAAAATGGATAGAAAAACTTCCTTATGAAGAAATATTAAACAGGCTAGGGCTCTTCAGCTTGGAGAAGAGGAGACTGAGAGGGGGCACGATCGAGGTTTGTAAAATCATGAGTGGTGTAGAACAGGTAAGCAGGGGATGGTTATTTATCCTTTGAAATAATACCAAGGTTGGGAGACACTCCCTTAAACAATCAGGTAGCAGATTTAAAACAAATTATAAAAAGTAATTTTTCACTCAATGCACAATCAAGGTATGGAACTTGTTGCCAGAGTTTGTGGTCAAGGCATCTAGCATAGCTGCGTTTAAAACATGTAAATGCTATTGGAGTCAGGATGGGTGAGGGGGCAGGTAGAAATGGGAATCCCACTTACAATTGCTCATTTACTGTAAATTTGAAGTGGTGTGTAGAAGAGTGAACTATATACCCTGATCCCTGTGATGTTTATGTGTGTTGTGGAGTTCTCTTAATAAAGGAGAATTTTGCCTTAAAGGGCTTTGGACAAGTTCCTGCAGGAAATGTTTATAAGCAATTACTAGCCAGGCAGATTTGGGAAAGCCACACCTGTCCCAAGAATAAGCTACAAGAATTGGATTTACTCTTTTTTGGGATCTGATCTGAATTGGCCTCTGTCAGGATGCTAGGTCAATGTATCTTGGGTCTGCCTCAGTATAGCATATCCTATGTTTTATATAACCTGGGGAGGGAGGGCATAGAAATGGGAAGGGTTATCTGGAGGGAAATCTGTGGGGAGAGATGGAGAGGAACCTGAAACAGCGGAAGAGGGGATGACTTCATCTGCACCTACCTTCTTAAAATCCTAGATCTGCCCGCATGTGTCATGCATGAGATTCACTCACATTTTTTTGTGTGTGTATGTGACCAGACTGAAAATCAGGACAATTTCGCATACCCTGTTCTTGCTTAAACATATGTTAAGCATGGCATGGAGTCAAGCAGGATGAAAGTTGTGCAGCAAAGAAACTGCACTCTGGATTCTTCATGGATAGAAAATGTATACAGCCCACCTGGCCAGGATGAAGAGACAGACGGTGCAATGCTAACATCTTCCAAAAAAAAATGGAAGACAGATCCACGTGAGGAGATAAGAAAAGCATTGGCAAATTAGATGTAAAACATTACCAAGACAGAATATAAAAGAAGCTAGCCATAGAGACAAAAATGTATACCACAAAATTTTTGCAAATATATCAAAAGCAAGAAGCCTGTGGGGTTAATTGGACCACTAGATAACCAGAGGGGGGAAAAAAGGCCAGAGCCATAGCAGAAAAACGAAATGAGTTGGTTGCTTCAGTCTTTACTGAGGAGGGTATTGGGGAGACAGCTACACCGGTAACAATCATTGAGAAGAATTGAAGCAAACAACTGCGAAACTGGAAGATCTAACAGAACAAATCACCAGGCCTGGATGATACTCACCCCACAGTTTTAAAAGGACTCAAACATGAAACTGCAGACCTGTTACTAATAATCTGAAACCTATTATTAGAATCAGACCCTGTGCCTGAAGACTGGAAGGTGCCAATATAATGCCAATTTTCAAAAAGGACACCAAGGATGATCGGAGAAACTCAGATGAGTGAGCCTGGTGTCGGTGCCAGGCAAAATAGTAGAAGCTCATTTGTAAGAAGAGAATTGCTGGTCACAAGGATAGAGGTGGCTTCATGGGGAAGAGCCAACACAGATTTAGGAAAAGCAAGTCTTGCCTTACCAATCTACTAGGTTTTTTTTGAAGGGATTAATAAACATGCGGATAAGGGTAAGCCGGTCAATACGGCGTTATCTGGATTTTCAGGAAGCATTTGACAAAGTCCCCCATGAGAGTCTTCTGAGGAAATTTAAAAAAAAGTCCCAGGATGGGAGGCAGTGTTCTATTGTGGGGTCACCCCTACCCGAGGGCGCACAATCACATTTATAGACTCGGGGGCTGCTCCGGCTAGCTGACTTCTTCCCAGCTCGACTCTTGATCCCTGGGGGGAGGGGGGACTGCCATCTCTACGGCCCAGGCAATGAAAGAAATGTCAGTGTGTCCCTTGTGTGTATTTACAGCTGTGGCATCCTTTGGAAGGAGATGCTGGGTGTTAAATAATAATTTACTGATTGGTTTCATGCAAATAAAAGCCCATCTTTAAAGACTTGTGCTGTTACAGATGATTTCTTTACAGATAAAGAGTGTTTCACTGAGGGCAGAGGTCCTTTCCTTCCAGCACGCTGGCAGAGCTACCCATGGTGGTGAAAATTGTGCCCACAAAGCTCTCCCAGCAGCTTAACCGGGATTCCTAGGTCAGGGGTCCCCCACTAGCACAGTAAAATCCTACCTTACAGTCCTGCGTCTTCCCCAACACCCAGCCTGTGTCCTGCTCCCAGCTGGGGTCTCCTCGCTCTTCCATGGCTCCATTAAGCTGCTCTGGGAAGATGATTCCTCGGGTTGGAAACGTCTCTGGGAGGGAACCTGCTGATCCAGCCTGGCTCCCAGTGACAAGGGGGTGGCTTAAATCCTCTTCACAAGTGTAGTTTCCTTCTTGAAAAACCAGGATGCATTTCGGCCATCAAAAATCTCACTCAGAAAGATCTGTCACCGGTCTTGCCCACCTAGGGCGTAGAGTGGTGCTCACGGATCTCCAGTTCTCTGGCTTGAGAGCCCTTTTGCCCCAAAGAGAAATCTGGCAAAAATCTACCTTACTGAACTTAATACTTAGGGATCCTCTGGCAGGTTGTGCACAGAGGCCAATCCCCTACTAAAAGGGGGAAAATCTGATGAGGCAGGAGGCCTCAGCAGGCAGAAAACAAAATCCTACATCTTGCTTCTCTGGTACCTGCTCTAAAATGAAACCAGCCACACCTTAAACCACAAAATGGCTGCTTATAAAGGGCCTGAGGAACCAATCCCTGCTCTCCTAGAGGGGATGGAACGCTCGAGGTGTTTTAGAAAAGGTAAATGAAACGCACTAGGGAGTCCGGTCACAGTGGGCTGGTGGTTAAAAAATAGGAAAGAGAGAATAGGACTAAATGCTCAGTTTTGCATTGAAGAGAGGTGACCAGTGGAGTGCCCCGGGGAAGAATATGTCCTGGAACCAGTGCTGTTTGACATTTACCAGTGAGACTGTTAAATCTGCAGATAACCCAAAATGACTAAAGTCGTTAAAAACATGAGCGGGCTGTGAGAACTGCAGAACCACCTTGCCAGTTTGTAGAACTGGGGCATCGATGTGGCAGATGAAACTGAATGTGGACAAATGCAAAGTGATGCGCATAAGGAGAGAAAAAAAAAATCCCCGACTACCAGCACAGAATATTGGGTTTCCTCATTAGAAGCCAGGAAAAGGATCTTGGAGTCATTGCGAGCATTACATTGCAATTCTCAGCTCAGCGGGCAGAGGCGGCTCAAAAAGCAAATAGAATATTAGGAACTATTTGAAAAGGACTGGAAAGTAAAACAGATAATATCATAATGCCTCTGAATTAATCCATGTTGTGAGCAGGCCATGCGTGCGGCTCTGGTCACCCCATTTCAAAAGAGATACAGCGAAACTAGAAAAGGTACGGAGAAGGGCAACAAAACTGATAAGAGGATACAACGGTTCCCTTACAAATCTTATGAAAGGCTAAGCAGGTTAGGACTCTTCAGCTTGGAAAGGAGAAAACTAAGAGAGGATATGATAGAGGTTTATAAAATCATGAGGGGGGGGGGGGGATGTGGAATGGTTATTTGCCCTTTCAAAAAGTGCTAGGACCAGGGGACGCCCCAAGAAACCAACAAGTAGCAGATTTAAAACAAATCGGAGTTTTGTTTTGTTTTTTTCACTCAGCACTCAGCCAGCTGTGGATTTTGCTCCCGGAAGATTTGGTGGAGGAGCAGGGCATAGATAGAGGTGACTTGTCCAGTGAGTGGAGTGCACGAGGAGGGGTGTAGAGAGAGATAAGAGAGGGGAAGGCAGTCAGTGAGAAGCTGCAGAGTGAAGGCTCTTGTAGGTGAGTAAGAGTTGCTTGAACTGTGTGCGGGACTGGAGGTGAGGCTCAACCGGCCGGTGGTTTCCCCTCTGCTTCCAGCACAACCACCAGTCTGGTGACGCCATTTCTCCAAGGATCTACTGAATGGGTCCTTCAGCGCACCCATGAGGAGCCCCTCTCCGAGCTCCCTGTATCTCGTCCAGCTCCATGGCTTTCTGGGCTGTAAGTTCCACTCCAACACCCTCTTCTGTCAATGGGGTGGCTTCTACCGTACACCCATCTATAGTCTTCTCAACCAGCAAGTGAACACCGAACCCATGTATTTGTTTAATATTTCTGCTTATTCCTGATCTTTTTTTGCACATTAATTCTTGTCTCCTTTCAATCTTACAATACCCCCCCTCTCTGGTCTTCCTCCTTCCTCTAACCTGTCTGAAGAACGTTTTGTCACCTTGCTTTACCTGTCTGAGCCTTTGCTTCCTTAATCTTTCAGTTTCACCGCACACTCACTGCTTTGGGACAGTGCAGTGCTGTGCATGCTGATGGTGCTTTATAAAAAAAATAAAACATCATTCTTTCAGGATCGACACTGCTGTGTACACTGATGGTGCCTTATAAATAATCCTCCCTCTGGGACTGTACGGCGCTGTGTACGCTGATGGTGCCTTATAAATAATAACCATTGCTCTGTGACTGTACAGTGCTGTGTACAGAAGATGCTTTGTAAATCGTAATTGTATTATGACTGTCCAGCACTGTGTACGCTGACAGTGCTGTATAGATAAAAAAAATCCCCCCTTTTATGGCTGTACAATGCTCTGGATGCTGACAGCATTTTATGAATAATTGTGAACAGTACTATTTCAGCCGGGCCCTGAAGACCGAGCTCCTGATGCTTGACCAGGGGACCCTGAACCATGGGCCTCTGTGCTGGGGCCAGAACGTTCCTGCTCTCCAGACCCGGCCCTGGCCCGCAGATGATTGCAAGTCCGTCTCTTCCCCCTCTCCGTGAGGATTACTGTGACAGGAATACATTACGCCAGTCTGCCTCTTGGTCATAGGCTGATAATTGGTTTTGTATTCATAAAGCAGTTTGGACCTAATCTCCCAGCAATAAATACTCATCACATCTTTCTGAAATGACTGTAAAAATCCTACCCTCCTCCTATTTTTTTTTTTAATCTTTTATTCATAATCTTTCCCTGGCTCACACACAGGCACAACATGTAAATTCGAAGCCTACGAGATTTGAAAATTTCCAAAGGGCTGACCCTTAGCGAGCGGCTCCTGGTTATGAGGGAAATAAAAGAGTTTTAATGGCAATTATTTCCTTTTGATAATGGGGAGAGAAGCTGTGTGCTGACAGGTCTGAAGGGAGGAGCGAGGGAGGCTGCTGGTTCCTTGTGGTTGTTGCAGGGGGGGGGGGGGGACATGGGAGAAGGGGAGAGAGGAGAGAGGAGGGGCTCAGCTTTACCCTGTGAATGGTGTGACTTCGGGATCCTTCCGTCACCCCATTCCCGCAGGGCCCGGACTGTGGGTTGTAGGAAACAGATTTGATCTAACAGGGATGTGGAAAGGCGCATTACCCTCTTCCCTCTTATACACGTTCACACAAACAATGCAGAACTCTAGTAGCTGCACTTAACAGCCCTCAAGAACAAGGGATCTGAAGAAGGGTCCTCTGCAGTCTCAAAAGCTCATGTCCCGGATCTCTGGAAAATCCTTACATAACGCCCCCTAGTCATCCCCTGGCTTGCTATTGACTTGGCAATGTGTGTGTGCCCCTTGGGTGGACCTCACTGACCTGCCCAACACTGGCGCCTAGCGCCTTCACCTAGGGAAGGATGGATGTTAAGGATTGGATTTCCCTCCCAGGAAAACTCTCCAAACAGATAAGATAGTGAACAGGGGGCCCTAGTCTCCTCAGCATGTGCAGCCATGGCAAAGGCCGCACAATACTCCAAGCTGGAGTGAAATGCCACTGTGAATCGGGCAAAACCAGGCTGCCCAGTTGAGATTCATCCAATTTACCCCTAGATAACAGGGTTAGGGTTGGGGGTGGGGGAAAGTCACTCTCTATTTATACCACTGTAAGAGGGGGGCACTTTAACTCGGAGTAGGATAGGTTTGGGGGACTGGTTTTACATACACAGTAGGAGGTACAAACAGCAAAGTTGACATCACTGAAGATTTTCTGTCATTTCCATTGATGAACGGTGCAAGAGGAGTTGATGTGTACAATGCACTCTCTGCCTAGCTTGATGCACTAGTCTCTACCTACCTTGTTTGAAACAACCAGGACCAGACATTGATGCAATATTTTATTGAAATGGAAGCGGTGTCGATTTTTACAGCAAAAAGAAATAAAACAGCAAAGGAGAGGGGAGAAATATGTGCAGTGGTGACCTTTTAGTAAATTGTGGTTCTCTACAGACAGACACTCACTCTGTGGTGGCTCCTGAAACTGAGTACCTGCAGTTCGCTAGATTAAATTAATGCCAGCGCTGGTATGGTGGGGGGTGCACATAGGGATGCAATGGAAGGACAGAACACCTTGTACCCATTTCTCTTACAAAAAGGACTTCCATGGGAAGAAATATTCATACATAGATTCTCATTATATAATATATAGAGAGAAATGTACAGAAAATGACACCAAACCAAACGGTTAAAGGCTAAGTTGAGGTGAATTGTTGCCATCAGATGCATGGTGTGATCCTACCATCTATCTCTGTTTAGTCTACCGGGATTTTCAGGGGTGGGGGCTTACATCGCATTTCCGGATGGTGACTGCAGCTCTCGCAGGGGGGGGGGAAGGGGGAGTCACATGCCAGACACTCAGACAGTAGCATCGCACAAATCCCAGATCAACCAAAGTAATTGCTTCAACGTTCTCAGATATAATTACTGATTTTGTACCTCCATAAGAGACGTGTCATGGTGGTCAGAGCAGCGAGTTATGGGCCAGAAAAATTCCTGGGAAGCAATTTCAAATGTGCTAAATCACTGCAGAGTCCAGGACACATCACCTTACCTGCCTGCACTTCAGTTATCGACCCTCTGTGCTATCCTGAGCAAGTCACTTTATCCCCCTTAAAACTCAAAGCTTTTGTTAAATTAATACCTCTGATACTGTAAACTGTGGCAGGAAGAAGGAAAGTCTTTGTCTGAATAGAGCCAAGTGGTAGAGCTGTGATGGATGCTGGGAGTTGTAGTTCACAGTGCTAGGGTTATCAACAAGTTCCATGTCATAGGGGGTCAGGTTGAGCTAGTCCAGGTTTGCCTCCCTCCAGCCCCCTGCCCCATTGCACCCATGGACTCGTCCTCCCAGATTCACTAAGGAAAAGCAGAACTACAAGCCTCAGGATGCAAAGGAGTTAAACCAGGACTGGCTCAGCCTGGAGATTATAACATGATCAACCCTAGTAGAGCGGCAAATAATTTCATATCGTATGGGACAGAATAAGCCAAGCCGGGTTTTACCCTCTTGCATTGATAGAGATGTACGCCTGCTTTTTTTTTTTTTTTTAAATGGCAGTCACTACTTTAAGTCCATGTATGCCATAGGGGTATAACCAGGACTGGATATGCTTGACCCTTGTGATATGGGATTGTTGGCAGGGCCTACACCCTACCTGGCACTGTTCTGCCACTGCTGGACTGCATCACTGTTTCTCAAACTGGAGTACCCCACAGCCAGTCTGGCTTTTAAGATATCCGCAAGGACATGCATGCATTGGGGACCCAGCCTATGCAAATTTATCTTATGCATATTCATTGTGGATGGCTTAAAAACCAGACTGGTTGGGTGAGTGCAGGACTAGCCTGAGACTGATAAGCTAAATTTGTGTTCTCTGTTGGAGAAGATCTCGCCCACTCCTCACTCATCCCTCTCTTTGGCCACCTCCAGGGCTATCAGGGCTGGTTAAGAGTGAATGGAATGGATGGACCCCAGACTCGCTCCCAATATCCATTCACTATTTGTTGTCCTGTCATAACAGCTCTGCCCACTTGCACTGGACCCCTCCAGAATACTTTTCTGGCTGCCTCCCACTGCTGGTCCATGAATGATAGCAGCAGACCACTCAGTCACAGGAAAACGGTTTCATCTTCATCCATGGATGAAGTACTTCTAGGATAAACTGTACCTTTTAACAGTTTTATTCTTCTTTCCACAATTACATTCAAGTTCAGGGGGAAGAAAGATAGGAGGTTAGCACTCATTTTTCAGTGCTAGCCACTTAACTATCAGGCTGATACAGTAAAAGTTGCGCGCAATTCAGTATTTAAATGAGGGCCCACGGTAAAAAGAGGTGCTAGGGACACGAGCGTGTCCCTAGCACCTCTTTTTTGACAGGAGCGGTGGCTGTCAGCGAGTTTGACAGCCAATGCTCAATTTTGCCGGCGTCTGTTCTCAAATCTGCTGACAGCCACGGGTTCGGAAACCGGACGCCGGCAAAATTGAGCATCCGGTTTTCAACCCGCAAGCCGTGGGCTAATTTTAAATTTTTTTTTTAAATTTTTAATTGTTTTTTACTTTTGGGATCTCTGACTTAATATCGCCATGATATTAAGTCGGAGGGTGTACAGAAAAGCAGTTTTTGCTGCTTTTCTGTGCACTTTCCCGGTGCTCGGAGAAATTAACGCCAGCCTTTGGGTAGGAGCTAATTTCTGAAAGTAAAATGTGCTGCTTGGCTGCACATTTTACTTACTGAATCACGCGGGAATAACTAATAGGGCCATCAACATGTATTTGCAAGTTGTGGGCGCTATTAGTTTCAGGGGGGGTTGGATGTGTGTTTTCGACGTGCTATTACCCCTTACTGAATAAGGAGTAAAGCTAGTGCATAGAAAACGCGCGTCCAAATGCGGTTTAACGGAGTGCACTGTACTGTATCGGCCTGTTAGCTTGCCAAACCTAGGTACTGCAGTAAGACTAATCTGACCAGCCACGACTCCCAATCCCCAACTAGCACCTGCTCAAAGTTTAACATAAGGGAGGGGGAAGAGCCCCTTTAATCCCCCACTAATCCCCCTGCACCCCCCCCCCCCAAATCAGGCTTAGAACAACTGGAGTTCTATGATCTATGCAATAAGATGCGCTTCAGCTTGAAAGCCAAATTTTCTTTGCCATGTCCTTGTAAATGTCAAATTCACATAATTAGTAAATAATATAACTATGTGGTTCTAGATTAACTCAGAAAATATTTGAGAAGCAAAATAATTTTTCTGTGCTGTTATGGTTTTCTTTTTCCTTAGTCTAACCCAGAAAAATTAGATCAATAAGAATTTTTCTAAGGCATTTATATTTTTCTGGTTTATCTTTGGTGTTGTCAACATTTGTCTCTCTCCCTGCTTGTATTCTTTCTGTGACAGCATAAGTAATTATTATTCCTTTCTTCTATTTTGTGCACATTTTTTTGTTATAAATTGGGCTGGTTTGATCTCCCCTAGTGAACTAGTGAAATTTTATGGAATATCATCCTCCTCTGTCCCAGGTTAGGCAACAGTGCCTGTTCCAGTTTCATTCCCTGTTTCTCTTTAGGTGTCAAAACTGTTTCCAGACATACGCACTCTTTCGGTGACTGCTTTTATTAATAAATGGATAACTAAATTAATTTAAATATTCGCCACCCGCCACCCAGCTAACACAGCATCTAAAGTCCGTCCCCCACTTCGCATAAGCTGCAGTAACTGGAAGGCTGGCTCGGTGCTGCTAGCATGGCCCCAGCCTCCGGTACGGAAGGAAAGCTGGGGGTGTCCGTGTCTCTGTGTTAGAAGGGAACTCAAACACCATTTTACTGTAATCTATAACTATATTTATGATTAGGTAAAGGCCCACTCCCCCCAAATAAAAATATAAGGTCATAAAATCATCTTTTCATTTTGAAGTTGATATTAAAATTGCACCACATATTGCCAATATTGGGAACCAGCTGTTTCATACTGCTGACAATATTATTTGTCTGCAGGAATGCTACAACAGAAAACAAGAAGTGTGATATCGCCAGCCTAACATGGGTTCATCGATATACGATGGTGCACCAGTACAGTTTTTGGCAGAGACAGAATACCCTCCTGGTGTGATATAAACTCAGTGCATCAATGATGATGTCATCCATTGCCTTCTTCCCTGGCATGGATGTATCACCGATTAGAGACCTCATGGCATGACTTATTATTAATAACCTTTATCCGGGAACGGAACCTGTGCAGCTCTGGAAGAAGGAGCAAGTAGGAAAGGATAATCTGGCCAGCTCCGGGCAAGGCAGCACCTTTAGAGATCATCGAGCTGGTCCTGAAGTCTCTGCTCTAACCATCCTTGCCTGCAGGACTAGAGGTTAACAGAATCTCACACCGTGGCCAAACTGCGTGCCGCCACTTTCCCTTGGCGGACGTCGCTGGTTCTGCGCCGCGTAATGTCCTCAGAGTCACGTGTCGCCTCGCCGCTCCTCCTGTGCACTGGGCTCCCCAGCCTTGAAGTGGCACACAGTTACATATACATCCGCAGGCTGCCAGTGTGCAAGAGCTGGGCTCTCATTAACTGGATACTAGTCAGGATCTTCTTCTGGTGGCCTATCAGCGAGATTCCGAGCCGCCGAACGTCACTGGCAAGAGAAAAGAGAAGGACAAAAAAAAAAAGCCAGCTCTTGAACTTTCCAACCCAACGGTGACCTTGCAGTCGGAGAGCGAGCCCTCCTCCCCCCCTCCCGTCCCTCCCAGCTACTCACTCAATGTTCATTCGCATGACCATGCCCAGCGAGAAATATCCACCCACGGCAAAATTCTCTCGGTAACGACTCATTTTGATGGAATCCAGCCAATCGTTCACCGTTGCACAGCTGGCGAAGGAGAAGAAACCTCTGTCTCTCGGAGGGTGCGTAAATCTAGCACAGAGACAAAATGCCAGCCGGATTAACCGGAGAAAAGGGAAGAGATGGCGAGGGATGGGTGGGCTGGGAGGGAATGGCGGGGGGAGAGGGAGGGGCAGAAGAGATAATGGAAGGAAAAGGTGAGAGATGAGTTAGCAAAGACAGAGAAGAGGGGCAGAGAAGTTCAGTTTGTGACTCAAAAAAAAGTCTTTTCTTACATAGAAACGTGATGGCAGACAAAAGAGCATACGCCCCATCTAGTCCCATCATTTACTCAGAGATCCCCTGCATTTATCCCATGCTTTCCTGAATTCAGATACCGCTGCATGCATCCACCACCCTCTCTGTAAAGAAATATTTCCTAAGATTACTCCTGAGTCTACCCCCTTTCACCCTCATCCCATGACCTCTCATTCTAGAGCCTCTTTTACTTTAAAAGATGTCCACCTTCTGTGCATGGAAACCTTGGAGATATTTGAATGTCTCTATCATATCTCCCCTAGCTCGCCTTTCCTCCAGGGTGTACATGTTCAGATCTTTAAGTCTGTCCTAAACGCTTTAGAATGAAGACCACTGACCATTTTAGTAGCTGCTCTCAGGACTGACTCCATCCTGTTTATATCCTTTTGAAGGTGAGGTCTCCAGAATTGTACTCTGTATTCCAAGTGAGGTCTCACCAGGGACCTGTACAGGGGCAATATTACCTCCCTTTTTTTGCTAACATCTATTGGCTGGTCAAAGAAGAAGTAACTCCAACTCAGCTGCATCAAAGGTGGCTTAACCATGAGACCCCCAAATGGGAAGAGGCCTCACATGGATCAGTTAACAGGCAGAGGAATATGGTGTTTTGGGGTTTTTTTGTCACTACTTGGGTTTGAGCCAACAGGTACGCACCGATGGATGGTTGCCGTCACCTTCAGGTTCTCGGGATTGCGGATCAGTTTATCGAGGATGCTGACAATCTGGCAGAAACGAGGCCTCCCATTCCGATCCCTCTGCCAGCAATCCAACATGAGCTGGTGCAGGGCGCTGGGGCAGCCCATGGGCGCAGGCAGACGGTATCCCTCCTCCACGGAGTTAATAACCTGCAATGCAAGAAAGCGCCTGTCACCTAGTGAGCGGTGCCACTTGGCAGCCACGCGTGGTGTAAGGACCGGAGGGGCTCGGGGGAATGGCCACAGCCTTTCATCTGTGGGTCAGTGGCGCAAAGCTCAGCTAAATGAGCTGGCGGCCACAGGCGAAGCATTTACATTCTGGCTCCTTTCAGATTTCTGGATAAGTTGAAAATCTCCGTCAGGATCTATGCACATAAAATGAGGAGTTGGTCACCTAGGTTGGCTGAATGTGCATAAGTGGATTTTCAACCGCCTTAAACTATTTGAATAAGCTCATAAATGTAGTTGCATAAAAAGCTAGACTTTCTGCTGGGTGCATTTTGGAGGTTTGTTTCAAATCTATCTGCAGCCATTACATTTTGGTTTTTTTAAAGTATACATGGAACTGGCTTGCCGATAACGGGTGTAGCCTGCACCGTTATTTTAAAGCAGGTAAGGGCACATGCATGCATTTATCTACGTAACAATGCCACATCTATTGATTTGTTTGTTTATTTGGAGAGCAATAGTCAAAGTCTCTTCCTGCAGTTGAAAACACATTTTACCCCCAGGGCGATGAGGGTTTGAAATATTGACTCAACCTGGCTAGAGATAGAAGTCTGCGCACTGAGGTGGCAAGAAGAATAGATTTGATTGTTCAAACCTATGTTGTTTGGTGCCGAAAAATTACACACAGGGAAATCTCTGCGGACAACCTTATGCTGGGCAATAATCAAAGCAAAAGTACCAAGGTATTTTTTTCTTTCATTATGGCACAAACCCAGAAGGTTAAAAAGTACCTGCAGAGTTTGCACCTAAGTGCCCAGTTTTGATTATTTAAGCCTTATTTTTTGGGTTTAATATCCTTTCTATCGAGTAAAGCTCCAAACAGGTTACAGAATAAAAAACAAAATAATAAAACAAATGGCAAACAAATTACATTGTAAATCAACATAAATACACAAAGCACAATATATCAAGCATCTCACATTAATACATTCAACCAACAAAATACATTCAGCACAAACAGAAGGAGACAACAGATAAATATAGAGCACAAAGTACAACCTTATTTTTGAAACTTGTATTATGTGGGCTTAAAAGCGATATCTTTATAAAACCAATGAATAGCTCAAGATACAAGATTTGGGAGGACTAATGTGGGGACCGAGAAGGGGCCCTCAACGGTCCAGAGCTTGCATCATGAAATATACATTAGTACTGTAAACGCGTCAGCTCTTCCCAAGCACTTGATCATTTTTCTTGATAAACTAACCCATAGTCCCTTTCTACTTCCATCACCCTAGAAGAATGGTTCTGAATCCAGTCCTCAGGACATTCCCAGCCAGTTGGATTTTCTGAATATCATCAACGAATATGCATGAGATAGATTTGCTCGCACTACCTCCGTTGCATGCAAATCTGTCTCATGGCTGGGTGTGCCCTGATGACTAGGGATGTGCTATCTTCTGATTCATTTTAGTGTGTGTTGTTTTTGTGCTCACTTTTAGTGTGCCCTAATACAAAACATCACAAAATGAAACCTAAAATATGAAAACAAAATGACCCAAAAGAACATTTTTTCAGATGCACACCCCTACTGAGGACTGGGTTGAGATCCACTGCCCGTGTGGCTGTGTGTTCCACACATGGAAACAGAGGGGAGTCACGAGTCGGACTGAAAAGAGACTGCTGGATTTTATATGTCACTCTTTTAGGCCTTTTCCTACAGCTGATACCAATAGTGGGGCTCACTGGCCTCACCGCAGGAGACAGAAGTATTTTACTTACATCCCGATTGGTCATGTTCCAGTAAGGTCTCTCCCCATAGGCTAATACCTCCCACATGACCACGCCATAGCTCCACACGTCACTAGCAGAGGAGAATTTGCGGAACGTGATGGCCTCAGGAGCTGTCCATCGGATTGGGATCTTTCCTCCCTGAAAGATAACCACGCTGGTAGTAGCTTAACAATGACAGTGAGTAATGTGACAAAGGAAGGAAGCACAACCCTAAAGAAGAAGCTACGGTGATAACCCGCACTTAGTGGCAATTATAACCCTGGACACTTTCCTGGGCAGACTGGATGGGCCATTTTGTTCTTTATTTGCCGCCATGTTACTGTGTCACTATATTACAAACGCCCAGCTCACACAGCTGCAGGGACTGAAGCTCTATAGCTACATGGCTGCTGCGCTGAGTCCAGCCAAATTGTCGCTCGCCGACACCAGTTGTCCATGTTTCTCCCATCTGTGTATGATTGGCTGTCCTGGTAAGCTTCAGCCATCCTAGGTATGCTTTGTGTGTCTTACTCTTGGGTAGGGAAGGGGAGTTGTTGCGTTGTGCACACACACACACACACACACACATTTCATCTCTCTTTATATTACTAGTTTTTACTTTCTCTGTTAGTTGGCCAAATAGGCTGCCTAAGAAATGATACAAAGTAAGTAAGTAAGTAAGTAAGTAAGTAAATAAATAAATAAATAAATAAATTATTTATTTATTTATAATTTTTTTATATACCGCCGCTCATCAAAGATATCACGTCGGTGTACAGTGAACAGGAACTTACGCCGGAGCGTTATAATTGCCTTGTGCCTCCGTCATACGCTGTCATGCCTGAATCTTCTCCTGTTTCTAATTGATATACTGGTATGGCATGATCCACTCCCCTTCTCCGTACGTTTGAAAGTTAGGATGCTCTGTCATTTCTCAAGCAGGCTTCACGAAAGGGTTTAAGTTAACTGTTTCTTCTATTCTAATGCAGTCTCACCATGTAATCCTGCAACTCTGTCCATCCACCCCCAAGCAGACAGTAATCCTGGAGTTATGTTTAAAATGGCACATTCTTTATTAGGGAATAGGATGGGTGTTTATTTGAAGTTTGTGACTTTGCCAGACTGCGAAATGTCTGCTTCCTTTTCCCAGGAAAAACAGACTCTGGCAGAAGACCTGGCAAGTGATGAGGAGATTCTAGTGTTTCATTAGATAATGTGGAATGAGTGTTGACTGAGGGCGAGAATTGGAGAAGTTTACTTTGCTCTCTGTGATGGAATTTAAACATGTATTGAGTGCAATCAAACCTTCTTAATTGTTGGTGGATCCAGGTCCATCCTGTTTGATTCGGAGTCCGTCTGATGAGATTTTGTCCTGGTAATTGAATGTTGTTAATCTGTCTTTAGAGGGAGGTGAATTCCCAGCCATTCTGAAGAAGGCTGTGGTAACTCCAATCCTGAAGAGTAATCATTTGGATCCGGCCATTTCTAGTAATTATAGGCCAGTTTCCAACTTACCATTTGTGCTTGAAAAGATGGTGACTAGAGAGCGTTCTGAATTTTGTGATATTAATGAAAAAGTTGGTCAGGGTTCAAACTGGATTTCATACTGGATGTAGTGCACAGACTGTGATGGTGGCAAAGTCTGATGAGACTTCTCCACGATTAGATGTAGGAGATGCGGTCTACCTGATTTTGCTTGGCTGTCAAGTGCGTTTCATTTAGTGAGACCACTCGATTTTGATTTCACCCTATTTCGAGTTGGGTTTAAGGATCCAGGTTCTGAATTGCATCACCTCTTTTTTGCAGGGTAAAAGTCAAACTATAAGTTTCCAAGGAGTTTAGAGATGTGAAGCAAGGTGAACACAAGGTTCTTCCTTGTCCTCGCTTCTTGTTAATATTTTTTTAAGGCCTTTGGCTAGGCTTATTTGGTGTTTTGGCTTTTCTCCAAATATATTTATGTGGATGACACACAGTTGATGGCTCCTCTGGTGTGTTTGAGAGAGGTAGGTGTGTGTTTGAAAACGTGGATTGATTTTAAACTCACAATGGACAGAATGGTTGCAGATTGGTTTGGGAACACCTCAGCTGGCATTGTCTCTTGCCATAACGCAGTTACACGGCTGCGGCAGAATTATGCCAGCCCTGACCAGGAGTAACCAGCATTTGTGCGTGAGGTACAGCTTCCCAAACCTATCCTAGCAACCCAACAGCTTTTCACATTTTCAGGATATACGTACATGAGATAAATGTGAATGAACTGGGTCTGCAATGTATGCAGATTTATCTCATGCGTTTTTGTACTGGATAATCTTTGAAAACCCGATTGGCTGAGGGATCAGTAGGATAGGTTTGAAAAGCCCAGGACTGAGGACTACCTGAAGCAAATAAAAGGCACTTATGTATTTGGGCGAATAGATGTTTCTGGAAAGATCTGCAGACAGAGTTGAGCAGACCATCTTTGATGGGTCCTCCTCCAGTACACACCCAATATCTTCTGGAGGACTTTGACAAATATTTTCCTTTTTTAAGGAATATTTCCCTTTGCGACTATTGCTGTTGAGCTTTTTGGCTCCATTTACCCCTCCAGAGGCAAACGCCACCCTCCCCCCGCCATTTTCAGGAAACTCAAGCATTGCATTTTCATAAAATAAATAAAAATAAAAATCCCTGTGGTCTGGTCTCTTGGACTTACTGTGGTGGTATAAGCTGCATCAGGATCATCTTCCAATATCCTGGAGAGGCCGAAGTCAGAAACCTTGCAGACCAAATTGCTGTTGACAAGGATGTTGCGTGCGGCCAGATCCCGGTGCACATAGCCCAGGTCGGCGAGATACCTCATGCCAGAACCAATTCCCCTCAAAATGGAAACCAGCTGTATGATGGTGAACTGCCCGTCGTGTTTCTGTGAAAAAGAAGTGGGTGATGAGGAATCTGGGGACATTGCCATAGGGCGTTTACTAACCAGAGAGCGAAGGAGCCGGATCTGCTCACCAGGTCCAGTATAAAAGAATCGTTTTCCACCCTCACAGCTGTTAAAAAATAAAGTCTTCCTTGAATGAATCTGGTGGCAAAAGGCAGAATTCAAAATAGTGCACACAGAGCAGTGCACCGAGGCTGCAACAGAATCAACAGCACAACATAGAAAAACCCCAGCCCTTTCCAACTCGGCCTCAAACAGGCCAGCTCTTTGGGACAGGTACCCCTTCTTCCCTGGGTCCTCCCAGTACCTGTTGGGGAGATGTACTCTGTTTCTCTCTCTGTGAGTCTTGGGCTGACTTTAGCTGAATCAGACCCTGACTGGGGAGAGCTCAGTGAGGGGGCAGTGAGTGAGGGACCCGTGAGGCTGTAGTACTGGGGAGAGCTCAGTGAGGGGGCAGTGAGTGTGGGACCCGTGAGGCTGTAGTACTGGAGAGAGCTCAGTGAGGGGGCAGTGAGTGGGGGACCCGTGAGGCTGTAGTACTGGGGAGAGCTCAGTGAGGGGGCAGGGAGTGTGGGACCCGTGAGGCTGTAGTACTGGGGAGAGCTCAGTGAGGGGGCAGTGAGTGTGGGACCCGTGAGGCTGTAGTACTGGGGAGAGCTCAGTGAGGGGGCAGTGAGTGTGGGACCCGTGAGGCTGTAGTACTGGAGAGAGCTCAGTGAGGGGGGCAGTGAGTGTGGGACCCGTGGGGCTGTAGTACTGGGGAGAGCTCAGTGAGGGGGCAGTGAGTGTGGGACCCGTGAGGCTGTAGTACTGGGGAGAGCTCAGTGAGGGGGCAGTGAGTGTGGGACCCGTGAGGCTGTAGTACTGGGGAGAGCTCAGTGAGGGGGCAGTGAGTGTGGGACCCGTGAGGCTGTAGTACTGGGGAGAGCTCAGTGAGGGGGCAGTGAGTGTGGGACCCGTGAGGCTGTAGTACTGGAGAGAGCTCAGTGAGGGGGCAGTGAGTGTGGGACCCGTGAGGCTGTAGTACTGGGGAGAGCTCAGTGAGGGGGCAGTGAGTGTGGGACCCGTGAGGCTGTAGTACTGGAGAGAGCTCAGTGAGGGGGCAGTGAGTGTGGGACCCGTGAGGCTGTAGTACTGGGGAGAGCTCAGTGAGGGAGCAGTGAGTGAGGGACCCGTGAGGCTGTAGTACTGGGGAGAGCTCAGTGAGGGGGCAGTGAGTGTGGGACCCGTGAGGCTGTAGTACTGGGGAGAGCTCAGTGAGGGGGCAGTGAGTGTGGGACCCGTGAGGCTGTAGTACTGGGGAGAGCTCAGTGAGGGGGCAGTGAGTGTGGGACCCGTGAGGCTGTAGTACTGGGGAGAGCTCAGTGAGGGGGCAGTGAGTGAGGGACCCGTGAGGCTGTAGTACTGGAGAGAGCTTAGTGAGGGGGCAGTGAGTGTGGGACCCGTGAGGCTGTAGTACTGGAGAGCATTCAGCTTCATGGCTGTGATCTTTCCAGTTGCAGAGGCCATCACTAAAATTGGCATTAAATTTCCACAATTTGGCAGACAGGCCAACGAGTAAACAGGGCTTAAATCTGTATTTCCCTCTCCTTTCTGGATGTGGCCTCTCCAGAGCAGGCTTCAGGTGGAAGAATCCTACCTGGCCACTTTCCCTAGGGAGAAAACGCACAATTTCACGTTTTAGTGTTGTCAGACAGGACCTTTGATGAACAAAGAAAATGTGACCGAGATAAGCAGATTTTGAATTAGGAAAGCTCCTTACCCTTAGGTATGAATCTAGGGAGCCATTCTCCATATATTCTGTGACAATCATCACCAGTCTACCTACGCAGCACAGGAAAGACGGAGTTAATTTAGGAACCTTGATAAGGTCTGACTGTCACCCCCTTACCAAGCAGCCTTCATGAATTTGATACCCGAGATCATTTACAAAACTCCTCCCCCTCCCCCATCCATTAATTGCCATCACTCCAATCCAGCCAGACCTGGAATCCACTCCCCCGTTCTTACAACTCTGAAAACGATAGCCACAGCCACCAGCCGCTCCTTCATTACTGTTCATCACTAGGGTTGCCTGGCTCCAGACTTTCAAGACAGGTTGATCCAGACCTGGTCTTACCCCATTGCATATTGGGACTTATTCTAATTTACCTATTGCATTCCCTAAGAAAATGAAGACTATAAATACTTGCATGCAGGGGAGTAAAACCAGGACTGGATCCACCTGTCCTGAAAATCTGGAGCCAGTTGGCAACCCTACTCATCACACCTTTTACCGTACTAATCATCTTGATAAGCATATAATTAATGTAAAGGAAGAGGAACCAGACGCCAGGGAATGATCGCCTGGAATCTACAGCTGGTTAATTTTTTATACCTGGTGCCGCCAGGTCTCGCTAAATTTTGTGGTCCTAGAGAAACGGCATAACTAGCCTATTGGCACATAATTTACATCTTGCCTCACAATCAACAAACCTGAAGCTCCCCCACTCTGTAATTCAATCTTTTGAAGAAAGCCTACATCGTAGAGCTGACCTTCTTCCTGCTGCAGCCCCTCCTCTCCCAGGCAGCAAGCAAGGAACAGATTGGGAGGGGATGAAGTTGAGAGTACAGCGGACAGGAAAGAGCCACTCCTTCCTTAATCCTGCCTCTTTCCCCCCTGTTAATTCCCCTCCCCCTCCTGAAGGGAACAGGAAGAGAGTGGGATGAAGTTGGAACGGACAAATCAAGCATACAGAATGGTTGACTCCTCAAAGAGCTCTTAAACCAGACCAAAGATGATTTTTGATATAATTCCTGGATAGAGTACTGATCCGTTTAGAAGAATTTCATCTTATACAATGGCTCTCGCAGCTGCATGTGTGGCCAATCATACACCCAGGTCTTTGTCAGCTGACGCATTTTGGAAGTCTGCAGCTGCCTGAGTTCCACAGCTGGCAAAGACAGCATTCATTTCAATTAACAGTTTGAGAAACTGCTGATGCCCAGGGCATTTTCAGCATACATAAGCTCATATATTCAGAGAGACGGCATGGATTTTCTCAAGAAAATACTAAAAGGATTCACTGCATTTCAATTCAAAAGAAAAGTGACACTTCACAATTAAAAGTTTGTAGCATTATATCTTGAAAAACAGCTGATTTTTGTACGTGGTAAATTTTGCTTTTGTTTATAGTTTACATAGTGTTTAAAAACAATTGACTTTTTTTTCACAGAGAGATATGTAAAACTTTATGCAAAATTATGCTAATTTGTTACAATGTATGCAGAATTTTGAAAAATCTGCTACAGATTTTGCTAAGTCTTGCCACAGAACCTTGAAAAATCTTCCAAACAAAACCAGGACTGTCCCTCTACCTTGCAGATTAAAGAACCCCCCTCCCTGAGAGAACGGATTCTAAGCCAAAAGAGGCAGCACGGGAAAACTGTTTGCAGTTCTATGCACTTCCCTCCAATGTGGTTGGGTACCAGCAGTCTTACCTTTAGCAAACCAGGGCCAGGACTTTCCTACTCTAGAGTACAGAAGGGGGAAACCGTTCAAAATCGGAACACATGAGACTTCCTGAGACGGCCACACACTTCCTTCATCTTGAGACAGTCACTCAAGAAACATCAAGTTATACGGTACTCCTGGAGTCTACCCCTCCTGAGGCTTCCCCCCGAAGGTAATTTTCACACATACTTCTTGTGACCACCCCCTCCAGGTGGATGACGTTGGGGTGATCGAACTGCGCCATGATGTTGGCCTCGCTCAGGAACTCCCGCCGCTGCTTCTCCGTGTAGCCCGCCTTCAGCGTCTTGATGGCTACGGGGATCTCTCTCTTGCTGGGAAGCTTTAGGCGGCCATAGCAGACCTCCCCAAACTCTCCTGCCAGGGAAAGAAAAGGGTAGGCGCCCGAGTCAGAAATCATCACAGGCCCAGCGGCGCTAGGGGTCCCAGAGAGCTGCTCTCACGAGCACCAGGACCCTGATGGAGCCCCTGAAAGGGCCCAGAGAGGAGCTCCCAGGGCGCAGAGACCCTGGCAAGCCTCTAACTTGGCAGCATCAGGGACACTGTTATTTGTAACTCCATTTCCTGGGGCCTTTTTTAATGCAATCTGCCGTCTGGATCCATCAAGCCCCGCCTATGGGTGAATGCCCACAGGAGGGGGCGGAGCCGACAAGCTCGGCCACGGTTTCAAATGGCCATGCTCAATTGCTCTTGCACGGGTGTGATCTTTACTGCATGCTGCATGTGTCTGGTAGGGTTTTCCTTAGTAACACAGTAAATGGCAGCTGAAAAAGACCATATGGGCCTATACTGTCTGTCCAGTTATGATTTTATTGTAAAAATTGTTTATACCACTATTGTAGGTAATGCCATTTGTTCAAAGCAGTATGTACAAAACACAAGTCTACCTCAGTCTGGGTTACATATATATAAACCATTTCCATTAATAACATACAGACTTTTCTACCTTTCTCCTTAAAGACACCTTCTGCGATCCACAGGAAATAGCCATGTTTTAACCTTCTTTCTAAGCATCATATAATCTCTCCAACCTTAGGCGTACCTTTCCGACCACATCCTATTCTGAAGGTGTGTCCTTAAAAGTCGGAACCTATAATAATGCCTCCTCATTTGATCTCAACTGCCTTCGTATTTGGTACCAACTGAGCAGCTAGTTAGTCCTGTCTCCCTTCCCTAAAAATTAAAACCAACGTTTGAAGCCGGCAGCCAATACAAAATTTTAAGCCTTGGCTTAGCACTCTCTGCACTGTACTGGCAGAGCTACCGGCTGACTGGGGGGGGGGGGCTTGCTTCAGGGTCCCGTACTAGCAGAGCTGTCAGGCTGCTCTCGGCTCCCCGTTGCCTCAGGCTCTGTACCACCCTCAGTCCCTGAACAGGGCCTCTCCTCTCTCCTGGCCACACCTTAGTCTTCTCCCTCCTCGATAGCAGGGGGTGCTGGGCTGCTTCGGGTCTACTCTTTCTTTCAGGGTCGCTCCTCTAATTTTGCTCCCTTCTCCTTATTTGCCGCCCCCCCCGTCTTATACTTTCCAGCTGATAAATATGCATAAGCTCATGCATAATCATGTGGTGGGTGGAGGGTCTTTGCCGCATTGCAGGTCTTTTCCCCCCTCCCATTTCTTTGGGGGGGGGTCCTTGCTGCTTTGCTGGTTTTTCCCCCCTTCCCATTTCTTTGGGGGGAGGAGGGGGCCTGCCACATCTTGGACCAAAGGCTGGATTGCCAGCTGTTATGCCAGTGTCAGCATTGTCTCAGACTGCCCCCCCCCCTTCTTCTGAGGGTGGGGGTCCTTCTGACCTCTGGACTCCCTTGGCCGATCCATGACTCTTGCTTATGAGCTTAAGTTGTTGCATTATCCCTCTGCCTTGGTTTTATTTTCACAGCACAGGAGCATGCAAACAGGCAAATCTTGATAGCATCCTTCAGTTCTGGTTTACGGTTTTCATCTGGCCAAAGTTTCTTCTTTTCCAGCTGTGTCAGGGTTTTGGGGGCCTGCCAGTTTTTGTCTGCATACTTCTTTGGCTATTACGATTCATTTTGGTGCTTTCAGTGGTAAAACATGGGTCATCTCCCTACACACTTGAGAGGACAGGACTGCCCTCCGCGCAAGATCCTCCAGAGGAGTTTGCGCAGCTCCTTTTTTTGCCGCCTGAAGGAATCTCCGTGATATTATGAGAGAACCACAGGCTGCTCCGTACCACCCTCGTACCCGGAAAGAAGAGCGTGACGGAGAGAGAACCGCCTTCAGGGATAAGGGACAAAGTCACCTTCAGGAAAGATTGCCTCTTCCTTCTAGATGCAAGTTTACCAGAAATGAAGGGAACGAGAGAGAGAGAGAGAGAGAAAACCAAGACACTCACCTGACCCAATGACTTTTTCAATCTTAATCCTAGAAGCTTCTATTTCTCGAGCAAATTCATGCACGCCCTGGCCGGGGTCTTCGTAGGTGTGAGGGTCCATGTAGAACTTAGACTCCGGAAACGTGACTTGTTTATGTCAGGGGGAAGAGAAAAACAAAGCACATGGCAGGCTGCTTATTATAAATACCATTACGTAATAGTGGGAGAGAGTGGGTGATGGCGAGAGTAATGGGTGGGGAATCACAGGTTCTTCTCTACCTGGTGCTCGTCGTGACCATGGGCAGGTCACACATTCTCCCACTGCCTCAGGCACCCAACTCAGATTGTAAGCTCTCTGGGGAAGGGACTCATCTCACCTGTTTGCAATCTCTTGTAACGTAGCCAGATTTAAGGTGCTGTATATAATGGTTGTCATAATCAGGTCAATATTCAAAATGTTTGGCCAGGCGACTTTTGGAGTTGCCCGGACAGAACCTGAGATGTGAATATTTCCCCCTGCTCCCTGGCTGAATTTTGTCCAGCCTGCTCGTTACCCAGGCAAAATTTAGCAGGGTAGAAACGTCTGGTGCTGGGCAGTGCAGATATTTCGCATTACCCGGCCAGAGTTATCCGGGGCTGATCCTGGAGGGAAAAGAAAAGTAGCGGGCTGGAGGCATCCCAGATCCTTCCTCCCTGCCACCCGCAAGATAAAATACCACAGGGGGCCAAGTTGGCACCAGTATCCCCATACCCACCCCCAAGATAAAGACAAGTACCAGTTCTCGGCTACCCCGAACTCCCCCATCTCCTACGTGAAATCAGCCACCCCGCCCTTGGTGGGGGCAGCGGAGGCTCAGCTGAACGTTGCCCTCTCACAGCGAGTGTTTATCCCCCCCCCCTCCCCAAGCTGCCTTCCCCATACCTTATAATCACATGACCAGGAAGTAATGGGGGGGTGGTGACAGCAACTGGAAGGGGGAGATGGCCTCGGGGAGAGGGGGAGGAAGGGAAGAGGGGAGGGAATGGTCCAGCGTAACAAGAAGATGATGAGTAGATGGCATGGGATGTACAGAAGAGAGAGGAGGGGGATGAGTAGCAGGAAAAAGACTTCATTTTGATCTGATACCAGCACTGCCCAAATTTCTGTCTCACCACGTCAGTCCCTCGTCCCGTCACCCAGGTGTCATATTTGGCTCAGCCTTCGGCCTCACTCAGGAAGCTGAGCATTAAACCTGTGCGCTTGATTTCCGCGCATGCTTTAAACGCTGAGATTAAAATATTCTCTTAGCTGCTGATGCAGTAAGCTAAGGCTATGCAAGCAGAATGCACATTTTAACTCGGGAAGTGGGTGGGCGTCTCTCATAGGCAGATTGCACTCTGGATAAGTGGGGGCTTGATTTATCAGGCTATCTGGCGCAGTTCGCTGTCTCCACTTACCCAGATAAGTCAGTACTTACTCGTGAAGTGTTTCTCTGACATTTATTTTCTGGGGGTTTTTTTTTTTACAGGTTTTAAGTACCAGTGCACAAGCACTGGAAACTCAACTCCGTCTCTGACTCTCGAGTTAAGAAAGACAGAGGTCATTATTCAAACACAGAATAGCAAAGTTAGCTGGCTAACTTTGGAGGCATATTTAATAGCACAGCTGCACTACTGAATAAAGCTGGCTTAAAGCTGATTAACTATAGCTGCTTAACTTTAGGACAAGTCTCTGGCCTGACCAGACTTAGCCGGCTATTTCATCTGGCTAACTCTGAATATTGGTGTTAGCTGGTTAACGCGGCTAACTCAACTCCTCCCAGTTACTCTCCTGGAACGCCCCTAACTCAGGGACTAATTTTCTATTGCTTATCGCATGCGAAAAGTCCCTTTTCACGTGCGATAGCTTGCTAGGGGCGGAGTCGGGGCAGCGCTGGGGAGGAGTCGGGCCGGCACAGGGAGGAGTCGGGGCGGTGTTGGGGTAGCGCGCTGAATAACTGCACCCTTTATGGTGTCGCTGTTCAGTGCGAAAGCCGGCAGCCGGTGCACCGCAGTGGTGCGATGGCTGCCGGCTTTCTCAGGCCCCCCCACCCTGTTTTCGCTGGATTCACCATTCTGCGGTAGAATGGTGAATCCAGGCCTTAGTTGGCTAAATTCTAACTTATTAGCTGCCTAGAATTTAGCTGGATATGTACCCAAATATTCACAGATGGCTAATTTCTGAGTTAGCCGGCTAAATGCTTTTGAATATGGAACCTCCAGGTGCTTGGCTGGCGTAACTCTCTGCTTCGGGGAGGACTGCTTGCTTAATGACCTCAATCACATGGGATTTCCATGGGAGGACGCTAAATAGTACTCCCATGTTAGAACGCACATTTTGTGAACTTAAAACTCCTTGCTGCGTTGGCAGTAAAGTTACGCTCACAAAATGAGTACTCAAATGAGGGAAGCTGTGCATTGGCCAGAACGCACCTTTCTGCATTGGCTTGTGAGCTTTTATCCTGGAGGGTTTCTCCTCATGTTGGATCACTGTAGGACAGTGGCATTCACGTCCAGCCCTGGGGGGGGGGGCCGCAAACAGGCCTGGTTATCAGGATACCCCTAATAAATATGTACGACATACATTTGCATACGATGGAGGCAGGGGGCATGCAGATCTATCTCATGCATATTCATTGGTGATATCCTGAGAACCCGACCTGCATGGGACCCTGGAGGGCTCGGAGTGAATACCACGGCTGTAGGAAATTAGTGTAAGTGCATGCTGAGCTCCCATTTAACTGACTCCCTGCTCCAAAGAGAAATCTACTGTATGTCAGAGGAAAGGGAGGCTAAGTGACGTGCGGAAGGACACAGCCTGAGCAGTTTAAGTAGCCTGGCAGTAGTGGCTCTAGTGCTATAAGCCTTGCAAAGCACAAGCAGTCCACTGTGCTAATTAAAGGAAAGCTACAGGACCCAGATTCAGGAGGGCGAGGTTTGGCTCATCCTGGCTTTTTGACACCACCCCCCTTTCCGATGCATTGCGGGACTTGGCAAATTAGGACTACAAATCCCAGAATGCCCTGGGATTGGACACTGAGAACCCAGGGCGTGCCACAAAGCCTTCCTCCAGAAGCCAGGTCTTGCCACTTTCCACCTAATTCATTTTCGTGAGGTCCTGGCCTGTTTGTCCCACGTTGCAGACACAGACGCAGTACCTCACCTGGGGGAGGGAAATTCACGGCATGAAGAGAACACGAGGGTCCCATGCAGGCCCCGGGAAAGCCATGACCCTACACAGCCACGCTGCAGCACCCGGTCAGCCCACGGGGCCAGCGAGTGTACTCACAAACTGCAAAGAGAGCTCATTTGTGGACTTTCCTCTCCCTCCTGCGCATGCTGTGGATGGGATGGGATGCCAGGGCATGGTGAGGCTGTGCCAGGCTGGTGATTATGCACCGTGCAGGGTCGTGCCCTCACTCACCCTGTCCGTTCTCGTACTGCTGCTTCTCCTCCTCGGGCTCTTGGAAGGCCTTGCTGTACCCGCAGTGCCTGTGAGAGGAAATGCAAGGGGGAAGGGCTAATTGCGTGTCGTCAGTGGGAGGACAACTTTGAAAGCAATTTACAGGGTGTTCTGATCAGCTGCTTGAAAACTGCCCTCTCACGATGTGCCCAACGCTCTGCCCAATGTTTCCCGGCTCACGGACTATTACCATATCGAGGTGGTGGTTCCACAAGGGATGCATTTAGGTCAGGAGGAGAAAAGTAAGCATGGAAGTGCACTTTTCCACAAAATTCCGCCCACAGAAAAAGCAGATGCAAGTGACTTTCCATATTTTGTAACCACAACACATTCAAAAGTGAAAGCACCACATGTACTGTCACTTTAAGAAATGATGCAAGGCCCAGAGGTGAAAAGCGCATGCCACTTTTACTCCCTGTTTGAAAACTGACACTCATAAGAACTGATGGTGCCTCCCTGAGCCTCGGAGCACAGAGCTGTGCAAACCTACAGGCCCAATTTCCAATCCCACCGCTGGCACCATCAATTTACTCAGAGCTATGAAAACTACTGGTTTCACTCCATTCCTTTCAATGAATCATTCAGAGCTGGGACACCCACAGGCCTGGCTTTCAATCCAACTACTGCCACTACCGTCCCTTTGGCAGCCAGCTCTATGGTAGATACCTGATAGTATAATGTTGGAAAACTTCCAGACGGGTGAAGAGAAAAATTCAGAGTTATTGTAAAGGATTAAGCATAGACTGCTGTATGTACTGGGGTCCATTTACGTTATCCATCTAAATGACTTTTGAATATCGTCTGTGAGCAGCCTTGAGGCTCTCACAGTGCACCCACGTTCATGCCCGTAAGTGGCTCATTCATCCAGTGCTGTCTGTCCTCAACCCCTTGTTCTACAGACGACTCCCTCTTCTCTTACTCCACCCTCTATACAGTGCCCCCCGCTCCCACAATCCTCTCTCTTCCCCTCTCTTTACCCCACAAATCTCCTTCCCTTACCCAATTTCTCTCCAAACCCTCTCTGTTCCCTTGGTTATCTCGCCACCTACCTGGTGTCCCTTGCTTCCTTCTCAATTCCCCTATAATAGCCTTCTCTCCCCAGAATCCCCCTATCTCTCCCTCCTCCTCCCCTCCCTAGTTAACCTGCACAGACCCTTCCCCTCCTCACAATCTCCCCATCTCTCTCCGGTCCTGTTTTCCTGCCCATCCCCCGCTGCAGGTGCTCCAGTGACAGCAGCTTCTCCCTCGGCGCTCTTATGCCCAGGTTGCCACTAAAAGCTTCGATGCAGTGAGAAGCGTCATGGGGGAACGGCATCTCCAGGCATGAGGCAAGGTGAAACCAGGACTGTCTCCCATCTCCTCTTCTGGCCTGTAGCTTTTCTGGTCATCCCACGAAAGCCTGGCCACAGACAGCCACGGACACAGAATATCATTATTATTACTTAAGCTGCCGAGATACTTCTTCGCCCTTGTGGGACAGATGTGCAGAAGGCACGACTATCCGGACCGACGTGTATCACTTGGTAAGTTTGTGCAGCACTCTGGCGCACTAAACTTGTGACACCCCCCCCCCCCAGCTAGCCAGATGTTGAGCCCTAAACATGCCATCCTGCCAGATGTGTGTTAGCAGGCAGCTCTGTGCGATGCAGGGTTGCACAGGCGTGTCACCGCAGATCTGCTCCCCCCCTGTCCTGCCAGCTACGCATTACCGCACATCTGCACCCGCCCAGCATTTCTCGTACCTTTTTTTGCAGATCAGAAACAAGAGGAGAATCACCAGCCCTGTGATCAGTGCCAGGCAGATCCAGACAATAGTTATAGTGTCATAGCGCAGAGCCCCTGCCAGAGAGAGAGAGAGAGAGAGAGAGAGACGAGCGGAGGGGAGGGTGAGAGCAGGAACTGAACACATCACATCTCAGTACACAGAGTGAAGTGTGAGAGAAACATCAGGACGCAGCGCACATGGGTGGGGGTGGGGAGGGGTGGAGAGAGGTAGGAGCACGGTGAGCGACAGAGTGAAAGAGAGAGGTATAGTGAGTGCGCACAGTGACAGGGAAGAAAGGTAGGAGCAAGGTGAGCACACACAGTGACGGTTGAGAGAGACAGGAGCACGGGGAGTGCTCACAGTGACTAGCAAGAGAGAGAGAGAGAGAGAGAGGCGCACAGGCAAGGAAGACAGGAACATGGCGAGTACATGCAGCGATAGGAGCACATGCAGTGACAGGCAAGACAGGCGCACAGGAGCACAAACAATGACAGGCGAGATAGGAACACGGTGAGCGCATGCAGTGACAGGCATGACAGACAGGAACATGGTGAGCGTATACAGTGAGAGGCGATTCAGGGGCATAGCAGCACACGCAATTAGGCAAGGCAGACAGGAACACGGTGAGCTCATGCAGTGACAGACAAGACAGGGGCACGGGAGCTCACGCAATGACAGGCAAGGCAAGGGCACAGGAGCACATGCAGTGTCAGATGAGACAGGGGTAGGGGAGCACATGCAGTGACAGAAGAGACAGACAGGGGCACAGGAGCACATGCAGTCACAGACAAGGCAGACAAGGGCACAGGAGCAAATGCAGTGACAGGTGAGACCGGGGTACAGGAGCAAATGCAGTGACAGGGGAGAGACAGGGGCATAGGAGCAAATGCAGTGACAGACGAGACAGATCGGAGCACAGGAGCAAATGCAGTGACAGGTGAGACAGATCGGAGCACAGGAGCAAATGCAGTGACAGGTGAGACAGGGGCACAGGAGCACATGCAGTGACAGACGAGACAGTCAGGGGATAGGAGCACATGCAGTGACAGGGGAGAGACAGGGGCATAGGAGCACATGCAGTGACAGACGAGACAGACAAGGGCATAGGAGCACATGCAGTGATAGGGGAGAGACAGGGGCACAGGAGCACATGCAGTGACAGGGGAGAGACGGGCATAGGAGCACATGCAGTGACAGGGGAGAGACAGGGGCACAGGAGCACATGCAGTGACAGGTGAGACAGGGGCACATGAGCACATGCAGTGACAGGGGAGAGACAGGGGCACAGGAGCAAATGCAGTGACAGGTGAGACAGGGGCACAGGAGCACATGCAGTGACAGGGGAGAGACAGGGGCATAGGAGCACATGCAGTGACAGACGAGACAGACAGGGGCATAGGAGCACATGCAGTGATAGGGGAGAGACAGGGGCACAGGAGCACATGCAGTGACAGGGGAGAGACGGGCATAGGAGCACATGCAGTGACAGGGGAGAGACAGGGGCACAGGAGCACATGCAGTGACAGGGGAGAGACAGGGGCACAGGAGCACATGCAGTGACAGGTGAGACAGGGGCACAGGAGCACATGCAGTGACAGGGGAGAGACAGGGGCACAGGAGCACACACAATGACAGACAAGATAGACAGGAGCATGGGAACACAAGTAGTGACAGGCGAGACAGACAGGAGCACAGCGAGCCCCAGCTGATGCTTCTTGATGTGCTGATGTTACACACAAGTCCCCCCATGGCTGCCAATCAGAGTAAAGAACAAGGAATTGCTTTTCTAGTGCTAGGCTCTGTGTTTCTTGTGATGAAACTGGTCACCTCTCAATAAATAGCAGCAATATTTACAGAGTGTTGCTTATGTGTACAGCCCTGCGTATTAAATAATTCACATTTGTACAGTGTCCCTGTCGCTAAGAACTGAGCCAGAGCTGGAGGACGCTAAGGGGGTCGATATTTAAAAGATGTAAAAGATCACAATCAGCTTTTAACTGTATAAATCTTAGCTGGTTAGATACCCCTGCTGTCTGGCTACTCCATCCACACAGACGGCAATCTTAAAGCTGAGTTACTGGACAAACGTTAAGTGGTATACTTTGTCTGCTCTGCCACTCCTGAATATTGACCCCTGAGTGACTCGCTCAGGGCCACATCATGAACAATGGAGAAAGGAATGGGACGGTGCTACTCCTTGGGAAGGGCAGGTTGCAGGCCACGGGAACATGAGGCCCTAGTATTGCACTGCCAGTCCCAGCTGTTCCATGGGGAGCGCAGCATTAGAGGTCCCAGGAACAGGAGATCCTAGTGCTACAGCACCAGCCCAACCTGCTCTCTGGGGAAGGCAGAGAGGCCAGAGAAATGCAATACCCTGGGCTGGGCCAGCTATTAACACTACATGCAGAGAGATGTCGAGAGGAGGCTGGGACTCCTTTTTAACAGCATGCAGCACCGGGGCTCTGCAGGGGTAAGCTAGCTGAGGCCAGACTCATTGGATGTAGGAATGGGCACTCAGCATCTCATTCTAAGCCCAGACTCCAGAGCCCCCTGTAACTATCCTGGTCAACCTGTGGATGATCGATGACCTTGGGAAGAGCTTTGGAGAAGGTCTCAAAGTGGACAGAAATAGGCCGTGCTGCTGCACAGAGCACCCATGGCCTGCCAATTACTGTGTAAATCCCAGGCAGATCAAGTGCCAGCACTGGAGGTGTTATGGGTGTCCTCAGGGATCTGCAGCTTCTGGCGCTCCACAATGTGTCCCTTAGGGAGTCTACATCTCTGCGTCTACATCCCTGTCCTATAAACAGATGGTGGGGATTGCTCTATACGCCAGGTGGCAATCTCTGTCACTTACTCGCTGACCCCGTCTCCACCTCCAGGGTCTGGCTGAAGCGGCCGCAGCCGGCAGAGGTGCGGGCGCGCACCTGGAAGAGGTAGCGGGTAGAAGGCTTCAGGCCAGAGACGGTGGCCCTGGTAGCCTTGGACTTCAGAGTGGAGTAACTCTGCATTTCCTTGTCCTGCGGGGACACAACATGGCACAGTCAGGAGGAGACCCATCTCCCAGGGATAGAACACAGTACAGTCAGGAGGAGACCCATCTCCCGGGGATAGAACACAGCACAGTCAGAAGGAGACCCATCTCCCGGGGATAGAACACAGTACAGTCAGGAGGAGACCCATCTCCCAGGGATAGAAGACAGTACAGTCAGGAGGAGACCCATCTCCCGGGGATAGAACACAGCACAGTCAGGAGGAGACCCATCTCCCGAGGATAGAACACAGCACAGTCAGGAGGAGACCCATCTCCCGAGGATAGAACACAGCACAGTCAGGAGGAGACCCATCTCCCGGGGATAGAACACAGCACAGTCAGGAGGAGACCCATCTCCCAGGGATAGAACACAGCACAGTCAGGAGGAGACCCATCTCCCAGGGATAGAACACAGCACAGTCAGGAGGAGACCCATCTCCCAGGGATAGAAGACAGTACAGTCAGGAGAAGACCATCTCCCGGGGATAGAAGACAGCACAGTCAGGAGGAGACCCATCTCCCAGGGATAGAAGACAGTACAGTCAGGAGGAGACCATCTCCCAGGGATAGAACACAGCACAGTCAGGAGGAGACCCATCTCCCGGGGATAGAAGACAGCACAGTCAGGAGGAGACCCATCTCCCAGGGATAGAACACAGCACAGTCAGGAGGAGACCCATCTCCCAGGGATAGAACACAGCACAGTCAGGAGGAGACCCATCTCCCAGGGATAGAACACAGCACAGTCAGGAGGAGACCCATCTCCCGAGGATAGAACACAGCACAGTCAGGACGAGACCCATCTCCCAGGGATAGAACACAGCACAGTCAGGAGGAGACCCATCTCCCAGGGATAGAACACAGCACAGTCAGGAGGAGACCCATCTCCCAGGGATAGAACACAGCACAGTCAGGAGGAGACCCATCTCCCGGGGATAGAAGACAGCACAGTCAGGAGGAGACCCATCTCCCAGGGATAGAAGACAGTACAGTCAGGAGGAGACCATCTCCCAGGGATAGAACACAGCACAGTCAGGAGGAGACCCATCTCCCGGGGATAGAAGACAGCACAGTCAGGAGGAGACCCATCTCCCAGGGATAGAAGACAGTACAGTCAGGAGGAGACCCATCTCCCGAGGATAGAACACAGCACAGTCAGGAGGAGACCCATCTCCCAGGGATAGAACACAGCACAGTCAGGAGGAGACCATCTCCCGGGGATAGAAGACAGCACAATCAGGAGGAGACCCATCTCCCAGGGATAGAAGACAGTACAGTCAGGAGGAGACCATCTCCCAGGGATAGAACACAGCACAGTCAGGAGGAGACCCATCTCCCGGGGATAGAAGACAGCACAGTCAGGAGGAGACCCATCTCCCAGGGATAGAAGACAGTACAGTCAGGAGGAGACCCATCTCCCGAGGATAGAACACAGCACAGTCAGGAGGAGACCCATCTCCCAGGGATAGAACACAGCACAGTCAGGAGGAGACCCATCTCCCGGGGATCGAACACAGCACAGTCAGGAGGAGACCCATCTCCCGGGGATAGAACACAGCACAGTCAGGAGGAGACCCATCTCCCGGGGATAGAACCCAGCACAGTCAGGAGGAGACCCATCTCCCGGGGATAGAACCCAGCACAGTCAGAAGGAGACCCATCTCCCGGGGATAGAACCCAGCACAGTCAGGAGGAGACCCATCTCCCGGGGATAGAACCCAGCACAGTCAGGAGGAGACCCATCTCCCGGGGATAGAACCCAGCACAGTCAGGAGGAGACCCATCTCCCGGGGATAGAACCCAGCACAGTCAGGAGGAGACCCATCTCCCGGGGATAGAACCCAGCACAGTCAGGAGGAGACCCATCTCCCGGGGATAGAACCCAGCACAGTCAGGAGGAGACCCATCTCCCGGGGATAGAACACAGCACAGTCAGGAGGAGACCCATCTCCCGGGAATAGAACACAGCACAGTCAGGAGGAGACCCATCTCCCGGGGATAGAACACAGCACAGTCAGGAGGAGACCCATCTCCCGGGGATAGAACACAGCACAGTCAGGAGGAGACCCATCTCCCGGGGATAGAACACAGCACAGTCAGGAGGAGACCCATCTCCCGGGGATAGAACACAGCACAGTCAGGAGGAGACCCATCTCCCGGGGATAGAACCCAGCACAGTCAGGAGGAGACCCATCTCCCGGGGATAGAACACAGCACAGTCAGGAGGAGACCCATCTCCTGGGGATAGAACCCAGCACAGTCAGGAGGAGACCCATCTCCCGGGGATAGAACCCAGCACAGTCAGGAGGAGACCCATCTCCCGGGGATAGAACACAGCACAGTCAGGAGGAGACCCATCTCCCGGGGATAGAACACAGCACAGTCAGGAGGAGACCCATCTCCTGGGGATAGAACACAGCACAGTCAGGAGACCACCTATCTTCCAGGGATAGAACCCAGCACAGTCAGGAGGAGACCCATCTCCCAGGGATAGAACACAGCACAGTCAGAAGGAGACCCATCTCCCGGGGATAGAACCCAGCACAGTCAGGAGGAGACCCATCTCCCGGGGATAGAACCCAGCACAGTCAGGAGGAGACCCATATCTGGGGGATAGAACACAGCACAGGCAGTAGGGAACCCCAGAAATAACAGGACAGCATGAGGCAAAATAGGACTCCTATAGCACTATAAAAAAAAAAATAACATCCTTAGAGAGGGAATGCACTTGTAGCAGAAATTATGCTTGGCGTGCATTTTTTAAGAGAGGACTTCTCTCTGTGTCATATACCGGATTTAGCTGTAACAGAGTCCTCTCCCCCTGCTCCTCAGATACCCTTGTGCAGCACTCAGTAAGGCAGCGGAAAGCTCCAGTATCAAACCCTCTTTTAAATGAACATTACCTAGGATTATGAAAAGAAGGCGGAGGTCTAGGCATAGGGATTCTTCCTTCACAGGCACTCTTTTTTTTCCCTAGGGATGGAGGAGGAGACTAGATGGCTGCTGTTGCGTCACTGACCGGAGCGAACGAGGAGAGGCAGAGGTCACGGCCTACACGGGAGCCAAGGCTTGCAAACAGGCGCAGAGCACCACGGAGCTTCCGCAGCACATGCAGACAGACAGATAACGAGGCGCCTCGGGTTATCCGTCTGCCACTTAGTGACTGGAGCTAATGCCTACACGCCAGGCAGAACACAATAACGGCCACTGTTACCTTTTCAAAATACTTGACCTCGTACTCCAGGATGATGCCATTGGGCTGGACTGGCTCATTCCAGAGCAGCGCGACACTGTTTTGCCCCGTGCTCTCCTGGCGAATAAGGGTCACCTGTGATGGAGCTGTAGAACAAATCAGAAGCGAATTTCAGCATCCTGGGGGACCTGGACTGAAGAGCACAATGTACAGCACCAGGGGGGCACTTCAGTACCAGGAGCCTTGGGAGAAGCACTGCAGGGCACATTGTACAGCACTAGGAGGCGCTGCAGCGCCAGGAGAGCTACGCTTGCCGGGGGGGGGGGGGGGTGGTAATATTTGGAGCCTACCTGCCTGGTTCGTGGTGATGTTGACGGTGGCAGATCGGCGCGGCTCCAGGCTGAGGTCGGACACGCCGTTGACGGCCTCGATCCAGAAGGTATAGTTCATGTGAGCAAGGAGATTGGCCACCGTGACAGAGGTCTGCCCGAGACCCACCTGCTGTGGGACGAGTCGGACCCCGGCCCCGCAGGCCTCACACTGCCCCGCATCCCACGCGCAGCGCCTGCAGATCACGTCGTACACGATGTCGTTGCGCCCACCCTTATGCAGGGGAGGGGACCACTCCAGCGCCACCGAGGTTCCGTTTACACTTGAGACCGGGCTCACCGGAGCAGACGGGGGACCTGACAGCAGAGGAGACAGGTGTAAGGAGGAGAGAGCTGATCACACGAAATACCAAGAAAATGTGTCTAAGCAGTACCGTGGACTCCCTTTCTGTCCAGCTCTCATCAGATCATCATCATGCCTGGCCCTTCACCTTCTATCTGGTGCTAATCAGAGACTCTTTACACATGACCCTTTATTTATTTATTTCAACATGTCTTACCCGCCCTTCCTACGTTCAAGGCAGGGCACAACAATACATCCATAATAATTCACATCAGACAAACTATAATAAAACAACATTGGCCATGAAAGACACTAAAACAGAGTAACCCGATGTCATAAAGACAGAGGCAGTAATGGCAGTGTTAACCTTCAAAAGCTTCCTTGAATAGATGGGTCTTCAAGGCCTTTTTAAAGAGCTTGGACTCTCAAGTTTGTAATTTCTTTGGGGATTGAGTTCGTTAGGGCAGGGCAGGGCCAACTATGGAAAAGGCCTGGTTCCTTGTTTTGTCTATGTGTGCCGAGGGGAAGTCTAACAAGCTTTGATTGGAGGAACGTAGAGATCTTGAAGGATTGTGAAATTTCATAATTGCAATGGTCCAGGGGGGAATGCAAATTACTGATGAGCGAGTGGATAACGGTGATGAGTTTATACTGGACTCTGTAGAATATTGGAAGCCAGTGAAGGGACTGTAAAATGGGGGTAATGTGGTCACAGACGGGAGTGCCAGTTAAAAGGCGTGACGCAGAATTCTGGCCGGGTATTTATTTATTTATTTCTTATTTTTGTTGTACCGAGTTTCATGATAGGCATCACATCAACCCGGTTTACAAATAACAATGTGTGTAAAGTATAGCGTAACGTAATAAATATTTCCAATACAACTGTGAACTTTAAATACAGAGAATCAATTAAAAGGTGTGAGAAAGTTACAATAAAACAGGGAAAATTAACTTGGAACTATATATATATAGTATATATAACTATATATATATATATAACTATATATATAACTATATATATATATATAACTATATATATATATAACTATATATATATAGTATATATAACTATATATAAATATAAATATGTAATATAAATTGGAAGACCTATGAAGAGAGAATTATAGTAATCAATACCGGAAAAAAAGCAGGGCTTGCAGAACAGTTTGGAAATCTTTAAGCTAAAGAAATGGTTTGAGATGCTGTAGTAATCTGAGTTTATGATATGAAGTTTGTACCAGGTCTTTGATATGATTATTCATTGCGAGTGATGGGTCGATAAAGACACCAAGATTACGGATAGAATCTGAGATCGGAATACACTGGTTTCTGAAAATTACATTTTTTGGCAAATTTAGATCTGTAAATCTGGACAGTATCATGATTTCTGTTTTACTTAGATTCAGTACAAGCTATTTTTGATTCAGCCAGATTTGAATAGGGGAGAGTCCACCCTATCTGGTGCTCATTCTCTCCCTTCCCATAGGCTGTTTTCCAACTAGTACTCATCACAGACAGCCTTACCACTTTCTATATGACTCTCATTAGGGAAACAGCATACAGTATTCCTCTCCTATCTTCACTGATTCTTCATATCCCTTTCCATGTATAGGTCAAGTATTGCAGCTAGAGCAGGGATGGCCTTAAGGCAGGGCTTCCCAACCCTGTCCTGGGGACCCCACAGCCAGTCGGGTTTTCAGGATATCCACAATGAATATGCATGAGATACATTTGCATACCATGGAGACTCTGTATATGCAAATACCATGGAGACTCTGTATATGCAAATGTATCTCATGCATATTCATTGTGGATATCCTGAAAACCCAACTGGCTGTGGGGACCCCAGGACAGGTTTGGGAAGCCCTGCCTTAAGGGCTGGCGAGTATGGGGGCCTCACCTGACCCTGTCCTCAAAGGTGCCCACCAGGTACATGTGACTCCTTTGTTCAGCTACTCCAGGCCAATGCAAAATTGCTACACAGTGACATCTCAAGGGCCAGAAGTGACTTGTTGGGCTTGGTGTTACATACTTACGGGTGCAGGAGGCCGAGGGGAGATCCAGGGCAGCCCGGTAGTAATTGGGGTCGCAGTGGCAGACCTGCGCAGCCCGTGTCTCTGAGTGACTGTGTGCTGGACACGCCGTGCAGAGTTGATCACCAGGGGCGGATTTGTAAAAACCAAGCTTACAGGCTGCAGGAAACATGATGAGAAGTAAAACAAGTTAGCAAGTGATGCTAATGTGACACAGTAATCAATATAAATCGTCCAGTCCAACAGATGTTGCTGGGGCTTTAGGACATGTCCTACAATATAGCTTTCAATCCATCCTTCAATACAATCCATTCATATTGTGCAGGCCAACTTCTCTATTCCAATTTTGCTGTATGGTGTTTTGTTTAACCATCTTTTTCATTTTGCCATTCATGAGAATTATATTATTAACCACTTTTTTATTAATGGGCTTATATGTGTATTTATGCACATTTGTCTTTATTGCTATTTTATTGACTTATTCACTCCTTTTTTGTAAATCATTTTAATTATGCTCAAAGAAAGGCAATCAATCAAATACTAAAATTAAACTTATGAAAGATCCCCAAAGGATGACATCCCCTCTAATAAAAATTATTTGGAGTTAAAGGCATTCTAGGTCAAAAGGAGTAGTGGCCCCTATACAGGATGAGGGCAGTTGTCTGTGACCATACTCACCCATCTAGGAAGAAGCATCCATCCTCCTCAGGCTTGGAGAAGAAACCATTATTTGAACTTAGAAGTTGACCAAAAGAACTTGTAATCAAGAAAGGGATTTTTTTCTTACACCAAACAATTAACTTTTTGAACAGGCTTCCAACAGAAACAAGGACCAGGATGAATGCCTGCCTGGCAACCTCTCTAGAGGTTGGAAAATACAGGAAATTCCCACAACCCGTGAAGGCCAGAGGAAGCCTTCCAAAAACATGACATATGAACAAAAACCCACAGTCCAGAGAAAATAGAAACTCTTCTATCTCCCTCTTATCAAGGGCAAGTAGTGCACTCTATCTTCTTTCCTAACTGTGTCTTTGTCCCTCCGTCATCTTTCAGTGAATGATCAACTCAAACTTAAGCTCTCTGAACCAGATTATTGGTTCTCTTGCCTTTCCCACCATTGTTGCTTCAGATTCATGGTATCTTCTTAACTCCTATAAATACGGCTCACAACCCTAGTATTGGATAGACATTTGCACTTCCCTGCCCTCCTCCCATATTTACTTAGTCACAAACTCATATCTCTACAATGATACAATGTCTACTGGATTTGCTCTTTTACCACTAGCACTACAAAAATGTAAGTCCACGATTCCTAAGAGTTTGAGGTAGACCAAGCTACATCAGAACAAAGGTCCATCAAGCCTGGCATCCTGCTTCCAAAAATGATCAATCCGGGTCACAAGTACCCTGCAGATCCCAAAGAGTAGATCCATTCTTTCTCGCTCTCTCCCAGGGATAAGCGGTGGTTTTCCAAGTCTACCTGGTGAATAATGGCTTATGGACTTTTCCTCACTATCCAAAGAGCCCAGAATCTCCAAACTAATCAAACCAGGTAATGTAAGGAAATTCTCATCACTAACAAGTCATCTATAACCTTATCTTGCATCCGTAATGATCTATAAATTGATGCTGCATCAGCAAACCAGACAGCGTGCCCTGCAGTGCACGGGCTACCCGGACAGCTCAATCGCGTGCGGATCAACCAAGGTATCTATTTTAAAGAGTTTTCAATTGTAAATAAAAATTTATCTTACAAAAATCTACTTTTTGTTATATTTTTAGTTCTGATGAATTAATTATGATCCAAGCCCAAACCTCCTTTAAACCCCCGATATACCACATGCCTTGATCACATGATCTGGTGAGAAAATCCACAGCATGATGGTGCGCTGCGTGAAAAAATACTCTCTTCAATTTCTTTAAATCTGCTACCTGTTTGTTTCATGGAGTGTTCCTTAATCTTACTATTCTTTGAAAGGGTAAATAACTGCTCCCTATTTACCTGTTCCACCAGTCTCGTGATTGTATAAAACTCAATCATATTCCCTCTCAGTCACCTCTTCTCCGAGATGAAGATCCTTAACCTGTTCAGCTTTTCTTCATAAGGAGCCTTTCCATCCCCTTTATTGTATTGTAGGTATTCTCTGTACCTTTTCTTATTCTGCTTTATCTTTTCTGAAATGGGATGACCAAAACTGTATGCAGTACTCAAGGTGTGGTCGTACCAGGGATAGAGGCTGAGGCATTACAACACTCTCCATTTTATTCTCCATTCCCTTCCGGATCATTCATAACATTTTGTTTGCTTTTTGACCGTCGCCGCACACTGAGCAGAGGATTCCAATGGATTGTCCACATGACTCCAAGGACATTTTCCTCTGGGATGACTTCAGATATGGACATGGGTTAAAGCCACCCTCTTTTTGCATGAAAAGATATCTTTTGCTGAAGATCACAGGACTTTTTATGCTCATTCCTATTGCCTCTGATGAAGGTAGTTGTGAAACACGAATCATTTATTTTATTTATATACCAACATTGGATCTGAGATATCACATCGGTTTACATTCAGGTACTGTAGGTATTTCCCTATCCCTGGAGGGCTTACAATCTAAGTTTTTGTACCTGAGGCAATGGAGGGTAAAGTGACAGTGACTTGCCCAAGGTCACAAGGAGAGACAGCAGGACTCAAACGCTGGTCTCCTGGTTTATAGCCCACTGCTCTAACCACAAGGCTATAGGGCTGAATTAGCAGAAACAACATTTTTTCCTCCAAAGAAAAGAATACTATTTCATAAAAAGGTAAGTGCTGATATGTATATATACATTTGCATTCATTTTTAAGTGCAAAAAATGAAAAAAGAAAACTAATAGTGAGACCAATGATTATATCTGGAGCTTTTGTCATGCTTAAGTAGACGCTGAAGCTTTCTATTGGTTGTATACTCTTAAGCGAATCAGTATAAGCTGTTAATTTTATGATGACCTCTATTTCGGAAGGAGTATTGTAGATGTGGTTCTCCTCTGGTCATCGTGTTTAAGAATAACTTCTACATCATGCTCACCAGTCTATCATTTACCTAATTACTCCTGGAGTCCTGTTTAAGAATTGGGGTTACATTGGCCATCCTTCAGCCTTCAGGTACTGTGGCTAAATTTTAATTATAGATTACAGATAACTAATAACAGATCTGAAATGTCATATCTTTCTGAAAATTGAGATAAGTGCCATCCAGTTCTGGTGATTTTTAACTCTTTAGTTTTTTAATTTGTTCTATTATGCACATCTTGCATTTTCACAATGATTTGCTTCAGTTCCTCTAAATCATCACCATCAAAATACATTATGGTTTGGGTCTCTCTTCAACCACCTCCTTAATAAAAAAAAACAAAGGCACAGAATTCATTTAATTTTTTTGTTATGGCCTTCCTCCCTGAATACCCCTCTTGCCCCTTGGTCAATAAAGGCACATCAAGATTGCATCACTAATGCTCCATAACATCAAGTCATCCAGTGTCCGCCCTGTAAACTCTCCCATCAGCACAGAATATCCCCATCTGCCACTCACCCTGTAACCTCTCCCATCAATAAAGTATATCCCCTCCTTGCACTCACCCTATAACCTCTTCCAACAGCACAGAATATCCTCACCCAACACTCACCCTGTAACCACTCCCATCAGCACAGAATATCCCCACCCAGCACTCATCCTATAACCTTTCCCATAAGCACAAACTTCTATTACAGTAAGAAGCGAGACTCTATAAGGAGACTGTTGCTGCACTCAAGAGACTCTTAGTAGCCTGTGTAGCCTTGAAAGCTGCTTTTCGTTCAGGTATTGTGGTCTATGGATTCCAGTTTTCTCCAGGTCCAAGAGGTCTTCTGGAGAATGGCTGGATAGTGAATGAAAATAAACCAGTCAGGTCCCCCTGGCCATGGGTCCTGCACGCTCTTCTCCCACTTCTGTCACAGAACTGCCTTTTCCCTATCAGCGGACAGGCTCTCTCTTATTTAGCTAAGAAACATAACCCCTCTTCTACTTTCTCCTTCCAATTTTCTTCCAGTGCATTTCATGGAAATGTCTCTCTTCTTTCCAGTTTTTCTCTCCGACAGTCTTTCAGCTGTTGACTTGCTAAGTAACAGATGGCGCCCTCAAATGTTTTATAGTGGCTTTAATTACAGAAGGCGACCAACACTAGGATCGTTGCTTAACAGTGCCTCAAAATACAAACTTGCCTGTTTCTTGTTTCTGTTGTGGCTTTTGGTTGTTCTTACTCTTAGATTTCCTTTCCCGTTTGTCCCAATATTCTTATATTTTAACATTTCCTTGGATATCAGCAAGCATATTATTAATTTTGTCAGGAAGTCAGATAATTAAGACCAGAACAGCATGCAAGTTTCAATGCAGAAATGTATGCATTGTGTGTTTTTATTCTGTGCATTTCGAATCTTTATGATTGTTTGGGTTTTTTGTACATCGCTTAGATTCATGTTAAGTGATTCATACATTTTAATAAAGATAAAGATAACAGCTGGCCATTTTTGCCCACGGGGAGAGGTGATTAAGGAGCAAACAAGTGCACGCAGGTGACTCTCATGGATGTGAGATGAAGTCTGCGCGGGGGGGTGGGGTGCAGGCATATGCTTCAAGATCCTACTGATGGCGGATACTTTACCTCCAAGCGTAAATCAAGAGACCGCATACTGCATGTGCTTCCCAAGGACTTCTCAAAAGAGCAGAGGAGGACTGAACGTCAACAGAACGTGTTCCGTGTTCCGTGTACAGCCCTTCCGGGATCCGCTGGCAAGATGTCTGCAAAGCACTTTCACTTTCATCTGCACAGAATGGTAGGGGATTCAAGAGGAGAGCAAGAAAGGCTGACATGGATAAGGAGCTGAGATATATTCTGAGCAGGGCAGACCAGAATAACTGGGCAGACTGGATGGGACAAACTGGTCTTTATCTGCCCACTTCTGTTATGTTAAGTGTGCGTTCCACAGGGAAGACCGGTGGGTGAGCCAGCCCAGTCTGGGAGCTGGAACAAAAATTGTTAAACTGTGTGAAAAAGGCGAGTGGCAGGGATTTGCAGGATGGTGTTCATCAAGGCCCATTCTGGTGGCTAAGTAGGATGCCTGTGGGATCAGTGCTAAGCCCAGTCCTGTTCAATTTTTTTTTTTCCACCGCTTTTTGTTTAATTCTTAGACTGAATTATCTGGCCATTCCTTAGAAGATCCCATATTTGCCAGTGCTGAGAACTGCCGTGCGCACCTTCCCCACTGCACAAAGCCCCACAGCATCACTATTATTTGATCCCAAACGGATCCTGCGCTCCAAGTAAAATGGCTCTGTATCGCCTGGACAGGCCGAGGCCTGTCTTGCTTTGTAGCCCACTGCAGCTGCGGGCTTCTAGCAACAGCTCTTCCCAGAAAACCAAGACTGCCTCTTCTTGTCCCGCTGATCCGGAGCCAGTGGGCAACGGTGGGCTGTGGGACTCGAGAGCTGCTAGGAGCCATTGCTAGCTCATGCCTGGGGAGCCCATTGTGATGTCACCATGATCAGCCCCAGCTCCTGCCATCGTGCAGTGCCACTGCTGGCCACGCCACTGCTCATCAACCTGACCCCTCACACTTTCCACCACGATGTCACACAGGTGAGCTTATTACAAGCTAGGAGGGGCTATGGTATATAAGTGGGGTGGGGGGGGGGGGAGGCACATTTCACTCCCCTGTTAAAAGGTCAGTGGAGGATATGTTGAGGAGAAGCCAAAGGCTGGAGCTTTTGCGCCTTCAGCAGCCACGCAATTTGAAAAAGAGCCGTGGCTCGTTCTTGGTATCATCCTTAGTCAGGTACGGAGGGCTGAATTCTCAGGCAGGGGGGTTCTGTGCAAGACTCTTAGCTCCCGGCCATCATTAGGCACAGAGGCGACTGGTCTGCTTTTATCACTTCTGTCCATTTGCCTTAGATCTAAGGTTTAAAGCCAGTCCCTGAAGTTTATTGTTGATGGCGCCAAATATTTGCATTGGGAAATATTTGTTTGACTTCTGAGAAAATGTAAACATCATGGGATAGGAGGCAATGTCCTATTGTGGACTGTAAACTGGTTAAAGACAGGAAACAGAGAGTAGGACTAAATGCTCAGTTTTCTCAGTAGAGGAAGGTAAACAGTGGAGCGCCTCGGGGATATGTACTGGAACTGTATATTCAACGGGATAAATGTCCCACTGAATATACTTGCTTAAAGTTATTCGGTTACATGTAGCCAGCTACCTTTAAAACCTAGTCAGCTATGTTTGAATATAGGCGATTATGTTTTAAAGTTATTGGCCTTGGGTAGCCGGATAACTTTCTACTTAACCGGATATCTTCAAAGATATCTGGTGAAGTAGCCTGCCATTTTTACCCAAAATTTAATAAATCAGCAGGCCTGTGGACCAAATGTCAGCATACCCAGCTTATAAATAAAGGGCCCAATTGGGCCCAGTGCCCCTCAGCTATTAAAAATGTCCAACTGGAAAAGATAAAGAGAAGGGCAACCAAAATGATAAAGTGGATAGAATGGCTCCCCTTTGAGGAAAGGCTAATAAGGTTAGGACTCTTCAGCTTGGAGAAGAGGCAGCTGAGGAGGAAATATGATAGAGGTCTCTATAAAATCATGAGTGCATTGAAAATATAAAGACTAGTGGACAACCTATGAAGTTTACTAAGCAGTACATTTAAAACAAATCGGAGAAAATATGTTTTCACTCAAAGCACAATCAAGCTCTGGAATTCATTGCCAGAGGGTGTGTAAAGGGAGCTAGTATAGCTTGGTTTAAAAAAGGTTTGGGCAAGTTCCTAGCAGAAAAATCCATAAACTGTTATTATCCGGGTAGACTTGGGGAAAGCCACTACTTATCCCTGGACAATAGCAGTATGAGATCTATTTAATGTTTGGGATCCTGCCAGGTACTTGTGACCTGGATTGACCACTGTTGAAAACAGGATATTGGGCTTGACGGACCTTTGGCATGACCCATTATGGCAATTCTTATATAAACAACCCATCAAATTATGCATTCAACAGTGAACAAACCAAGTCTGATGAGCTGAGACAATCCACCTTGTAGAGTTCTTTGTTATATTTGCACAGCATAATTAAATCTCCCCTCAAACATCTTTTATTCTAAAGTAAACAGTCCCAGTTTAGAACTTATCGAGGCTGAAAGATTGTCCTTCTATAAGCTTCATGGTCCATTTTCGTGCCTTTGCTATTTTCCTTTCTGCTCCCTCGCCTCTGAGCCAGGGATTCCCACACTGTAGGGGGGGACCCCAAATGGGGTCACAAGTGCCTGAAATCAGAGCGCTGGTGAGGCGGGCAGCAGCATTAGCAGTGGAAGGTCAGCATGTGCTCTACCATTTACATTCTAACGCAATAGTTATTGCAGGCTTTTTTTTAGACACTACTGCAGCTTATGATAGTATAGGCCCCCTCCCTCCACAAGATTTTGCTGCAGCATTTAAGGGAAACTGGCAGAGGGTGACAAATTCTTGATTGGTTTTTATCGTATTTATCAGGCAGGAAGCAAGAGGTTAGATTCCAATTGACCTCTTCAGAACTGCGGGGATCTATTTTGTCTGCAGCTCTTTGTAACGTTGGTTTAACTCCTCTTGGTTCATTGAGTGACCAGTTAGGTGTTGAGTCCCAGGTCTATGCAGACGATCTGCAACTCTGCTTCCCAGTAACAACATCGTTGCCTCTTTTGGTTGAACATATACTAGGATTAGTGATTGAATGGAGAAAAAACATTTGGCTATGAATTAAAAAAAACCCCCAAAAGAAACAAAAAAACGGAGGTATTTTGGTGTCATCGAATGGCCAGATCTCCTCCGGTGGAGACTGCCACGGCTGCCCTCTTCCTTCCCCCAACAATGAAGCTAGTCGAGAGAAAAATGTCGTCCCCTGCAATCAATTTGCCCTCTCTTTCCTCCAGTTGTCATCACCACTGACCCTGGCCGGGGGGGATGTCTGCTGGAGGGGCTGTGTGAAGGGAGGGATCAGATGCATGAAGGGATTTGAGTTTTGTGTCAGCTGGAGAGGGATTGGCTGTGGAAGGTGAGAGAATGATAAAAGATCGACTGAGTAATGCAAGAGAGGAGCTTGGGGTGAGAAGGCAGCAGCAGGGAAGGATGTGAGAGAAGGGTTAGAAGGGAGGAGGTGGAGCAGGGAGGTGAGAGAGGGGGTGGTAGATGATCAGTTGGGGTCATAAGAAAGGCTTAGGGTGAGAGAGGATCAAACGGGGGAGATGTGAAATGGGCCTGAGAAGGTGAGAGGATCTGGTGGATGTAAGAGGGGGATCAGTCAGAGGAGCAGAGGTTGAGGGAGTGTTAAGAGAGGAGGTACTCTGGAAGTGGTGGATGTAAGAAGGGGGATCCGTCAGAGGAGCAGAGGTTGAGGGAGTGTTAAGAGAGGAAGTACTCTGGAAGTGGTGGATGTAAGAGGGGGATCCGTCAGAGGAGCAGAGGTTGAGGGAGTGTTAAGAGAGGAAGTACTCTGGAAGTGGTGGATGTAAGAGGGGGATCCGTCAGAGGAGCAGAGGTTGAGGGAGTGTTAAGAGAGGAGGTACTCTGGAAGTGGAGGAGGTTCAGAGAGGATCGATTAGAGGATTCAGATGGCATGTGGGGAGCGAGAGTAGAGTGATTGTTGGATGGGGGGCTGCACCCCTCCTTGCTCATTCGTTTAGGTCGTCCTCTGGGGGTGTTATTGGATCAACGTTTGGGAAGCCTTCAGCTGAACGCAGACCACACACTTTTCTAGGCAATACAAGGGGTTAATTCCACATCTTCTGCTTCATATTCCAGAACACTCAGGACGAGGAGCGCTGGGAAGAAGAACATCCTGGTGGCCTCCCCGCAGCAGCCGCCCATGAACCGGGGTAAATTCTACAGCAGGGTCCCGGCCTGATGGCCCAGCAGCAGCCGCTGTGACCTGGGTTCAATTCCAGGGCCCTGGCAGGGGGGACGGGGGGGGACGGGAGGTGCTGCGGAGGCAGCAATCCCAGCCCCAGGGGACAGGGGAGACCATCCATCGCATGACACTGACACCTATGGGTGAGAGTCAGGGTGCCCAAGCATTAAGTTCTGTAGGGAGCTGCACTCTGCGTCCTCCTCCCAAGGATGGTCACTGTGAGAGCTGGTTACAAAAAAAGAAGAGGAAGGGGAGAGGCAATTCAAAAGAATAAAGGAATAGATATAGCCTCGTCCCAAAGAGCAAGCTCAGGAGCAAAGAGAGCTGAGGCTTTAAAGATCTGAATAACGGGGAAGCATTACGCCACCCCAGCGGGTCTCCGTCCCCTTCCTGCCCCCCCCCCCCCCCCCCGTAGCGCTAACGCTGCTTTCATTTACTGGACAGATGACAGCAGCAGCCACAGCCACGGCAGCAGCAGCAGCAGCAGCGGCAGCAACACACCCAGGAAAATGTCGGCCACTTCGAGCCCTCTAAGTCAACATCAGAGGTTAAGCTGCGTAGGTATGGAGTGCGCTGTGTTCCGTTCCTGCACGCTGCACCAAACCCAATCGCTCCCAACATGCTTGCTGCCCAGCCCTGAACTCTGCTGCCCCCTCCCCCTCCCCCCAATTCCTCGTTACACAGCTCTGAGGCATGCAACACACTCCCCCTCCAGAGCCCTCCGTACGCCACCTGGCATGCCATGCTAGGGCCCCCATTCTGAAAGTCGGCACTGGGCTCCCCCCCCCCCCCCCACACAGCCCCAGAGTGTGCTGTCTCGGCACTGTTATACAGCCCACTGTTATACCACCTAAGCGACATCCTAAGAATACAGGATATGTCCCCAGGGAGCTATCAAAGTGCCTCCCAGGATTGTATCTCCAAGGTAGCTATCGATGCATTACCTGCGACCGTACCAAAAGGCGGTCAGTTGCAGCGAGATTTCTGAAATAACTTGATCCCCGACTGTTACTTGCCTGTTATGTGTAAGTTTACTTAAATGATCTCTCCGCTGTGTTTGCCTTAGATCGAGTCATGGTCCTGCTGTTCGTCATCATGCTACACCTTCTGGAAGCCCTCGTTCGGATGGCGAGGTATCTGTGCACGGAGTCCCTGAATAATGTCCTCCTCACTGCGCCCAG